>NC_138768.1:600824351-601126851 GCF_965119305.1 Pelophylax lessonae | reverse complement strand
TCAAATCTGGCATGTTCGTGTTCCCTGAGGACCGGAGTTGAGAAACTGCTCTAGAGGAGATCCGCATGGAGAAATGGGCCAAAATACCAGCAACAGTGTGTGAAGACTTATTGAAAACTTTTGACCTCTGTCATTGCCAACAAAGGGCATATTAAAAAGTATTGATGAACTTTTGTTATTGACCAAATACTTATTTTCCACCATAATTTGCAATCTTCTGGATTTTTTTTTCTTATTTTGTCTCATAATAAAGTATACCTATGATGAAAATTACAGGCCTTTCTCATCTTTAAGTTGGAGAACTTGCACAATTGGTGGCTGACTAAATACTTTTTTGCCCAAATGTGTGTTTTTTAATCTTTCAGCTTCCTGTCTTATGATATTGCTCTAGGTCGGTTGCGCCAGTCTCTTGTTTTTTGTTTACATTATATTGTAGTG
This sequence comes from Pelophylax lessonae, assembly GCF_965119305.1. Taxonomy (NCBI): domain Eukaryota; kingdom Metazoa; phylum Chordata; class Amphibia; order Anura; family Ranidae; genus Pelophylax; species Pelophylax lessonae. The sequence continues at coordinate 601,126,413 of NC_138768.1, read as the reverse complement.
TTTGCGTTCTATACAACAATATATCCCAGGCCATGGTGCAGAAGGCAGCCAGGACATTCCCATGATCCGCAGCATATTCTATGTGCAGTGTTTTTGGGTGTTTCAGCATATCATTTGCTATCACTCAGGCCAATACCTGGTTTGGGTTCTGACACTATATTCAAATGTAGTCAATATGTCTTTTTTTTTTTTTTTCCTTACGTCCTCTGACAGTCGCCGCCCACTCATACAGTCTTCACTTATGGGTATTGTCCTTATCCATAGGGGTAAACTAGGCAAAAGATTTTTGTTAAAATCATACATAAAAGCATTTGCATGTACACACCTATGTCCAAGGTCTGGCGGCTCAGTCGGTTTGCCAGTTCTCCACACCCGGAAAGTGAACTGCCGAAAGTGCGAGACCCGCGTCTCGGCACATGACAGAATCTCGGCCACTTCCTTGGCCGCCCGGGAAACTCCTGGTGCCCCTTTGGTGATTGATGCATGCCACCGCAGTGGCATTGTCCGTCTGCACACGCACAGGGCCGTCCTGCAGACGACCCGACCAATGCAACAAACGTAGGTCAATCGCTCTTAATTCCAACACATTTAACGGCAGAGAGGATACCTCTTCCGACCAAGTGCCCTGGGCAGACAAAGTGCCCAGAATACCGCCCCAGCCTGACAGGCTGGCATCCGTGGCGATCACCGTCCATGGAATTGTGCAAATGGTATCGCCTCGAAGGCTGACACCATCAACCCCAGGACCTGCATGCAGATCCTGAGTGATGAGGAATGTTGTCCCCAAAGGACCCGAGCTGAGAAAGCTGCTAGCATGAGGGTATGGTCCAGAGTGACAGCCCCCTGTGGGTGTGTACATGCAAATGCTTATGTATGATTTTAACAAAAATCTTTTTGCCTAGTTTACCCCTATGGATAAGGACAATACCCATAAGTGAAGACTGTATGAGTGGGCGCGACTGTCAGAGGACTCAGAGAAAATAATTTTACGGTAAGTTCTTACAAAAATTCTGTTTTTTCATGACTCCTGAGCAGAAGTGAATAATGGGGCCCTTTTCACACTTGTGCGGCTAGTCCTGTAATTTGGGACTGCAAGTCGCATGACGGGTCGTACTCTATTTCTAATGAGTACTGTTCATATCTGTGCGACTTAGTCCCTGCACTACTTTGGGCCAACATTGATGCGTGAGCTCTAAAGACCTCAAGGCTGTTGAGCCATCAAGTGGCGGGCATTGTGGCTCACATCGTATGTGCAGTCGCTATGGCTTTTGCGGATCGGACTGAAGCAGCCTCTTTGGGAACATCGCAGTAGATGTGTTCAGCCAAAGCTGGGTTACCCATCTGTTAAGCATACCCTCCTACTGCCTTTAATACCATGGTCAGTAAAAAAGGTCAAGGAAGAAAAGGCTACAGTCATACCTATTGCACCCCATTGGCCTCAGAGACCATGGTTCAGTCACAAAAAAAAAAAAAAAATAGCCTCATCTGGCAGTTCCAGATATGCCGAGCCTCCAGTCTTAAGGTGCAGTCAACCACCCAAACCGCAAGGTCTGTAGCAGAGTGACACCATCCTAGCCAGAAGAAAACCTGTGACTAGAGCCATCTATGACCAAGGGAGGAAAAAGCTTGTCTTCTGGTATAAGAGTAAGAGAAACCCCCGACAAAAACTACTCCTGCAATCCTGGATTTCCTACTGGAAGAAGCGGATAAAGGGATTTCCCTCAACATGTTAAAGGTTCAAGTGGCAGCCCTATCTTCCCACCTGGACCTTAGGCTGGCAGAAGACATGCTCATTAAAAGATTCCTTCTCTTTGAAAAAAGCCAGACCCATTAAGATCTGCAGAACTCTGACATGGGGCCTCTCCACAGTACTGAATGGATTCCTCTCTGCACCCTTTGAACCATTAGAGGAATGTTCGGATAAGTACATTACACTAAAAAACGTGCTCTTGGTGACACTCGTCGGCAAGAGGAGTCCGCAAAATACAAGCTCTATCCATGATGGAACCGCACTGTTTAATTCTCACTCTAGACCAAGCCTGCCTACCAAAAGTCTGTTTGACTTTTCACAGAACTCGGAAGGTGGTTATTTCCTCCCTTCCAAACTCGATGGCTAGCAGAGGAAAATGTCACTCACAACAAGCTGGTTCTAAGGAACATCCTGATAACTTTGAGAGAACTAAAGGTTAGTGAAAAACAACCACACTATTCAGTCTCCATGCAGGAGTCAACAAGGCGAACCAGCCTCGATACTAAGATGTATAAAACTTGTTATTCAGACAGCCTACCAGGCTCTAAACCTTGCCTTCCAAGCAGAGTCACGGCCTACTCAACCGGGGCTGAGGCATCAACCGCTGAAATATCCGGGGCATCACCAGAGCAGACCTGCAGGGCAGCGGCGTGGTCGAGCTTCAAGGCCTTTGCAAGGCGTGACCGCATTGGCCAGCTGTCCAGTCAGGACCAGATGGTTGGTCAAAAGGTGCTCCAGACTTTATCCCCTCATTTATAGTATTGCTTGCTACATCCTCTCAGATGCTGCCCTGGAAGACGATTAAACAGTTGGGTACCTGGTAACTTTTTCTAAGAAGTTTTCCAGGGCAGCACTCGTTCCCACCCTAAACAATGGGAAAAGGGTTTCTGAGGATTCATTAGCTGAGGGTTCCTTCGGTGTTTTAATATTACTGAGGCAGAAGGTATGACTGAAGTTTTTATAATGGTGGACGATTGTGTTTGTTTCAGGTGGGAGGAGCATAATATCTCTGATGCAGTCCTGGAAGACTTTAGAAAGTGTTACCAGGTACCTAACTTTTTTTTTTTTCAATGTGAACTAAAATCAACAGCTGGACTAGGCGAAGTACTATGGTCTGGCCTGCAAACGTGGTTTTCTCCACGCTAGGTTGGCTGCGGCATAGCCTCACTGAACAGGGGCTGGCCGGCGAGTGATGCACCTCGCAAGGTTGCATAGCACTGGTCACAATCAGTCGCAGCGTACCTTGGGGCGCGGCACCCCCATTCCCAGATGGCGCAGTGGACTGCTGGGAGTGGTGCCTGCTTAGTGCCATGGTGTGGTGAATAGTGTCCCCCCTCCTTTGGGAATTGCTGGGGTGGTTGTGGGCCCTCCCTGGGGATTATAGGCCCCCCTCTCTGTCCTTCTTTCCCCTCACATCCCCCCCCCACTCCCTAGCAGGGTTTGCTTGCGTCGGTAGCTCTCACCTGCCTCCCCCCCCCCTTCGCTCCCCTTTGGGGGGGGAACAGGTGTTTTCGGGTAGGTGGGCTTCACTGGTGCTGAGCTGGAGAGTAGTGGGTGTGTCACTGGCGGCCCTCCTTTGGGAGTGCCTGTACCTTTGATGCTGCAGGGGGGGGAGGTTTCCTCCTGGGGGATTCTTACCCTGGGGTCCGGCGCAGGGCTGCCATTTTGCCATGGGTTATGTTCACTGGCTTCGGCGGCGGTTTGTGTAGTCCAGCGGCAATGTTTTGAGTTTCCCATTAAAAATGGCGTTAGCCATTTTCTTGTAGTCCGAGTGCGGTGATGTACTGCGGGGGGCCTCTAGTGTCAGTGTCAGCGCTTCCGCTTTCTTTTTGATCGCAGTGTGACAGGCTGTTTTGGCACTCTTCAGTTCTGGGGTGGTGAGTTCTAGTGGGTATACGATCCTTCCTCTGCTACATACAGCGCTGCGGGTGCGCTGATTCTTGTGGTGCTCCAGCGGTGTCCAAGGAAGATTTTCTCTTTGCAGAAAAAAATAACTTTTTGTGCTCAGTTCTGATTAACCATGGAGCATGTTTCACTACCTGACCCACTCAAAGCTGTGGGACCCTCTGGGTCTCAGTGTGCCCTGGCAACCATGACAGCGGCCCTGCAATCACTTGTAGCGAAGGTTGCTATGGCCCTACAAAGGCGGCCTAGCAAGAAGCGCCCCCCCGCTGTCGCCTGTTTTCTCTGCCTCCTCATTCTGAGGTGGATTTGGCCACCGTGGACGAAAGTCAGCCCACTGGGTCTGCATCCAAGCACCCTGAGTGCTCGAACAGTGAGGACTAATCTTCCCCTGCCACGCATTAAAAGGCGCTGGTGGAGGCTTTTATTATGTCAGTGCGCGAAACCTTAAAGTGGGAGGACTCGGCTGATGTGGAGTCGGTGACGCCGGTGCAGTTTGGCACCCGCAAATCTTCCAAGGTGACAAAGGTGTTCCTCTTTCCTGCCTGTTTTGACGAGAATGTAACTAGTCAGTGGGGTTCCCCGAAACACATGGTTGGAATACCGAAGTGTTTTGCTAGGAGATATCCCTTTAAGGAGTCTCTCCTGAAGAAACAGTTCCACTGTCGGTTTACTCAGGATTCCAGGCTAAATAAGGCCACAATTTTGCCGGTGGAGGATTCTCCATCGTTTAGGGTACTGTGGACAAGAGAGCTGAGGTTCTGGTCTGTTAATTTTTCACTGTAGAAGGTTCATTGTTGAGGCCAGTGTTTTCGATCACCTTGATATACCAGACCTTAACGGAATTTTACACCAGGATCTGGAAGGGGGTCAACACCCTCCTGAACTGGCAGATCAGTTGATCCAGGGGTTAGTGCATTTGGGATGCATCTTTGGATGCGTTTCCCCCCCCCCCCCTGGCCGGCAGGGTATCTGTGACAGCGTTGATTCTTCGCTGCATAATATGGTTGAAGTACTGGTCGGCCGACCAGGCTTCTAAAAAGATGCTGGCTGATCTTTTTGTAGGTGACAGTTTGGTGCCTCCATGGAAGAGATCATTAAGGGCCTTAGGGGAGGTAAGAGTACATTACAGCAGGTTGCTTGGGGCAAGGTACCTCGTAAATTTGGACATTTTTTTTTTTTTCCGGCTCCCAAGCGGCCCTTTAGCCTGTCTGGATCTCAGGGAAAGGGTTAGAGATCCACTTTGCGGGAGGCTCAGACCGTGGAATGGTAAGTCGAAAAGCGGGCACTACTGGGTCCTCAGACAAGCCTTCCCCAGCCTGAAGGGGCAAACTCACACGCATCTGGAGTAGGTGGACCTTGTTCGTTCAGGACAAATGGGTCCACGAGTTGGTTTGGTTTCAAGATAGAGTTTCGGTCCTTGTCTTCCAACTTATGCTCGTCTCACAAGCTGCTACAGGGCCTCTATGGGGCAGTGAAGGACCTGTTAACACAAGGGGTCATTGTGCAAGGTTCCAGAGTCTGAATATTTTCAAGGTTTTTCAAATCTGTTTACAGTTCCCGGAAAGGCAAGGTTCGTCTGATCTTGGACCTCAAGGCTCTGAAACCGTTTTTTGCGGGTTCAGAAATTTCGGATGGCGTCCATCCCATCCGCATGGTAGTAGCGTTCCTTCATCAAGGGGAACTTCTGGCTTCTATCGATCTATTGATCTCAAGGACGCTTACCTTCAAAATCCAATATATGTATGGAATCAACATTTTCTTTGTTTTGCCGTGGGCAAGGAGCAGTATCAGTTTGTGGCGTTACCTTTTGGTCTCACCTCAGCTCCTTCGGTGTTCAAAGGTTTTGGCCCCAGTGCTGGCCTTGCTATGGCAGAAGGGGATCGCGATACTGGGTTGCCTGGGCAATCTGCTTCTGCGTTCAGAGTTGTCTTTGGTTCTAGAAGCCGATTTGGACATTACTGTTCAAACTCTTCAGGAGTTCGGATGAACACTGAGTTTTCAGAAATCTGCTTTGACTCCGTCCACCCTTGTCAGTGCAAATTAATATCTGCTGGTTCAGTTTCAACTGATGGCCTATAAAATTGTCTTATTACCAAGGTGCCACAAAAAAAAAAACCTTTCCTAATGGTTAAAAAGGTAAAGAGCTTTCAAGACCTTTGCAACCTTATTGTTAATATTGATATTGGTTACAGAAGGATTTCTAAACGTCTGAATGTTCCAGTGAGTTGTTTTGGGTGCTATAATCAGGAAGCAGAACATTTCACCATAAACTGGCCATCACCAGGTGCTCCTCATAAGATTTCGGACATAGGAGTGAAAATCATCAGGGGTTGTCCAAGAGCCAAGGACCACTTGTGGATCGCTTCAGAAAGACCTGCAGTTAGTAGTTGCATTTGTAAAGTAATGCACTCAACCTCCATGGCATGTATGCACACTTACCATGCTAGACTTCTTTACTGAAGAAAAAGCATATTAAAGCTCAAATTAAGTTTGTTGCACAACAATTAGACAAGCCTGTGAAATACTGGGAAAATAGTCTGGTCAGATGAGACCAAAATTGAACTCTTTGGATGCCAAAATTGAACTCTTTGGATGCCAAAATACTCACCATGTTTGGAGGTCAAATGGCACTGCACATCAACCGTGGATTGGAGGTGGGAACAATATGGTGTTGGGCTTTTTTTTCACCATACAGTACTGGCAAGCTTCATATTGAAAGGATGAATGGAAAAATGTACCAAGACATTCTTGATTAAAAATCTCACCTTCATCCTGGTAGATGGCAGCAAACAAGGGTGGATATTTCAGAAAGACCATGATCCCAAATATAAAGCCAAGGTAACTGTCAATTAGTTTCAAAGAGGAAAAAAAGCGAAACAACAAGCTGCTAGAACTGCACAGCCAATCGCCTGACTAGAATCCAATAAATCTGGGAAAGGACTAAAGACCAGAGTTCAGAGGGCCCACCTTTAAGATTTGAAGACTGTGGAGGAATGAGCTAAAATCACACCGGAGCTATGCATGCTATTAGTTTCTCCATACAGGAGGTGTCTTGAAGCACAAGGTTTTGTACAAAGTATTACACTTCAGTTAGTGTGCAATACTTTTTTCTTTTTTGTTCATTGAATGACACAGCTCCTGATATTACCATTGGGTTATACTGCCCCTAGTAGGACACTAGGCAGAAAGTCTGGCTACGCCTATGGGCAGTCCCAGGGGGTTTACGCCCCCTCTGCTATAGGTACTTGTTTTTTTTTTTTCCTGCCTAATCAGTAGTTGGCTGCCGTGGACGTGGGTCACCCTGCATGGGTGTGTGACCACGCACCCTGAATCCTCAGTGAGAATTCCCCCACTTCTGCAACTCCGCACAAAAAGGCGCTGGGGGGCGCACTGATTGTATCTGTGCGTGAGACCTTAGAGATGTATGGGGATTTTTTTTTCTACTTAGGTGGATGCCGCATCGGTCTGATTCTGCATCTGTCCCCCTGTACCTCTTAACACTGAGAACCGAGCAATCACTCGGTTCTCGCAGCTCCCCGAGCAGAGAGCTGTTCTGCCCCCTCCTCGCTCATGTGGGAGCAGGAGCGGCCGGCTCAGCCTCTTAGCTTGCGTAGCCAGATGCCGGTTCAGGCATGTGGGCAGATCCTGACTCAATGGTTGTGATGACACATGAGCCTGGACTGACCAGCAGAGAGCGGACTTCAGACCGCTGTGCTCTGAAAATGGGTCGCAGGAGTGTAAAACTAACTGCACTCCTGTGAGCCATAGAATTACAGCCAATCAAGCTTTGGCTGTACCTCCTTTATTAAAAAAAAAAATTTCTCCATTACAGCATGTTTACCTAAAGTCTTGTCAGTAAATTGTTTTTTCCTCCTCTCTGTAAAATGGTGAGACCAAATCCTATGGTTTGGAAACCTTTCCACAGTGCAATTTCTGTTAAGCAAAGTTGCAATTTGCATATATTGTGAGAGATTCTTTTGCGAAGGCTACAAAGATGACCAAACCCATTCTGGCATAACAAAGATGCCCTAAAGACAAATACTTTATTGAAATAAATGGACCATAATGCAAGTAGCTTTTTTCCCTCCAGAAACATTCTACTGCTTTTTGAATCCTCAAAGTTTCTTCAGCAACATCATTAAGTAAGGAAGCGTTAGAAACCACGGCCTCCCGAAAATGCACAATCCCTTCATTTTACAGATGAAATCATACCTGAAAATCGGGAGACAATTGATCACCCTCTTATGGTTGTGGATCAGCATTATCAGGAACTAAAAATACATATTGGCAGGAAGCTTTTGCAATGAGTAAAAGGGAGTGGTTACTTGTGCTTTTATTTCAAGCATAATTGTTTTTATCTACACTGCATTTCCTGTTCCAAAGTAACAAAATACCTTTCAATTTGTAAAACTACACACTGAATTTCCTAAATTTTTTCCAAAAATGTCACCCCCCCCCCCCCAAAGCCCCCAATAAAACGGGGAAAAAATTATCATGGCTTTAGAATTTCCAGAAATGTCATCTCTACACTCGGGTCTCTTTGTGGAGTGGGCAAATCGGTCTGTGTTGCAACCATGTGCCATGCAATTGTAAAGGGCTTGTGGTATTTTTTTTTTTTCTTCTCTTCAATGTAAAATCATCCTTGATCGACCAGGGGAAAAAAAAAGGCTTTCAGGTGGTGGCAATATTGCCTCCTGAATGTCTAAGGTGGCTCTAAATCTCCCCTGAAAAAGTAATGCACTGCAGATTGCTTTGGATAGGTGACAGCCTCTACCATCCCTATGTGGAAAAGGGCCTTCTTAATATGTTGTGAATAAATATAAATAATCCATCTTCATTATCTTCACTGTTTTGTCTTGTTGGGTTGTCTGTTTTTTATATTGACCGTTTAATTAAAACTTGGTCTTTTGTTTTTCTTAGGAACTGAATGATTTGGCTCGTGATCCTCCAGCACAATGTTCTGCAGGCCCGGTTGGAGATGACAGTAAGCTTTTGTTTCCTGAAAAACCTAGGCATATGTACGGATTGCTAGATGCAAAAATGGAACCAAACTGGTTCAGGCAGGGAACAAGTGATCTGGATGGCTGTAGTGACACCCGACCTATTTGTGTGAGCCTAAAATCACAGTCAATGCTTCATTCTAGGCTCTTTTTGTCCCTCCTGCAGACCTAGAAATGGAATGGCAGGGGTGTGTGGCTAAATGGAAGGGAGGTTGGATAAAAGCCATTCCCTCATCCCACCTTTGGTGAATGAAGCTGCAAAAATGAGGATTTCAGCACTTCAGGTTTTGGGCTGTCATTCCTCCTGTTACTGTGGTCAGAGAAGAGGCTGGTGCAACATGAACTGTTTCATCAGCTTCAGTGATTCATAGGTGACCTTAAGGGTCTAATTTGACCTGTCGCTTCCATTTTACCATCTTGCAGATGGCTTGTTGGCTTCCTATGTGAAAGCAGTAACATTAAGTGTAAAATATTTTAAAAATGAAATTCACTTCAGCTTTTCTTCCCCAAAACATATGCATTGTGCATGTAAATGAATCCAGACCCCACTAGTAGTTTTTATAACTTGCCTCTAGTCAGAAGGTTTCTGTGTTACTACTCCTCCTGGCTGACTTCCTGTTTCCTTCCTTTGCCAGTCCTGATACTTAATGTCTCCTAATCCTTTGAGCATCTGTAGTTTAAGGAGTTCTGGGAGTTGATGTGGTTGGGTCCTAGGGTTACTGTTGGTTGGTTCTTCATGCGGGTGGGGAAAGTTGTGAATGTGTCATACCTCCTGTGTCATTCCTGTCTTGTAGCAACCCAAAAAATGGTCCACTGCAAGACTACAGAGGAAGGGCTATTTCAGGTTATTATGAAGGTTTCTTTTATATGTAAATGAATCCCTTCAGAGAACAGGGCTCTTGGATGAGAGTGGCGGGGACTCTCCCTGTTCACACTGGTCGGCGTATTAAACCACTTGACCGGAAGGTTTTACCCCCTTAACAACCAGGCCATTTTTAGCGATATGGCACTGCGTTTAACCTACAGTTGCGCTGTCGTGTGACGCTGTAACCAAATAAAATTGATGTCCTTTTTTTCCCCTCAAATAGAGCTTTCTTTTGGTGGGATTTGATCACCTCTGCAGATTTTTTTTGTACTAGAAACCAAAACAAAAAACAGACCATTTTGGGGGAAAAAAATATATAAAACTTATCCAATAAAAAAGTAAATTTAATTTCATTGAAGTTCATTGATGGACGCAGTTCCTGATGCATATCAGTGGGGTTATACTGCCCTCTACAGGAGTAGGACACTAGACAGAAAAAATTCTGGCTACGCCTATGGGCAAGTCTGTCTAGCTAATCTGTCTAGTCAGGACCTAGTTTCCTGCTGGTATCTCTGGTCCTGGCAAAGTTTATGCCTGTGAGATTTACAGGCAACTTTGCCGGATCTGGGTGATGGGTTGTGTCTGTCTATCTCCTGGGCCCACCTGCCAATCGATCCTGTTGTGGCGTCTGGGGGCTCCCCACGAGGGTCCTCAGCTGCTCTGCAGGCCGCCATTTTCTTTTAGCCTCGTGCTGAGATCAGCTGCCATCTTGGTACACCCAGCTTGGCCATTTTGTGGTGGTTTTTCTGATAGGACTCCGAATGGGAGTTCCTGGAGGCATTTTTCTGTGAGTGGAGTCCCTCCCTATACCCTGGTCGGTTTCACAGCTCATTACCTTTTGGATCGCGCTTGCTTCTGACACGTGCAGACATTCTGGGTCTTCTGCTGCATCTTGGTACAGTGAGTCTGGGGCTCTCTGCGCTGGGGGTCTCTAGCACGATTGCCTGACCTCCACGGGGCGCTGCAGTGCAGTGGAACTTTTTTAAGAAATGTTTTTTTTCCCCCTGTCACTTTTTGCTGACATGTGCAATATGGCCCCTACAGATCATATGCCCCCACCTGACCCCCTTGGGGAGGCCGCAGGGCCCTCCGGAACCCAGCTGTCTACAGATGCAATTTCGGCAGTCCTGTAAGCGTTTGTGTCCCGGGTGGAGGTGGTCTTTAAAGGGTGAGGCGCTAAGAAATGCTCTCTGCCTACCCCTGCCTCGGCATGTGGTCTGCTCAAGGAGTCTGGGCCCTGCAAGAATCCAGGTTACCGATCAATGTGCTGGAGCGGAGAGTGATCCAGCTTTGCCTAGTACACTGGACCGAACACCTACAAGGTTATCCAGTGCGCATTCAATCGGATAATGCCACGGCTGTGGCTTGTCAATCACCAAGGGGGCACCAAAAGTGCCCCTGCAGCTTTGGAAGTGGCAGGCATCCTTCATTTAGTGGAACTTTGCTCCAGCTCTCTCCGCTGTTCACATTCCAGGAGTGTAAAATTGGCAGGTGGATTACCTGTAGACAAGCTTTCGATGCGGGGGAATGGTCCCTCCATCCGGAGGTGTGCCAGCAGTTGTGCCTTCGTTGGGACACTCCAGATGTAGATCTGTGTGCGTCTTGGGTCAACAGAAAAGTACAGAGGTTTGTGGCCCGCTCCGGGACCCTCTGGCGGATGCCGCAGATGTGCTGGTGGCCCCGTGGGGTCAGTATCAGCTGATGTATGCTTTTCCTCCTCAAGTTGCTGTCAAGGCTTCTTCGCAGGATCGAGGCGGAAGGGATTCAGGTCATTCTTGTGGCTCTGGACTGGCCTCGCCGAGCTTAGTATACTGACCTGGTCGGACTAGTTGCAGACACTCCTTGGAGACTTCCTCTCGGGGAGGATCTGTTGTCTCAAGGGCTAATCTTCCATCCTGCTTTACGGTCGCTGGCTTTGATGGCTTGGCTGTTGAAAGCCAGGTGCTGGAGGACAGGGGTTTGTCTGCTTCAGTGATTCCTACTCTGCTTAGAGCGAGAAAAGCAACTTCTAGGAAGACTTATCATCCTACGTGGAAGTCTTGTATGGCGTGGTGTGAGTCTCTTGGTATTCCCCCTCGCTTTTACTCGGTGGCTCGGATCTTGGCTTTCCTTCAACGTGAAGTTGATCAAAAGCTGGCCTTCGAGTACTGTCAAGGGTCAGGTTTCGACCTTGAAAATTTTCTTCCAAAGGCTATTGCCCACCCATTCCCTGGTGCGCAACTTCATCCAGGGGGTGTGACATTTGGCACATCTGATGTGACATCCGTTGCCACCTTGGGACCTTCATTTGGTGCTGTCTGTTTTCCAGAAACCTCCCTTCTAAAGTATACTGGAGATTCCCCTGCTTGCCTTTTTTCCAGAAGGTGGCCTTTTTGGGGGCTATCACTTCTGGGTGTCAGAACTGTCCTTCCTTCCAAAGGTAGTTTCCAGTTTTCACTTAAATGAAGACATTGTTACCCTCTGTGTCCTAAGCCAAAACATCCTAAGCAGTATGATACCAAAAAAACTATCAGCGCAAACCAAAATATAACACAAAATTAATGTGTGTGAATATAGTGTGGAAAAATATATATCCTCAGGTGTGTAAATACTAATCCGGCAGCAGACACCAATCGTGTTCACAAATCACAAACCATACAAATAATACAAAAATGTGCTGCGCCAGAAATCACACAAAATAAAACAGTGATAATATGTGATAATAATAGATGAAAAACAGTTCATAAGGCACATAATCGTGCTAGTGCTCCAATCAAAGAAATCTCCAAAAGTCCCAGTGTTCAACTGAAATGTGATCCAATCGTGATAAACAACGAATATTGTGAGCACCGTTTAGTGAATCCCTCCACCAGACAGATAAGCCTCTCACCTTCCCATCAGACCCAAATGGGCCAGCAATCACATAACATGGATAATGGATTTCCAGGAAAGGGCCTCTCTACTGTGTAGCTCCAGGGATTCCAAGATATATGTGGGGATAAGAATGGGACAAAATCTAGTGCTCTCTGTATATATATATATAAATCAGCTTTATTGAAGAGAATAAACAAACTCACATTTGCAGGGCACTCAGCCGTGCCTGCTTTGCTGACATGTAGTGTAGATAGTGCTCCGGAGAAACGATCTGCGTCGGCCACGCACGCTCCGCCCCCCCTATACGCGTTACGTCGAGCGTGATGCTCCTTTGACTTCCTCGGTAGGGGTCAGTCAAAGGAGGAAGTCAAAGGAGGAAGACCGAGGAAGTCAAAGGAGCATCACGCTCGACGTAACGCGTATAGGGGGGGCGGAGCGTGCGTGGCCGACGCAGATCGTTTCTCCGGAGCACTATCTACACTACATGTCAGCAAAGCAGGCACGGCTGAGTGCCCTGCAAATGTGAGTTTGTTTATTCTCTTCAATAAAGCTGATTTATATATATATATACAGAGAGCACTAGATTTTGTCCCATTCTTATCCCCACATATATCTTGGAATCCCTGGAGCTACACAGTAGAGAGGCCCTTTCCTGGAAATCCATTATCCATGTTATGTGATTGCTGGCCCATTTGGGTCTGATGGGAAGGTGAGAGGCTTATCTGTCTGGTGGAGGGATTCACTAAACGGTGCTCACAATATTCGTTGTTTATCACGATTGGATCACATTTCAGTTGAACACTGGGACTTTTGGAGATTTCTTTGATTGGAGCACTAGCACGATTATGTGCCTTATGAACTGTTTTTCATCTATTATTATCACATATTATCACTGTTTTATTTTGTGTGATTTCTGGCGCAGCACATCCTAAGCAGTATGCACTGCATACTCTGGATGTGGTTAGGGCAATCGGGGTGTACTTGGCGACTACTGAGTCTTTTCGGAAGTCAGATTTGTTGTTGGTACTCACTAAGAAAGGGCTGCCTGCGTCTGCAGCGACTATTTCCAGATGGTTAAGACAGACGGTGGTGCAGGGTTATTCGATTAAGGGTCAGGTTTCTCCTTTTCCTGTTAAGGCGCACTCTACTCGCGTGCTTGGTGCTTCTTGGGCTTTTCGCCATCAGGTATCTGTGCTTCAGGTTTGCAAGGCGGCTACCTGGTCGTCTGTCCACACCTTTAACAAATTTTAAAAGGTGGATGTGCTGGCATCTGCAGATGCCTCTTTTTGCCGCAAAGTTTTGCTGGCTGCTATTTTAAGGGGGTTCTTAGTCTCCCTTGAGGGTGTTTACTGTGTTTCAGGTGGACCTCATCTTGTTCTGATGAGTCCTATGTTGCCTGGTTGGCTATGTTTAGCCTTGGGGACTTGTTCTTTTTTGCTGTTCCCACCCCTCATTTTATGGCACTGCTTCGGGACGTCCCTACTGATATGCATCAAGAACTGCGTCCGTCAATGTACAATAGAGAACTGGATTTTTGACTTGCCGTAAAATTCTTAAGTTCATTGATGAACGCAGTACCCGCCATCTATTTTGGGTTGGTATTACTACTTTGGCACTGCTTTGATTTTTTTTTTCTGTCTAGTGTCCTCCTGTGGGGGGCAGTATAACCCTACTGATATGCACCAGGGACTGTCTGTCAATGAACTTAAGAGAAAAGGATTTTAATGAACTTGAGAGAAGGATTTTACAGTAAGTCAAAAATCCAGTTTTCTTCGTTTTTAGGCCAATATGTATTCTGCTACATATTTGTGGTTAAAAAAAAAAAAAAAAATTCCAATAAGCGTATTTTGATTGGTTTGCGCACTTCCTTCTATAGGATCTGTTTTTTTTTTTTTTTTTTTTTTTCTGCCTAGTCAGGAGTAAGGACCTAGCTCTTTGCTGGGATTTATGGTCCTAGCATTTTCATTTTTAAACTGTAATTTTCTTTCTACAATCAAGCCTGTTCAAGTGAGAACTACAATCAACTGCCAGACTGGGTGACGCACTGGATATCTTAGATCCTTGCGGTCTCCCCAGTCTGGCCAGCGAGCGCATGCAGACCGCAGCTCCGCGCTAGGTCGGCCACAAAATGGCCCCACTGGATGGTGGCTGACAGGCAACAAACACCTTGCGAGGACGCACATGACCGGGTCGCGGCATGAGTCGCAGCATACCTCTGGCCCGCACCGGAGTGGTGCCTGCCTCGACAAGATTGTTGCTAGTCAGTGGGGTTCCCCGAAACACATTGTTGGGGTACCTAAGCGTTTCACTTGGAGGTATCCTTTTTGAGGAGTCCCTCTTAAAGAAACTTGACAGTCCCGCTGGTGGTGGGTTTCCAGATTAAATAAGGTCATTGTGCTACTAGTGGAGGACGCTCCATTACATTATTTAAAGACCCTGTAGACATCTTTTCACCATAGCAGGTTAAATTTTGAGGCCGGTGTTTGCCATTACCTTTGCTCTCAGACCTTAATGGAGGGGCAAAGCTTCTGTGCCAGGATTTGGAAGGGGGGGGGGGGGGGAGTCTGCCCTGGTGAGGTCTCCTGGGGACCCCCGATGCCTTCAGTCGAACCAAATCTCTCCTACACACCCCCTCAACATGGGCGCCTGCAGCGCCATTACCCAATATGTCTGATTCCACACCCACACAGTGCGCAGCACTGATCATCGCCCCAACTTGTTCCGCCAGCTGGCTCCCTCCTCTCTGTCCTCTGCTGCCCTTCCTACAGCCGCAGGGGGCGGGCCGGGGATTCCCTGCTGTCAGTCAGGAGGAGCGGAGCTGCAGCCCGCGGTGGAGAGAGGAAGCGGGAGTCGGGACATGTGACCTGAGTGGCGGTGGTGAACTTGGAAGATTATCTGAGACTGAGTAGGTCTAATTGTCACTGTCAAACTGCACGGGGGCTTCTTTTGCATGGACTTTTACTTGGACTTTTCATTAGTATTAATGGGGCTGGATTGTCCAGCTATATTTATCTAGCGCTGCCCCATTTCCTTGATTGCTCATCAGTATAGGTTCATGCTGCATTCAAATGTATGATTGTGCATATTTTTCAGTTTTATGGTTTTGTTTGATGAAAGGGCTTTTTGTTTCCATCAGACCTGCTTCTCCTTCCATAACTGGGCATTTACCTGCAGGAAGAGGGCACAGGTGCACCGTCCAGCCCCACTCCCGGCAGCCTGTCAACCTCTGACAGCTAATGATAATAAACTTTTTTTATATTGCCTTTTTAAAGGTGGCGTCTCAAAGCAACTTTACAAGGAATACACATGCATGGGTGTCCACAAGGGGGATTGGGGGCACCCTCGGAATCTCAACGTCCCCATTAATCACTTCTAGACTGCCGGAGGATTTGCCCCCTTAATGACCAGGCCATTCTTTGTGATTCGGCACTGCGTTACTTTAACAGAAAATTGCGCGGCCATGCGACGCAGTATCCAAGTAAAATTGATGTACTTCCCCCCCCCCCCACAAATAGAGCTTTCTTTTGGTAGTAAAAATGAAAAACAAACAAGGGCGCACCGGCTTAGTGTATTATCCTCTTAAAACGTTTTTATTCAAATAAAAGGTATAAAAATACTCAAAACGAGTTCTCGATAAAAGCATACCAAATGGGTAAGTCTTAGTCATCAGCATCAAGATCAAAGGCTGGAACTGTCCCCTGAAGCTGTAGGCTTCTTTTGGTGGCATTTGATCACCTATTTTTTTTTTTTCTCCTTCTCTATAAAAGAGCGACAATTCTGGTAAAAAAAAATTCACTTTTCTGCTATATAACATCATTTTAGGCCAATTTGTATTCTGCTACATATTTTTGGTAAAAAAAAAAAAAAAACCACAAGCGTATTTTGATTGGTTTGCCCAAACCAATCACGTCTACAAACTAGGGGAAAGAGTCATGTCATGTTTTTTTTTTTTTTTTTTTTTTTTTTTTTTTTTTTTTTTTTTTTTAGGGGGATTGCGGCAAACAGATCAGACCCCCTAACTGACTTTTTTTTTTTTTTACACTTTTAGGGGGACCAGTGACATTACTACAGTAATCGGTGCTAGAAACATGCACTGTTACTGTAATAATGCCATTGGCAGGGAAGGGGCTAACAGTGGGTGATCAAGGGGTTAAATGTAAGCCTAGGGAATTATTCTAACTGTATGGGGGTTGAGCTTTTGAAATGATCAGAGACCTGTGACCCTATATAGCAGGATCACAGGCACTCTGTGATCATTCCAGAGAGAATGGTCAGCTGTTGTAAACATTCTTCTCTCTCAGCAGGGAGCTATCACGGGTGGCCGGCGGCAATCTGAGCCACCAGCCCCGTGCATCGTTGTCCCCGCTGATGAGTGGGGGCGGGAGCTCGGCGGCGCGCGCTCGCTTCCTAGCTGCAGGCGCGTGACTGCATAGGTCTACGTCGGTTCGCACAGGAGGGGCTGCTGTGGCAGGCCATCAGAGTCTGTTTAATAATCCTGTGTGCCTGTGTATGTTAAAAAAAAAAAAAAAAAGTTCTTTACCAGTTTTCATAGCACCGCTCACGTGACCCGCCGGCTCTCTCCTCTCCCCATCTGACAGCTGCCTGCGGTGGGCGGGGCTCAGGATTCCCTGCTGACGTCGGGGGAGGAGGAGAGGCCGCGGGTCACACGAGCAGCGCTGTGAAAACTGGTGAATGGCTTATTTTTATAAAACGGACACAAGGGCACACAGGATTATTAAACGGACTGTAGACAGGATATGAAACTTTTTTTTTTTTTTTTTTTTTTTTTAAATCTTTTTTTATTGAGTTTTCAACAGAGAAATTAAAACACAACAAAGACAAACTACGGTGCCAGGGTCCACACTGACCCGAACTACTAGGCATTACAGGCATTAAGGCACGGTACCCACGCAGGGGTCCAAATGGAAAACATTAGCAGCAAAGACATCATAAAAGGCATACACTTCCCTCCCATGAAACCCGACTTCTGCTCAGGGGGCTATCTCGTGACAAGACATGTTGCATAGGCACAAGAGGGCGATACCTCAAATAAGACCGACGCGGGCATCCCCGGCCGCCCTAGGGCGATGGGACGAGGCCCGCGTCAGCCGCTCGCAGCCGTAGAGGGATCAGCGAGCCACTTCTTCCACACCCTGTCATGCTTCTTCGGGCAGCCTCTATGTGTATACGTGTCCTTGTAAAGAGGAAGTACCGAGTTCACCAGTATCTTCCATTGTAGTACCGTGGGTGGTAATCATCGTCGCCAATGCAAAACAATGGATTTCCTGGCATAATAAAGCAAAAGACCCAGCAACGTCCGATCAGCCACCCGGGGCACTAGGTCATCAAGCAAACCCAGGATGCAGATTCTAGGGCTGGGGTCAAGTTTAACCTGAGAAACTTTTTCATTTAATTGAAGCACCCCGGACCAAAAGTCAGAGAGATGGGGGCAGGTCCAGAATATGTGGAAGAAATCTCCCGGAGACTGGCCACACCGCCAGCACTCCGGGGAGTGAGATGCATGCATCTTGTGGAGACGATATGGGGTGAGAGGCTCTATGGACTATCTTAAATTGGATGAGTCTGTCCCTGAGACCAGCATCTTAAAGGGGACCTCCCACACATTAATCCAATCCTCCGAGTCCAAGTCCGGAACATCCCGGGCCCAGCGATCATGGAGGCCAGAGAGTTCTGGAGAGTGGACCCGGAGAAGGTGGGCATACAGAGCCGACACAGCTCGCTCCGAGCAGTCGTGTCGCAGAACCCGTTCCAGGTCCGACTGCACCAGCTGAGCACCACCGGGCGGAAACTGGGCTTTGAAGGCATGAGAGAACTGCAGGTATCTGAACACTAGGGATGGCGGGACATTAAACGTATCGACAAAATGGGACAATAGAGGGAAGGTGAGATCATGCGACACATCCGAGAGTTTCTTGATGTTGAATTTAGTCCACACCACCGGGTCAGGAAGGGAATAGAGATGCGGCAAATCAGGATTGTGCCACAAAGGCGCGTTGGGGGAGACCGCCGTGCCCTGATAACCCTCAACCTGCAGCCCGAGTTTCCAGGCTCGCAGCACCGTGGACATGGATGTAGTGAGCCCGTGCGGGGCCTTGGGGCACCTAAACAGCAAGTGAGTGAGTGCCTCCACAGATCCGAGCACCGCTGCCTCCACCGCAACCGCCGAGTTGTATAGATCAGGATTTAGCCACCAAACGGCCGTGACTAGTTGAGATGCTAGGAAGTATTTGTGGCAATCCGGAAATGCCAGTCCCCCCTGGGAAAGGGGGCGCATAAGGGTGGAAAATTTGTACCTAGGCGGGCGCGACCCCCACAAGAAAGAGGAAAATAGTCTATTTAGTGCCGTGACAAAGGACTTGGGTATCCACTGCGGGGAGTGGCGAAAGAGGTACGTAAATTTAGGCAATACCTTCATCTTCACTAGATTAATGCGACCTAAAAGGGAAAGGGGTAGGTTCTCCCATGCCTTCAATCTTGCCCTAACTGCGTTGACCACCGGGTCCAGATTAAGTGAAATAAAGGTGTCGACATCCCGAGACACCCGCACTCCCAGGTACACCATGTCCTCCACCCATTGCAATTGAACATCCGGCGGTGCCGAGTAGACATATGCCGGTTTTCGGTAATTCGATATATCGCGGTATTGCATAGCCACAGTATTGTTATTGTGGCATTTTTAAAATACCGAGTTTCTCTGCTCCTGGGTCTGACTTGTGAATTGATACATTTCAGTGAGCTGGATGACTCATTCACTCACACAGCTAACGCCTTTCAGCATTAAGGCCTCATGCACACTGGACGTTTTTACAGCTGCTGTTAGCAGCGTCAGACGTTTTTTTTTTTTTGCAGCTGCAGAACGCCCATCCATGTTGTTCTATGGCCTCATGCACACATAGAGCTTTTAGGAGCTCCAAGTGGCATAGGCGTTTTACAGCTCCAAAAAAAACCCAGGAACTGTGGGTTCAGGAGCTCCAGCGTCAAGCTGCAAAAAACGTCTGACGCTGCTAAAGGCTCCATAAGGCTCCATAACGTTGCTTAACGTGCGTTAAGCCACGTTATACGTTTTTTTTCTTCCATTCAAAATCAATGGCTCCCTACGGGAGCCTATTGATTTGAATGGAAGTCACACCGCAGGTCGGATCAGGGTGATCCGACTTGCGGTGCGACCTGCACTGTGAGAATCTTGAGGGGGAACTCCACGCCAAAATGGGGAAAAAACGGCGTGGGGTTCCCCCCCAGGGTTCCAAACCAGGCCCTTCGGGTCTGGTATGGAATTTTAGGGTAGCCCCACGCCGAAAAAACGGCGTGGGGTCCCCCCCAAAATCCATACCAGACCCTTATCCGAGCATGCAGTCCGGCATGCCAGGAAAGGGGAGGGGACGAGCGAGCGGCCCCACCCCCCCCTGGATCATACCAGGCCACACGCCCTCAACATGGGGGGGGTGTGGGTGCTTTGGGGCAGGGGGGGCTCTGCACCCCGCACCTCAAAGCACCTTGCCCCCATGTTGATGAGGACAAGAGCCTCATCCCCACAACCCTGGCCGGTGGTTGTGGGGGTCTGCGGGCAGGGGGCTCATCGGAATCTGGAAGCCCCCTTTAACAAGGGGGCCCCCCCAGATCCCGGACCCCCTCCCTATGTGAATGGGTATGGGGTACACTGTACCCCTACTCATTCACCCCATAAAATGCAGTGTATGGAAATAACGACAGGAGACGTTTTGGAAAATTTATTAAAAATCTTCATCCGGCTCTTGTCCTCTCCGGGGGTCTTCTCCTCTCCGGGGGTCTTCTCCTCTCCGAGGGTCTTCTGCTCTTTTGCTGTCCGCCCTTCTTGTCTTCTCCTCTCCGGGGGTCTTCTGCTGTCTTCTCCTCTCCGAGGGTCTTCTGCTGTCCGCCCTTCTGCTGTCCAATCTTCTTGTCTTCTCCTCTCCGGTCTTCTGCTCTTTTGCTGTCGGCTGTCGGCTGTCCTTCTTCCTCCGGTCCTCCTCCGACGACTTCTCCAGCGATTATGCTGGTCTCTGCAGCTTATTATATAGCCATTAGGGGCGTGGCCGCCAGATGACGTCATCGGGAGACCATGCCCCCTTGTGTCACAGATGACGTCATCTGACACAAAGGGGGCGTGGTCTCCCGATGACGTCATATGGCGGCCACGCCCCTAATGGCTATATAATAAGCTGCAGAGACCAGAGGCCGGCATAATCGCTGGAGACGTCGTCGGAGGAGGACCGGAGGAAGAAGGACAGCCGACAGCAAAAGAGCAGAAGACCGGAGAGGAGAAGACAAGAAGATTGGACAGCAGAAGGGCGGACAGCAGAAGACCCTCGGAGAGGAGAAGACAGCAGAAGACCCCCGGAGAGAAGACAAGAAGGGCGGACAGCAAAAGAGCAGAAGATCCTCGGAGAGAAGACAGCAGAAGACCCCCGGAGAGGAGAAGACAAGAAGGGCGGACAGCAAAAGAGCAGAAGACCCCCGGAGAGGACAAGAGCCGGATGAAGATTTTTAATTTTCCAAAACGTCTCCTGTCGTTATTTCCATACACTGCATTTTATGGGGTGAATGAGTAGGGGTACAGTGTACCCCATACCCATTCACATAGGGAGGGGGTCCGGGATCTGGGGGGGCCCCCTTGTTAAAGGGGGCTTCCAGATTCCGATGAGCCCCCTGCCCGCAGACCCCCACAACCACCGGCCAGGGTTGTGGGGATGAGGCCCTTGTCCTCATCAACATGGGGGCAAGGTGCTTTGAGGTGCGGGGTGCAGAGCCCCCCCTGCCCCAAAGCACCCACACCCCCCCCCATGTTGAGGGCGTGTGGCCTGGTATGATCCAGGGGGGGGTGGGGCCGCTCGCTCGTCCCCTCCCCTTTCCTGGCATGCCGGACTGCATGCTCGGATAAGGGTCTGGTATGGATTTTGGGGGGGACCCAACGCCGTTTTTTCCCCATTTTGGCGTGGAGTTCCCCCTACAAGATTCTCACAGTGCAGGTCGCACCGCAAGTCGGATCACCCTGATCCGACCTGCGGTGTGACTTCCATTCAAATCAATAGGCTCCCGTAGGGAGCCATTGATTTTGAATGGAGGCAGAAAAAACGCTGCTAACAGCTACTGTGGCCAAACGTGCAATAACGTTAGTAGAAAAAGCTACTGAAAGCACGTTTTTACAGCTGCTGTTTCCCGGCGTTATGTAAACAGCTTTGGAGCACGTTTTTATGACGCCCTGTGTGCATGGAGCCTAAGTCTCCCAGTAACTATAAACAAAAATTATTACATTTGTATCTTTTCCTTCCCTCTGCCAGGGAGAAAGGAAGTTTAACCTCTTAGAGCCGGTTCACACTTCTGCGTGTGCCGGGTTCGCATGTCATGTCGGAGCGCACTGCTCCGACATGACATGCGATCAGCTGTGCGGTGCGAGTTTAGCCATACAGTTTGTATGGCTAAATTCGCACCGCACCCGCAGCAAAGACGCACAGGAGGCATTTTTGCTGCCGCATCAGGATCGGATCGCACAGCGGTTCACACTTGTGCGATCCGATCCTGTGCGAACTGCACGATCGCACTGCGATATGCGATCTGACTGGGGGTGTCGTTAAGATTACATTGACACCCCCAGCGGATCGCATATGGCAGTGTGAACTGCCGGGGGTGCGTGTGCGATGCGGGAACAGGCTGCGAATTCGCAGCCTTCCCGCATCGCAATAGTGTGAACCGAGCCTTAAAGACTGGACCTTTTTCTGACACTTGTTGCTTGCAAGTTAAAATCAGTTATTTTTTGCTAGAAAAGTACTTAGAACCCCCAAACATTTTATATATTTTTTTAGCAGAGACCCTACAGAAAAAAATGGCGATTGTTGTAATATTTTGTCACACTGTATTTGCGCAGCAGTCTTTCAAACGCAATTAATAGACTTTAATGAATAAAAAAAAAAACGTAACAGTAAAGTTATCCCAATTTTTTTTTTGTTACACAGAGAATCGTGAGAGAATCGTGATCTTTATTCCAAGCTAACAAATCGTGATTCTCATTTTGGCCAGAATCGTGCAGCTCTAATATATATATATATATATATATATATATATATATATATATATATATATATATATATATATATATATATATATATATATATATATATATATATATATATATATATATATATATATATATATTTATTTATATATATATATATATATATATATATATATATATATATATATATATATATATATATATACACACATACACACACACATACACACACACATACACACACACATATACACACACATATACACACACACACACACACACACACACACACACACACACAACATTATTATATAGCCATCAAGCAGTGTCTGGCCTACCTGGTGATGACTGGTCCTGGCGCTCTGATCCGATGGCCTGGTCTTTAAAGGGGCAAATCCTTGCGATCCAGAAGTGGTTAAACCTGCAGGAGGACCGGTGTTGCGATGTATGCGGGTTGGCGGTTCACATGTATGCGGGTTGGCGGCCCACATTTGCACAGGCATAGCAGCCCATTGATTTGAACGGGCTGCTATGCCCTCATTTTCCACAGAAAAAAGGTGCATACAGCATTTTTTTAAAATTCAGTGGCCTTGAAATCCATCCTGCTTTTGCACCATGCGACTAACCTGCAGTTCCTGCTCTGGCAAGCTTTCTGCATTTTTTGTATACGTGGGCACGGCATTTAAAAACAGTTTGCGTGTGCAGAAACGGCAGGTAAGTCGCATGGTGCAAAAGAAGGATGGATTTCATGGCCACTGCATTTTTTTAAATTCTGCATGCACCTTTTTTCAGCTGAAAACGCAGGCATAGCAGCTCAAGCCCATTCACATCAATGGGCTGCTATGCCTGTGCAAATGTGGGCCCCCAACCCGCATACATGTGAACCAGGCCTGAAGCAATAGTAAAGTCATTAATAGATAAAAACACCGGTCCTCCTGCAGGTTTAACCAATTAATGACTTTACTATTGCTTTAGGCCTGGTTCACATGTATGCGGGTTGGGGGCCCACATTTGCACAGGCATAGCAGCCCATTGATGTGAATGGGCTTGAGCTGCTATGCCTGCGTTTTCAGCTGAAAAAAGGTGCATGCAGAATTTAAAAAAATGCAGTGGCCATGAAATCCATCCTTCTTTTGCACCATGCGACTTACCTGCCGTTGCTGCACACGCAAACTGTTTTTAAATGCCGTGCCCACGTATACAAAAAATGCAGAAAGCTTGCCAGAGCAGGAACTGCAGGTTAGTCGCATGGTGCAAAAGCAGGATGGATTTCAAGGCCACTGAATTTTAAAAAAATGCTGCATGCACCTTTTTTCTGCGGAAAATTAGGGCATAGCAGCCCATTCAAATCAATGGGCTGCTATGCCTGTGCAAATGTGGGCTGCCAACCCCCATACATGTGAACCACCAACCCGCATACATGTGAACCAGGCCTAAAGCAATAGTAAAGTAATTTATAAACACCTCCTTCAGGTTTAACCACTTCTTGACCACAAGGATTTGCCCTCTTAATGACCAGGCCATTGGATCGGAGCCGAGCGCCAGGACCAGTGATCACCAGTTAGGCCAGACACTGCTTGATGACCTATTTTAGGCCTGGTTCACAGAGTCTGTACTGACTGACTATATAATAATGTGCATAAGTGAACCAAAGCCCCTAAATTCAGCAATGAAATTGAAGTGAGGTGGAAATTTAATTATTTAAATGTAATAATAGAATACCGTGATAATACCGTATACCGTGGTAAAACCTTAATCAATTAATCGCAGCATGAAAATCTGATACCGTCACAAGCCTAGTGCCGAGTGCCTGGCCCCCTGGTCAATCGCCAACAGTTGCGACTTAGACCAGTTGACCCTCAACCCGGTCACTCTGGAGAAGATGTCCAGAACGTGCAGCGCCCCCCCCCCCCCCCCCGGAGGGAAGAGTCAGCATCATTCAAGAACAGTAGGAGGTCGTCTGCATACAGGGCTACCCTCTCCTCCAACCCGGCAATCCGCAGGCCCCTGACCTGCGGGGAAATGCGGAGGGCCTCCGCCACCGGCTCCATGGCAATGGCAAACAAGGCCGGAGAGAGGGGGCAGCCCTGTCGTGTGCCCCTAGATAGGTTGAACCTAGAGGACAACTGTCCACCCAAGCGAATAGCCGCCACCGGTGCACTGTAAATGGTTTGTAACCAACGGATGAAGATTAGGGGGAACCCCATTCTCCGGAGAGTCTCCCACAGGAAAGGCCACTCCACCGAGTCAAATGCCTTTTCTATGTCAAGTGAGGCCACTACTCTAGTCCCTACGTTAAGATGTCGTGCTTGTAGGTTGGTATACAGTCTGCGAAGGTTAACATCCGTGGACCTATGAGCCATGAAGCCTGTTTGGTCTTGATCCACTATCGAGGGCAGTAATGGCTGTAGTCTAGTAGCTAGTAGCTTGGTCAGAATTTTCAGGTCATTGTTGAGTAGCGCGATAGGCCTGTAAGAGGCGCAGAGCTTAGGGTCCTTAGGGGGCTTGTAAATGAGGATGATATGTGCTTCCGCCATCGAGGGGGGCAAGGACCCATCCTCGAGGCACCTGGTAAAGGTCACGGCCAGGAGTGGGGCCAGAAGTCCCGAGTGTGTCTTATAAAATTCTATGGGCAGACCGTCCGGGCCTGGGGCCTTGCCACCTGGTATGGACGAAATTATGGCCAAAACCTTGTCAGTCGTGACCGGACGCACCAGCCAACCTCTCTCCCGGTCCGAGAGCCAGCCCAGGGCCACGGGGTCCAGGAGAGAGTGTAAGTCAGTCGGGCTAAAGTCTGGGGGAAGGGTGGTAGTGTAGTGTGCTATAGTAAGATCTAAAGGCTTCCAGTATGTCCACGGGAGAGGTAAGGGCCTCCCCTGTGGGAGAGGTGAGCTCTGGAACCACCGTCTGGGGTAAGTCATGTTGAGAAATCAGCGCCAGAAACCTACCATTCCTGTCCCCCTGTTCGAAAAAGGACTGTCGGGAGTGGTCCCTTTTCTTCGCCTGCAACGTCTCGAAGTTGGCGGTCGAAGGGTCCAGGCCATACGTGGCAGTGACGCCCTCCACCTCCTCCTCCAGACGGGTCAGCGTAGCTGAATGCTGGATCTTAACCGCCTTAATGGTAGACATATAGTGGCTCCTGGTGTAAGCCTTGAAGGCGTCCCAAACCACTCCGGGCGTGGACGTCTCTGCGTTATTCTTCCAATACTCCTGCAGAAGTGGTGGGATCTGAGAGGAGACGTCCGGGTGGTCCACCCATTGAGAGCCCAAGCGCCACTCCGGGCCGCAGTAGAACGCAAGGTAAGCTCCAAGGGGCAGTGATCAGACAGCCCTGCCGGCAAATACCGTGCCGACACCACATCAGATAGCACTGCCATATTGGCGAAAGCCAGGTCAATTCTGGAGGAAGTCTTGTAAGAAGCCGAAAAGCAGGAGTAACCCCTCTGGTCGGGGTGTTTCCAACGCCAGACCTCCGTCAACCCTGCGGCCTCCGACCAGTGTAACAGATCCTCCGAAAAGGATTTAGGGGCGGACAGCCTGTCCAGGGATGGGGAGAGAATGGCGTTGAAATCCCCCATCCAAAGCAACCTGGCAGGGCAGTACGGGGAAACCCTGTCCAAGATTGAATACAACACATCAGGTTTAAAGGGCGGGGGTACATACAGGCCCACTATCACATACCTACAGTGCCACATAGTGAGAACCAGCACAACATAACGGCCCAGAGGGTCCGTATGGACCGCCTCCACCTCACAGGGAAGGGACTTTCGAATTAAAATCGAGACCCCCCTTGCGTAACTGGAGTAGGAAGCATGGAACGACTTGTGCACCCAAGGTTTCTTGAGGGACAACAGTTTGCTGCCCATCAGATGCGTTTCTTGTAAAATTACAAGCGATGGTTTGTGGGAATTTAAGTATTGAAACATGAGAGCACATTTAAATTTTGAATTTAGGCCCCGAACATTCCAGGAGAGGACGGAGAAGGTTTGCAGGTCACGTGAGGTCATGACAACTGTACTGGAAGGAAATGGGAGAGGACCCCGTGGGAACCATTATCAGCATCTGAGGAGCAGCAAGAGCAGGCGAACCCAAACACCGTAAACACAACTGCAGAACAGGGAACACAGTTACACATGTAAACAGAACAAAAATACCCAGGCACGGAGTGCCTATCCTGCTAAGCCCCAGCATTCCCCCCGAAAAAACAGGGCGGACCAAACTAGACCCCCCGGGGGGAGCCAGGGAAAGCTTGTACCCCCAAAAAAAAAACAGTCCAGAACCGCTGTTAGGCTCAAAGCATCAGCCTCAGCAGTAGGGGGGTCACACCGGCTCCACTAAACAGGGGGGAGCCGGGGTGGGCAGCACAGAAGAAATGTCCAACAAAGGCAAAGAAGGAAAATCCCACTACAGTAAAACAAAAAAAAAAAACAGCAGGGTATTTTATATTGCAGTGTGCATCTCGGCAGCTAGTTGGCTCCATACAGTGAGCTACAGTGAACAGTCAGAGATGAGCAGCGGCAGTTCATATGGCACATACAGGGAGGAGGGGGGCCCAGGAGCGAAAAATATAAAAAGGGGGGGGGGGAGAATAATGGTAGGGAGCAGGACCAAAAGAGGGCAATCCAAAGCATGTCATATGAAGTAGGGGGGGGGGGTCAACAGTAGAAAGGGGGTATACTTGCGCAGCTCAGGTGCGGGGGGGATCCAGATCAGCGAACGTCCAGCCAGGAGGCCGCCAGGTCAGGAGTATCAAAAAATCTGGTGCGATCCCCGTCGATCACTCGAAGTCTGCTGGGGTAGAGGAGACTGTACTTGATACCCAGATCGCGGAGATGCTTGCGGATGTCCGTGAACTGGCGGCGTTTCTGTTGCACCTCAGGGGAATAATCCGGGAACAGCATAATGCGGGCGTCCTCATAGCGGAGTTCCTTCTTGGTTCGTGCCGCTGCCAAAAGACGGTCTCAGTCCCGGTAGTTGAGAAGGCACAGCAGGAAAGGCCTGGGGGGTGCTCCGGGCATCGGAGGAACCGCGGGGACCCTGTGGGCCCTTTCCACCACAAAGGTGGGTGGCATAGCGGGGAGGTCCAGCAGCTGTGGCAGAAAGGTCTCGGCAAATTCCGCAGGCCTGGGGCCCTCCGCACGCTCCGGCAGCCCCAAGAAGCGGATGTTGTTTCTTCGCAGGCGGTTTTCGGTGTCAATCGCCCTGTCCTGGAGAGCCTTAACCTGTATTTGTAGGGCATGGAGGTCTCTGGAGTCCTCCCTGGTGTTGTCCTCCAGGCGGGAGATGCGGTCCTCCGCTTCAGACACCCGCGAGCGGAATTTGTCCAGATCGTGCCTGATCAGGCTAATGTCCGTGGCCAGGTAGTCTATTTTGACCGTAAGGGTGTCCTTGCAGGCCTGTATCACCTCTAGGATGTCCGATGGAGAGGGATCCCGCTGCTGGCTTGGGCCTGCCTCCGTCTGAGTACTGGCCGACATGTTGGAGGTAGACGGCCTCGTGACCAAGATGGCCGCCGAGCGTCCCGGGGGACAGGGAGAAGAAGCGGGCGTAACCGAGGATCTAAGCCGCCCAGGTGATAGCGGAGGTGCCCGCTGCTTACCGCTCGTTTTCTTGGGGGGACCCAGGGTGGTGAAAGGGGTGCCGAGGATAAACAGGTAGCTCAATGAGGCAGAAGGATGAGATCAGGATCGGAGCTCCAGCGCCGCACATCCGCTCAGTCTCACATCCCGGCCACGCTCCCAGGATATGAAACTTTAAATGAAATTACAGCAGCAGCAGGAGGGGAGGAGAGTAATGACACAGGAGCAGACAGGCAGGGAGCGAGGGGGAGAGAGGACAGGACGACAGACGAAAACACGTAGACTGACCACGGTGTCAGGGCTCAGCAGCCGTGGTATACCGTGGTCAGATTACCGAGCGGAAGTTGTAGCCAGGCAGGATCAGCCAGGTATTTTAGGGGATAGAAGGGGCCAAATTACACTAAGGGAACAGGAGCAATATTTTTTTCTTTGTTTAGGTTAACAAATGCTTTAAAAATAACGTCGCCTATAGGACATTATCGAAAAGGGGCGGAGCATAGGTGACATTAAAATGATGCCCCCCCCAAAAAAGTTCTGTGGAAGCCCCTGCCCCTCAGTGTGGTTGCGGGACCCTTTCGGTCGCAGCCCCTGTCTGCTTTTACAGCAGTTTTGGAAAGCCTGTGTCAAGTGGATTTCGTTTTAAAAAAAATGCCACTAGCCAAAAGCACCCTTTACCTTCACCTCCCTCTGTAGTATCCTCCGATTTTGAGGTAGATGTGGCCACCGCTGACGCATAACATCCTTGTGGATCTGTGCCTTCGCATTCTGACGGCGAGGAGCACATTTCCTCAGCTGCTGTGCAGAAAAGCGTGCTGGTGGAGGCACTTGTAATGTCGGTGTGGGAAACCTTAAAAATGGCAGTGGCCCCAGTGGAAGAGTCCCCGGTATTTACAGACCCAGTGGATAGACAGATTGAATCTCTGTCCCGCTATTTGCATGTGTTAGCGGGCTCCTTACTAAAACCGGTCTTTGTGATCACTTTGGTGTCACAGAATGGGCAAAGTTGCTAAAAGGTGATTTGGAAATGGATCAGCTCTCACTGGGCCTGATAGAGCCAACAGACCAAATTGTTCAAGCCCTTCTGTTTACATGTGATGCTCCGCTGGATGCAGCTCCACTGGTAGCTAGAGTGTCTGCAGTGGGGATTGCTAGAAGACGCATGGTGTGGTTGAAAGGCTGGTCTGCAGACCAGGCTTCCTAAAAGGCTTTCTGACCTTCCCTTTACGGGGGGGGGGGGGGGGGGAGTTGGATGAGTTGATCAAAGGTCTTCCGGGGGGAAGAGTACTCTCTACCCCAATCCACCAAGAGCGAAGCACCGCGTAATAGATGGGGGGCCTTCATTTACTGCTCATAGGCGGCCCTTTCGTACCTCCGGGTCGCAAGAGAGAAAGGAGCTAAGCCATTCAGGTCTTCGGGGGTTCCAAGGAGCCATGGTCGGGTAAGCCGAGAACAGGCCAATCTGCGTCTGCATGAAGGGACGCCCTCACCCTTTTCTGGGGTGGGGGGTGTCTTAGCTTCTTTCCGGAACCATGGACTTCCTTGATTCAGGACAAATGGGACCACAAACTGATCCAATCGAATTCCGGTCTCTATTGTCGGACATGTTCTTCCCATCCAAATACATGCCTATCTCCAGACCGGTTAATGGATCTAAGAAAGGCGGTACAAGATCTGCTGTCACAAGGGTTGATAGTGCCGGTTCCTCTCGAACGCTTTCAGGGGTTCTATTCAAACCAGGAAAAAAGGCAAAGTACGTCCAATTTTGGACCTCAAGGCTCTGAACCGCTTTGTGTGGGTTCAGAAGTGTCGAATGGAGTCCATTGGCACGGTAGTGACGTTTTAACACAAGGGAGACTTTTTGGCCTCCATAGATGTCAAGGACGCGTATCGATTTACGCTTTCTTCGCTTTCCTGTAGAAGAGCATTATCAATTTGTGTCCTTACCCTTTGGCGTCGCTTCTGCCCCCAGGGTTCTTTACCAAAGTGTTGTCTCTGGTGTTGGCATTACTATGACTACGGGGGATTACGGTACTGGGGTACTTTGACGATCTATTAAGAGCAGATTCTCATTCCGCCCTGTTGGGTGACTTGACAATTACTGTATGGACTCTGCAAGAGTTCGGTTGGCACATCCATTTAAAAAAAAAATCTGCCCTGATACCATCTTGAAAACTGGATTATCTGAGCCTGACTCTGGACTTTCTTCCCCTGGACAAACTGCAAAAGTTGCAGGGGGGGGGGGCAATTTGATTGTGGTTAGCCAGCAATCTGTCCTCTGCGTGCCTTGGGCCTGATGGTGTCAATCTTCGAGATGGTTCATTTTGCTCAGTTCCACACGAAACCCTTACAAAGGGAGATTCTTGTCAAATGGAACAAAGATCCAAAGTCCTTGGACACTACGATTCGGTTGAGTCACAACAGACTGCCCTATTGTGGCTTCACTCGGTAGCACTATGCCAGGGCAAGTCCTTTCTTCCACTGTATTGGACTGTGGTAACCTTGCTATCAATATTTTGGAACTCGGAGCAATAAAGCTTTGCCTGAGTCACTGGACAACTCGTTTACAGGGTTGTCCAGTCTGGATTCAATCGGACAATGCTGTGGCTTCCATCAAGGGGGCACAAAATGTTTTGGCGGCCCAGGAGGTGGCTGAAATCCTGGAATGGCTGAAAAGTTTGTTTCAGCCCTTTCTGCAGTGCACATACCAGGTGTGGACAACTGGCAGGCGCGGATTACCTGAGTTGTCAGGTGTTGGATCAGGGGGAGTGGTCCCTGCACCTGGAGGTGTTTCGCCTCCTGAGTGTCCGGTGGGGGACACCCGATGTCGACCTGTTTGCTTCTCGACTCAAGAAGGTTCAAAGGTTTGTAGCCAGGTCGAGGGATCCTCTGGCTGACACCACAGATGCACTGGTGGCTCCTTGGGGTCAGTATCGGCTGATCTATGCATTCTGGTGGCCTCAGACTGGCCTCGTTGGTCTTGGTACGCAGATCTTGTAAGGTTGGTCGCCAATGCTCCTTGGAGACTTCCTCTTGGGAAGATCTGCTTACTCGAGGGCCGATCTTCCATCCTGCTTTAGTCACTGGCTTTAACAGCGTGGCTGTTGAAAGCCAGGTATTGAAGGATAGAGGTCTTTCTGACTGATTCCTACACTGTTGAAGGCCAGGAAGTCTTCTTCCAGGAAGATAGATCATCGTACGTGGAAATCGTACATCTCATGGTGTGACTGGCTGAAGATGCATCCTTGCCTGTTTTCGGTGGTTAGGATTTTGACCTTTCTTCAAAAGGGGTTGAAAAGCGGTTGGCTTTGGGCACGATCAAAGGCCAAGTGTCAGCTTTGGCTGTATTTTTCCAAGCCCTTTAGCTACACATGCTTTGATTCACCTTTTTTATTCAAGGGGTTGGCCATATGGCTCCTCCGAGGCAATCCCCATCACCTCCGTGGAATCTTAATTTGGTATTATCTGTTCTTCAAAAACCTCCCTTCTTGAGAACAGTAGGTAGATTCCTCTGCTTACTGTCACAGGTTACCTTTTTGGTGGCTGCTACTTCTGCCTGCAGAGTATCTGAATTGGCGGTACTGTCCTGCCCTACCGTTCACCTTATCTGGTGGTCCACAGAGATAAAGTGGTACTTTGACCTAATCATTAGTTATTCCTAAGGTGGTTTCTGATTTCATCTGAATGAAGACATTTTGCTGCCTTCACTCTGTCCTAAACCCAAGCATCCCAAGGAAATTGCTTTGCATTTTTTGAATGTGGTTCAGGCAATTGGTTTCTTACGTCCTCCGACAGTCGCCGCCTCCTCTAAGTCATCACTATTGGGTATTGACTTCCGCTACGCAGGAGTAGCTAGGCATAAGACTTAGTCAAAAGAACAAAATCATTTGCATACCAGACTTGTATAAAGTACTCAAAATTTCTACTTGAGTAAAAGTACAAGTGCTCGATCAAAAAGTGACTTGAGTAGAAGTGGAAGTGCTCGCAGAAAAAGTTACTTAAGTAGAAGTACTAAAGTATTCAACATTTTTTTTACTTAAGTATTGCAAGTAATTTTTTCAAAAAATTTGCTACTTAAGTACTAAAAGTAAAAAGTACCAGTAGTTTTGAAAAAAAAATTCTACTCAAGTACTAGAAGTAGAAGTACTGTGTTATGTAGTTATTAAAGAAAAAAGTCAAAAGTTTGAACATCATATTGTTTTTTATTATTTCAAATGATTTATTCAAATGATTAACCTGTGTTTGTTAGTAGTTTCTTGATGCACTTTAAGCGCTGTAGCACCATTTATTTGTTTGTTTCATATTTTCTTTTTATTGGAAAGATTTGGTATAGCAGATTTTATTATACACAGCCTTTATTTTTCGTATGCACTGATTTACAAATGACATTATACACATTTTTTTGAGCTTTATGCAACCTGCCATCTACTGTTCTGGCAGTGGTAATTTTTTTAAAAGTAACGAGTAACTATGCAGCACAAAAAAAAAAATACTTGAGTAGAAGTATCGAAATCATCGAAAAAATGTAGTGAAGTAAAAGTAGAAGTAGGAGAAAAAAATTCTACTCTAGGAAAGTACAGATACCGCATTTCGGTACTTAAGTACAGTACTTAAGTAGTTCTACTTCGTTACTATACATCTCTGTTGCATACACACCCATGGGGGCTGTCCCACTGGTCAATACCCCACCTCTCATGCGTCTCCCACCCCTCATGTGTACACTGCTTTGGGACATCCCAATAGTGATGACTTGGAGGAGGCGGCGACTGTCGAAGGACGTAAGAGAACTGAATTTTTGTAAAATCTTACCTGTAAAATTCCTTTCTCTGAGTCCTCCGACAGTCGCTGCCCCCGCCCCTCTTTTGGGTTTTTTTCTTGTTCACCTACTGCTATGCTACCAAACTGAGTTGGGAGTGATCACTGCAGGGGGGTATTGACCAGTGGGACAGCCCCCATGGGTGTGTCTATGCAAATGCTTTTGTTCTTTTGACTTGACTAAGTCTTATGCCTAGCTACTCCTGCGGAGCGGAAGTCAATACACAATAGTGATGACTTGGAGGAAGCGGTGACTGTCGGAGGACTCAGAGAGAAAGGAATTTTACAGGTAAGACTTTACAAAAATTCAGTTTTTCCTTGCGGCTACTGAATCTTTTAGGAAATCACTTTGGCCTTACCGAAGGACCTCGGATTGGCTTCGACAATATGCAGATGGATCAGGCAGACGCTGGTTCAGGCTTATTCACTGAATGGTCAGGTTCCTCCTTTCCCTGTGAAGGCGCATTCTAGGGCACTGCGTGCCTCTTGGGCTTTTCACCATCAGGCGTCAGTGATGCAAGTTTGCAAGACGGCAACTTGGTGGTTGGTGCACACGTTCACAAAATTGTACAAGGTAGATGTGTTGGCATCCTCGGATGCTTCTTTTGGCCACAAGGTTTGGTAGGCTACTGTTTAAAAGACACTATTCTCTTTGAGGGTGTATGTTGGTTTTAGGTGGGCTCCAGTTGTTCCTGGTTGGCTAAGTTTAGCCTTTGGGGAATTACGTTCGCTTTTTTTTTTTTTCCCACACCTCACGCAAATACTGCTTTGGGATGTTCCAATGGTCAAGATATGGAGCTGCGTCTGTCAATGAACATTAGAACTGGATTTTTCACTTACTGTAAAATCCTTTTCTCTGAAGTTCGACAGATGCAACACCCGCCCCTCTAAGTCTGAGTGGGATGAGGTTTTTCTAAAACAAAACTGAGGGCTATAGAAGAGTGTGTAGGTGTGGTAAAGTGTTTTTTTTTTTCCCCCTGCCTAGTGTCCTACTCCTGTAGGGGGCAGCTTAACCCAATGGACAAGAAGATATGGAGCTTCATCTATCAATGAACTTCAGAGAAAATTATTTTAGGCCTCATCAATTTAGGCCAATATGTATTCTGCTACATATTTTTGCTAAACAAAATTCCAAAAGGGGAAAATTGACTGCACGAAAGTTGGTGTCTACAAGCTGCAACCTATTTTTATTACTAGTAATGGCGACACTCAGTGACTTATAGCGGGACTGCACTATTAACCACTTAAGCCCCGGAAGATTTTACCCCTTTCCTGACCAGAGCCTATTTTGCAATTCGGCACTGCGTGACTTTAATGGACAATTGCGCGGACGTGCAAAGCTGTACCTAAACGAATTTGATGTCCTTTTTTTCCCACAAACGTAGCTTTCTTTTGGTATTTGATCACCTGTGCGATTTTTTTTTTTTTTGATCATGCGTTATAAACAAAAAAAGAGCCTCAATTTTGCAAAAATAACTATTTTTCATTTTTATATGAAATTCCCCCAAAAAAATGTAAAAATCAATATTTTTTTAACATTTTAGGCCAATTTGTTTTATGCTACATATGTTTGGTAAAAAAAAAAAATCGCAAAAAGCGTATTTTGATTGGTTTGCGCAAAAGTTATTGCGTTTACTAAGGGAAAGTTTTTTTTTTTTTTCGGTCAGGCCGACAGATTGGTCCCTTGACTGACATTTTTGACACTTTTGGGGTTACCAGTGAAATTACTGCTGTAATCAGTGCTATAAATATGCACTGTTACTGCAAAAATGACACTGGCAGTGAAGGAGTTAACTCTATTGGAGAGGGAGGGGGTTAAGTGTGTCCCTAGGGGCGTGTTTCTAACTGTGATTGGCTGTGGCTACTAGTGTAAGAACAGATCAACGGTCCTACATAGTAGAACCGTGTGATCTTCATTCTTACAGGGAAGAATGACAGGCAGCTTTGTTCACATTAGCCGCCTGCCTTTCTCCCGGTGTACCGGACATCGTGTCCACCGGGCACATGCGCGCGGGGGGTCCGTGACCGCGCCCGCTCCCTAGAGCCTCACAGGCTAGCCACATCGACCTACGTCGCTTTGCCTGTGAGGGGCTGACCGCCGCAGTAAATAGTCTTGCGGCAGTCGGCAAGCGGTTAAAGTAGATTGTCTGACACTAAATCGCACTTTTGACACTTTCTGGGACCATTGACACTAATACAGTGATCAGTGCTAAAATATCCACTGTCGCTGTACTAATGACACTGGCTGGGAAGGGGTTAACATCAGGGGTGGACCAAGGGTTAACTGCTTGCCTAGCCAGTATTTTACTATACTGTGTGAGGTGCTTTTACTAGGGGAAGAGATGGCATGTATTCCCTGCTTTGCAGGGATAAACTCCTTCCCTTCCTTCCTGTCAGAACTGCGATCTGCCTTGTTTACAAAGGCAGATCACAGTTCTGTATTTCTGCCTGGCGATCGGTGGATGCCGGAGGACATTGGGTAGCCTGCACCCGTGATCAATTTCCACTGTGTGTTTATCACAGCAGAAAGCGAGCTTGCTGCACGTTTGCACATTCCCTACCTGGAAGTGTCAGATCGTGTGTAATATTTACGTGATCAGGTACACGGCTGCCGTCCTGTAGCAATGAAACTGCTATAGGGCAGACCTAAAGTAATCCTAGATGGATAGATAGTAATTCAACCTGGATAGTTGGTGAGTAAAGAGAGAGCTATGGAATGGGAGGGGAAAGAGTCACAGGTGGGAGAGGTTGTAAAACCAGAAAGCTTGTCCTGAAAATTTGGATGCGAGTGCAAAAATAAAGTATCACGGACAGTAATTGTTTTTGCAATTTCACTTGTATGGCTATTGTCACCTCAAGCTTGATTGTGATGAATTTCTTTCAAAGAACCAGGCTTGACGAATTTGCTTTGAATCTAGGAGCCAACTAAAAAATTTGTACCCATTTTTTTTTTTACCTTTTTGCCTACTCTACTGGTTATTTTCACCCCTTTCCGACCCCGGCCGATTTCAGCGCTCTCTTAATTTGAAAGGCAATTGCGCGGTCATTCAATACTGTACCCAAGTTTAATTTTTCTAACTTTTTGAGACCGAGCTTTCTTCTGGTGGTTTTTGATCACTAGGTTATTTTATTTTTTTTGCTTTACCACGCCTATTGGGCAGTCCTCTCGTGATACCGGGCCCCCTTTCGACAGTCCCCTTCCCCCCCACAAGCAGGTTCCTACCTTTTGGGAGACGGATGTATTGTGGCGGTTCTGCTGGTAGGGAGTTGTTTCGATGTCGCCCCCCCGCATGGCCCGTTTTGGGGGCTGCCATTTTGCTGTCGTTTTTTGCTCTAAATCAATGTAAAAACTTTCTAATTGAAATGAATGGGCGGCCATGTTTTGGTATTTCCCCATAGGAATGTATGGGGGGCGGCCTTTTTCTTAATGTATGGGGGCGGCCTTTTTCTTAATGTATGGGGGCGGCCTTTTTCTTAATGTATGGGGGCGGCCTTTTTCTTAATGTATGGGGGCGGCCTTTTTCTTAATGTATGGGGGCGGCCTTTTTCTTAATGTATGGGGGCGGCCTTTTTCTTAATGTATGGGGGCGGCCTTTTTCTTGAAGTCAACGATCGCTGGACAGCGAGGGAGAAGCTAGGGGCTCTAGGCATATGACCCAGGTGTTGTTTCTTGTGTCAGTTTGTTTCTCTTCTCTGCACAAAACGTTCCTGTAGCCTCCAGACCGTTTCGGTGGTATGTTCCTGGGGTCCTGTAGGTATTCCTTACCCTGCTGCTTGCTGTGTTAGGGGTGGGTCTTGCGGTACCGCTTGTGCAGCGGTGCGGATTGCATGTTTCTCCTTTCATCCTTCCAGGACGGCCTACATTTGGGAGATTGTAGCTCTGCCTCACAGGAAACACAACTAATTTGCAGCTGTTTAAAAGAGCCCCACCCATCCTTAGCTCCAGTTTAGTTGTGTTTCCAACCTCACAT
Organism: Pelophylax lessonae; assembly: GCF_965119305.1. Classification (NCBI taxonomy): domain Eukaryota; kingdom Metazoa; phylum Chordata; class Amphibia; order Anura; family Ranidae; genus Pelophylax; species Pelophylax lessonae. Next base: position 601,089,630 of record NC_138768.1, on the reverse strand, counting down.
CAGAACGTTTGTTTTTTTACTAACCTGAGGCAAATAGCTGGCCAAGACGGTACCCCTGGAAGGCAGCTTCGGTCGGCCTAATAGCAGGTTCCTCCCTAGCTGTGTCCTTGGAAAAAGGAGCTTTCAGGTCGCCAAACATTCCAGGTAGTGCGGTTTGCCTTGTGGTGAAGGTCCCTCATACCTGAAGTCCTGCTGGTCTCTGCAGGAAGTCTCCTCCATTCACTTCGCTGGGCGGTAAGGATTTCGAATTTCCCGCCGAGCGGTGAGCCCCAAGCCTCGCTATGGAGACAGGAAGTTCCGGCGGAAGGGGCGGAGCGGCTGACTCCCGGAAGAAACCCAGCGTGGAGGAGACGCCGGATCGGAGCGAACTCGGTACTACCATGGCTGACTCTCCGACTCTGAGAGGGCAGAAGCCCCAGAAAGAGACACAAGCAGCCGCAATCCTTACAGGGGAGAAAGCGGCAACGCGGGTGGCGACAGGATCGGGTAAGTGATACCGATGGCGGCCGACTGCTGTCTATTTGACAGGTATGCCATGCTTTTTCCTGTATATTGCCGTAGTGGTAGGCAAGAAGGTTATGTCGCTTCATGGTGTCCTCTGTCTTTTCATGTGTTGTCACAGGTACGCCACCAGCACAGGAAGCCCCTGCCAGACCCTTATCCTCAACTAAAAAATGTGGGGAATGCAGGGTTAGGTTGTCTAAATCTTACACAAAGCCCTTATGTCAGACTTGCATTAATAAATCGGCAGGGCAGGACCTAATGAAAGATTTGCTTAAATCTATGAGGGAGGAAATGGTAGCTACAGTACAGTCCTTTAAGGCTACAGCAGCTATCCCTCTAGTCCCAGCAGTGGAAGGAGCAGATAATGCGTCCTCCCAAGACGGTGGGTGGTCAAGGGGACCCCCATCCCTCTGGGAAGATTCTCTATCCATTCCCTCAACTCAAGTTAGGGAACAAGAGGATCCAGAAGAAGGTTCTAGTTATTTAAGAGACCCTTCTAGTTCAGAGGAGGACTCAGAAAAAAACAGTGAAGGGGAAAAAGTTAATCTTTTTTCCTTGGAATATATGCAGGGTCTTCTTAAAGTGGTATATGACACTGAAGAAATTCCTATTCCGGCAAAGAAGTCTTCTTGCAAAGACAAAGTGTACAAGGGCTTGGGGAAAGCCCAGTACAGAACCATTCCCATTCACCAGTCATTAAAAGACATAATACACCAGGAATGGAAAGTGCCTACACATGCCTTTTCCAGACCAAAAAACTGGAAAAGGTTTCCCTTTGAGCCTCAAGAATTGGAGGTATTCACCAAAAATCCTAAACTTGATGCTCCCCTGGCACAGTTATCAAAAGGAACAGATTTATCCTTTGAAAATGCCGGGCATATTACAGATCCTATGGATCGCAGGATTGAATCCGTATTAAGTAAGGCCTGGGATTCTAATGCATATAATACAACTATAGCCTTAGCTGATACCTGTATGGCCAGGAGTACAGACTTTTGGCTTAAGGAACTGTTAAAACGTGTCCGCAGTATGGCAGGATCACAAGATCTGATAGATTCCTTAAACATGATTAGTAAAGCTGCGTCCTATTTGGCAGATGCAGCTGTGGAGTCATTAGCAGCATCTGCTAAAACAGCAGCATTTAGTAAATTCTGCTAGAAGGGCGCTTTGGGTCAAAGCTTGGGAAGGTGATACAAACTCCAAAGTAAGACTTTGTGCCCTGCCCTTTGAAGGTTCATTACTGTTCGGTTCAGGACTTGATGATACCTTGTCCAGATCTGCAGAAAAGGGAAAAAAGTTCCCCACCAAGAGAAAGGACAAATCGGGAAGATATTCCTTTCGAAACTTCCAAGGCAAGAATCAAAAAAGACCATTTAAGGCCAGGAAGAAAGGCTCTGGAAAAGGAAAACAAGGGGACAATTTGTTGTTCCTTAAACCTGGGCCTAAACCTAAAGAATCTAACTGACGTCAGCGTCAGTGTAGGGGGCAGACTGACCCATTTTGCTTCCCAATGGGAAAACATCTCTGCCAGTCCCTACTTTCTGCATTGGGAAGGGTACCAATTGGAGTTGGTCTCCCAACTGGTACCAAATTTAACTATGACCTGTCCCTTAAAAATAGAACAGAAGTTCATGGTCAGAAAAAATTTGTACCAAAATGTCTGTATGACAATGTTGGGTGTAAGAAATGCTTACCTACATGTTCCAAGGTACGGGGAACATCAAGTAGTTCTCAGATTCACCATAGTTACAGAAGAGGGGGCTGCACGTGGACAGCCCAGAGCTTCTCCTTTTTGCTTGGCAGCAAATCCAGGGATCTTTATAAAAATTTGGGTCAAGGTAGTAGGTCTTCTGTACCTACTAGGCCAAAGTTTGGTCCCGTGTCTGGACGATATGTGGATTTGGATAAAACCAGCAGATCTACTGGGAATCAGTTACCATCTCATCCAACAGGTAGAATGGGAACTGAACCCCATAATTCTCTAACACCTGGTCCAATAAATTTGGCAATCAGAAGTGGACATGTTTGTCACGCAGCAGAGCCAAAAAGTAGAGCAGTTCTCCCTTCTGATAGTACAGAAGGATATGCTGGGCTTGAAGGCCCCAGTAATACCTGTGTCAGGTACCCCCACACCAACAACTCTAAAGGCACATTCCACAAGGGGCATGGCAACTTCCTGGGCCGAAAAAGCCGGAGCATCCTGGGAACAGATCCGCCATGCTGCCACTTGGTCCAGTCAAGATACCTTCCTAAAGCACTATCGTGTGGAAGTACTGTCGCAACAAGACCTTGCCTTTGGCAGAAAGGTTTTACAGGCAGTGGTCCCGCCCTAAGGTAGGCCAGTATGTATTCCTTTATTATCCTCCCAAATGTAGGCCGTCCTGGAAGGATGAAAGGAGAAAACTTACCGTTCACCGGTAACGGCTTTTCTCTTCAATCCTTCCAGGACGGCCGGCCTACTTCCCGCCCTATGTGGTGGTGAGTTCTAAAAGAATATGTATATATAAATGTATATGTATTTATATGTAGCTGTTTGACTATATTCCTTAAAGTTCGGTTGGAAACTACTTTCCTATTACTGGAGCTAAGGATGGGTGGGACCCTTTTAAACAGCTGCAAATTAGTTGTGTTTCCTGTGAGGCGGAGCCACAATCTCCCAAATGTAGGCCATCCTGGAAGGGATTGAAGAGAAAAGCAGTTACCGGTGAACTAACGGTAAGTTTTTGCGACTTGTCGTAAAGTGACACTGCGTTTTTTTTTTTTTTTTTTTTTTTTATACTCGTTGCAAATGGAGTCTCAGGACCAAATCGCGCCTACAGACCCCCTCAGTGTGGTTGCAGGACCCTCCTGGTCGCAGCCCCTGTCTGCTTTTACAGCAGCTTTGGAAAACCTGGTGCCAAAAGTGGATTTAGTTTAAAAAAAAAATAGCTCAAGCTGAAAGCACCCTATGCCTTCACGTAACTCCTATAGTATCCTCAGATTCTGAGGTAGATGTGGCTGCCGCGGACGCAAAAGGGGGAAAAATAAACAGACATCTTCTGCATTCCTAAAGAAGACCCTAAAGAATAAAATGGAGATCGTTGCAATATTTCTTCACACCGTATTTGCGCAGCGGCCTTCCAAACGCAATTTGTTTGGAAAAAAAATCACTTTTTTGAATTCAATAAGAAAACAGTAAAGTTAGCCCAATTTTTTTCCATAATGTGAAAAATGTTACGCCGAGTAAATGGCTACCCAACCTGTCATGCGCACACTCTTTGGTATTTAAAAATCCCATAGGCGACACTTTAAAAATTTCTACAGGTTACCAGTTTAGAGTTAGAGGAGGTCTAGGGCTCCAATTATTGCACTCGCTCTAACGATCGCAGCGATACCTCATGTGTGGTTTGAACACCGTTTACATATGTGGGCGGGGCTTCTGTATGCGTTCGCTTCTGCGTGCGAGCTAACAGGGACAGGATTTGGCCATGAGTACTATCAAGGGCCAGGTGTCGGCCTTGGCGGTCTTCTTCCAACGACCCTTGGCTACAGCTCTAGGGCGTACCTCTCTTCAGGTTGTTTGGCATTTGGTCTCTCCAGTGTGGTCTCCTTTGCCGCCTTGGGACCTCAATTTGGTACTTTCGGTTTTCCAGCAGTCTCCCTTTGAGAATCCTTCGGGAGTTTCCCCTGCTTACGCTGTCCCAGAAGGTAGCCTTTTTGGTGGCCTGGCAGTGTTATCCTCTCCACTTTATCTGGTGCTTCACCCCTGTCTGTCATTCCTTCCAAAGGTGGTCTCTGATTTTCATTTGAATGAAGACTGTGTTGCATTCCCTGTGTCCCAGGCTTAATTATCGGAAGGAAATTATCTTGCATGCCTTGGGTGTGTTCCAGGCAATTAGGGTGTACCTGGCAGCTAGCCTTTCAGGAAGTCAGACTCTTTGTGCTCACGGACGGACCTTGTAAAGGGTTGTCCACTTCCTCTGCGATCATTTCTAGATCAGAGAGACGGTGGTTCAGGCCTATTCTATCAGGGGTAATGCTCCTCCTTTCTCTGTCAAGGGGCACTCTACTAGGGAGCTTAGTGCCACCTGGGCCTTCCGTCATCAGCTGTCAGTGACGCAGGTTTGCAAGGTGATCACCTGGTGGTCGGTGCACTTTTTTACAAAGTTTTATAAAGTGGATGTGCTGTTGAGAGGACCTGATCCTCTGAGGGTGTATTGTATTTTTCAGGTGGGCTCCAGTTTGGTTGAGCCCCTATTACCTGGTTGGCTAAGGTTTAGCCTTGGGAATTTTTTTGCTGTTCCCACCACTCTTGTTTAACACTGTTCTGGTACGTCCCAATGGTTAATAACAGAAGCTGTGTCCGTCAATGAACGAAAGAGAATTTTTCACTTAACGTAAATTCCATTTCTCTGATCATTTACGGACACTGCACCCACCCCTCTGTGGAGTTATAATTCTCCCGACACTGCTTGTAACAAAACTGAGTGGCTATAGCAGAGAGAGAGAGAGTATACCCCCTCGGACTGCCCATGGGTGTAGCCAGATTCTTTTTCTGCCTAGTGGCCTACTCCTGTAGGGACGGTATAACCCAGTGGTTAAGAATACCAGAAGCTGTGTCCGTCAATGAACATTGGAGAAATTGATTTTACGGGAAGTCAAAAATCTCTTTCTTTCTTTCTTTCTTTCTTTCTTTCTTTCTTTCTTTCTTTCTTTCTTTCTTTCTTTCTTTCTTTCTTTCTTTCTTTCTTTCTTTCTTTCTTTCTTTCTTTCTTTCTTTCTTTCTTTCTTTCTTTCTTTCTTTCTTTCTTTCTTTCTTTCTTTCTTTCTTTCTTTCTTTCTTTCTTTCTTTCTTTCTTTCTTTCTTTCTTTCTCCTGTAAGGCAGTGTTGTGCTGATTTGCATTCTAGCTCATTATGGGAAACTTGCCATAGAGCGAAACACTTCCAGCGTCGGGCTGTCCCAGCTGACAGGGCTTCCATCTTCACCAGTCTTCCTTCCATGTTTGCAGATTCTGGCTGTGTGAGTGGTTGGAGCCGCTATGACATTACTCCTGCCCATGCACGAGTGCCGCCGTTTACAGCACAGGACTCTAAAGGGAGGCCGTTCCTTTAGAGCGCAAGCGCGCTGGTGATGTCATTAGCTGCAGGTACAGTAAATATTTCCTAAACGGTGCACGTTTAGAATAGATTTACAGTACCTATAGGTAAGCCTTATTATAGGCTTACCTATAGATACAATTATGGGAGTTTACTCCCACTTTAAAATGCATTGCTTGCTACAATGTAACCTGAGGACTCGCGGATCAGGGTAAGGTTAAAGGGTATATGAATATTCAGCCTGTGTGCTGTACTGTGCTCAAATATATGTACTTTAAAGGTAACTCCTCTCTCTCCCCCCATCTTGGTGTATGTAAGATTGCAGCTATCTGGTGTATCTAGGTAAGTTATACCATGGCTGGTTAAATGGGATCTTCATTTAATGGTAGTACAGTGGCATGTTTACAGCTCGTGGTCGTAGGATGTGACAGATCGTGTGATCAGGAGGCATTCCCCTGGCTCCCAATCATTAGTAGAAGACCCTAAACTGTTAGTGTCAGCTTAGTCTTTATACACAGGACATGTTGTTGAGTGCCCTTGGCACACACAGGTGTGAACCTATGCAGCGTCATAGAAGGCCCAATACTTTGATGCTATGTGTGACTATACTTGAGTGGAGAGAATGTTAATCCTGCAGTGAAAGTAAATTCATTAGTATTATAATGGGTGTTTTTTTTTTTTTTTTCTAACAGGTCTTTTGGGCTTTATGCACTTATGTTTACTAGTGGTTACCATATTTGTGTGTTTTTTTTTTTGTAATTTTTTTTTTTTTTTTGCTCTTTCTCTCTAGTGTTTCACTGGCAAGCAACAATTATGGGACCTGTGAGTATTACATTTTTGAAAGATTGAGCAATTGACCAAATTCTAATATTTTAATTCTGTGAATATGTTCAAAGCTTGGCTAATTGCAAGGGACTACAAGATAACCATCGAGTAGTTGTCTGACTTTTGTTTTTTTCCTTGTACCATCAGTGTGATATACTTATGTAATTGTTCAATGCACAAGATTAAAAAAAAAAAAGCTTCACATGCAAAAGTTTGTATGTTAGGAGATGCATGACAAATAAATATTGAATGGATTGAATAGACATTAAAGATGTTCATCAAACTCTGTAATGCTGAATTTAGGTGTTTTCTTCTTTCAGCGACACAAGATTTTAGGAATTCTGATAGTTAGGTTCCACTGCCTCCTGCAGAAGGTTGTTACACTGTCAAGCAAAGTTGAAGCCAGCCCCTATATAAATCTGTTTTTGCAATCATGCCTTAGTGTTTTGCTGGTGTCCTACCCAATTGGGTGCCTTTTTTTCCTCAGCTCTACTAGAAGTCAGTTTTTGCTAGTCTATCCTGGAATGTGACCTTTTTGTAGTGCTTTACACTGTGTATTGTGTGAGTTAACCGCAGAGTGATTTCAGGCACCATCTCTTGAAGACTCGATGGGTAAGGCTGGTCAGGCTGAAGCATCGAGAGCTAACTGTGTCCTTGGGTGAGCTTTTTAAATTTCCTGCCACTGCTGGCTTTAACATGGTAAGGGTTAAGGCTCTAGGAACAGTATTGACCTGGGCAGCACTCTGTGCTCTTTGCTGTCATTCAGCCCAGAGGAGGCACAACACCACCTCTGCTCCTGAAGTAGTACCACATGGCTCATTCAGTCTTGTCTGCATTGGCTGCTTGAGATTGTGCACTTGTAATGCCTTGCCTTTCTTTGTGCCTAGTTGCGCAACATGCCTTCTCAAAGACGCACAAAGGCTGATCCTTCTGCTACATTTGACTTGCACACCCCCAGAACGAGTAGAAGCGTATGGGCTTTCTGGTATCCCTGGAAAGCATCAATGCCTGAAATATATAAAACCTGGGATACCTATTATATAGAGCCTCTTTGCATATATTGCAATATAACTTGCTTAAATGTATTGGGGGAAATTTACAAAAACTGCCCCAGTCTGGAGCAGCTTTGCGCAGTAATTTGTGTCTAATCTCAGCTTGTTCAATTAAACTTGGAAAGGAAAAGCGAGAAGACTTGTCAGTTGGCATGCACAACTGCTCAAGGTTCTGGCTGAGATTGCAAGCCATATTCCTCTAGTATGGCCTTGGCTCCCTTTTTGGACTTTTTCCCTTGTGTCAGAATTTTTAGGCAGGACACTAAGATGGTCTCTTTGAACCATGACGTTCTGTGTTGGGGAACTCTCCCTGCAACAAATAAGGTGACCTGCTGCCTATCTATGCATGAACAGCTGTGAGTGTCTGCATTTTTTCCTAGAATAGTATGGCCTTCAAGATCTCCTCTGCAAGTAGCCTTTTTCATTAGTGTGAAAGTTCATCACTTGTAATGGGCATGGTGTATGGGGATAGTGTAAGCCTGGGGGCCCTTGTGGGGTCTTATTAAGAAATCATCCTCCTGCTGCTGAGCAACAGTCTTCTGAGGAAGCTGGAGGGCCACAAGGTTGAGATCCCTACTGTATGGTGTCCTTTTCGGCTGTACAGGTAATGGTAATATGGTTGTAACACCAAATTGTTTTCTATTTTATTTTGAAATTCAATAAATATGGTCTTTAAAAAAAAAAAAAAAAAATTGTTCTAGCTTTAGGATTCCTACATCTCGGAGGTTGCTACACCTCTTTAAGGGTGTGTGTGTCATGGTACCTTGGGCTTGCTGGTCCCTGTTGTGGTTCCTGAGGCCTTACTGTGTCGGTCCCTAGCTGCATGGTGCGCTGTGGGTGCCGCCATCTTGGATGTGGGCAATGTGATTACCCCTCCCCCCCCCCCCCCCCATAGACTTGTATGGGACAGCCATTTCCCCTGCAGCTTTCTATGGGTATCCTTTGTGTAGCCCTGGTGCTATACTTGGCAGTGTATTTCTAACAGGCGACATCACTTCCTATGTGGTCATTTCCTGCTGCTGAGCCAAGGTCACTTCCTGCTTCTCTCTCCATGCTGTGGAAGATTCGGGAGGCTGTGTATCTGAGGTGGTAAAGTATTGAGGGTCCCTGCGGTCATATCATTGCATGTTCTGCTATCAGTTTGGTTTAAAGGAGCTCCTTGCAGACCCCTGCGATTGGTGGATACCGCGATTGGCTTTCTTAAAGCTACAGTACTCCGTTTTTTTAAAATTGCACTGGAGTCCCTAACTGGAATTTCACCCTCAGACCCACTTTGTGCGACTCCCGGACAGTCCGGATCGCAATCGCTGGCTGCGATTTTAAATGCCCTGGAAAGCCTGGCGACTAAAGTTGATTTAGTCTTGAAAAAGGTTGATGGCCGTAAACGGCCACTGCCTTCTCCATCTGTGGAGATGTCCTCTGATTCAAAGGCTGATATTGCCCCCGATGCTACCCTTCCTGAGGGGTCGCTGTCCTTGCAGTCAGATGGTGAAGAGGACCTGTCTTCAGCTGCAGCGCGGGAATGTGCTTTGGTGGAAGCCCTGATTATTTCAGCGCTGGGTACTTTAAAATTGGCTGAGCCCACGCCGGCAGGGACGCGGGGGGCTTTTGGCTCCCAGAACTCCAAAAGCTTTGGACGGTGCAACCTAAAGTGGACCATCCGGTTTCCAAATTAGACAAATCTACTCTTGTGCCTGTGGAGGATTCCCCAATTTTTACTGATCCAGTGGACAGGCGGGTGGAATCTTTTTCCTGCCATCGTCACGTGCTGGTGGGTTCCATTTTGACACCATTTTTGTCTGTGCTAGTCTCAGACGGTGATGGCATGAGTTAGGGGTTTGCACGAGTCTTTGGACCCCGAGACTGTTCCACCGGAACAGCTGGAACTGTTGGACCAGGTGATCCAGGCTCTAGTGTTCCTGTGTGATACGTCTATGGATGCGGCTCCCCTGGTGGCCAGTGCCTCGGCCGTGGTTATTTTAACATGCATGATCTGGTTGAAGAGCTTGTCGGCTGACCAAGCTTCTAAAAAAGCCTTAGCTGATCTCCCCTTTCTGGGAGACAGGTTTGGCGACTCATTAAATGAATTGATCAAGGGCCTGACTGGCGGGAGGAGTACTCTTCTTCCTCAATCCTCCAAGGGTAAGACACCCTGTACTAAGCGGGGTCCCTCCTTTTCTGCTCATGAAACGTTTTTTTTCGTGCCTCTGGGGCGCAAGAAAAAGGTAAGCCGTTCAGAACGTCTGGAGGTGCTAAGAAACCCTGGGGAAAGTCCAAGGCCGGTCAGTCAGGTGCTGCAGACAAGTCCTCTTCAGCATGAAGGGGCGTCCTCAACTGTCTTAGGGGTGAGGGGACGTCTGCTCTTCTTTCAGGAACACCGGACTTCCTTCATTCAGGATGAATGGGTTCGCAAACTGGTTTGTTCTCGGTACAAGATCGAATTCTGGTCCCTGCCAGGGGACAGGTTTTTTTAGTAAAATCTTTACCTGTCTCTGGAGCGTTTGAAGGATTTGTGGGAGGCTGTGCGAGATCTCCTGGCTCAAGGGGCGAGTGTCAGTTCCCCAACAGGAACACTCTCAAGATTTCTATTCAAACCTGTTCACCGTGCCCAGAAAGGGAGGGCAAGCTGCGTCCAATCCTGGACCTCAAGGATTTTAACCTGCTTTGTGCAGGTGCAGAAATTCGGAATGGGAGTCCATCCAGTTGGTGGTGGCATCTTTGAATCAAGGGGATTCATCGATCTCAAAGATGCGTATCTCCACATCCCCCATTTTCGAGGGACACCAGCGATTCCTCCTCTTCGCGGTGACAGAGGAGCACTTTCTATTTAATTGGCGTTACCCTTTGGTCTCGTTTCTGCTCCCAGAGTTTTTACCAAGGCCCTAGCCCCTGTGCTGGCCTTGTTGGTCAATGAGGTATCGCCATTGTGGGGTATCTGAGCGATCTCCTGTTGCGAGCAATTTTCCATTCAGATCTGCTGAAAAACCTCTATCCCAGTTCGGACCCTTCAGGACTTCGGGTGGATGATCGATGTCGCCAAATCTGCCATGACTCTGTGCGGGTCACCTATCTGGGGCTGATCCTCGACTCTGGCGAGGGTCTTTCTTTTCTTCCTTTGGACAAGCTTCAGAAGTTGCAAAGAGCAGTCCAATTGCTGATGGAGGCCAATCGGTCCTCGCGGGCTTGCATGAGGGCACTGGGTCTGATGGCCTCGACCTTCAAAGCAGTCCCGTTTTCTCAGTCTCACACGAGACAGCTGCAGAAAGATTGTCACAATGGAACAGAGATCCTCTGTCTTTGGACCAGAGGATTCTGTTGAGCCATCTCCAAGTCAGCTCTCTTGGTGGATCCAGTCACCTGTCCTGTGCCATGGCAAATCCTTCCTGCCGGTGTTTAGGACGGTGGTCACCATGAATGCCAGCCTATCAGGCTGGGTTGGAGTTCTGGGGAAGCTTGGTGCTCAGGGGACTTGGGCGTCGGAAGAGTCTTACTTGCCGATCAATATTCTGGAGCTGAGAGAGCGATCAAGCTCTGCCTGCTTCACTGGACGAGTCGGCTACGTGGCTCTCCGGTTCGGGTCCAGTCAGACAATGCCACTTCCGTGGCTTACATCAAGGGGGCACCAGTAGAGCCCTGGTGGCCAAGGAGGTGGCCGAGATTCTGGTATGGGTGGAACACAATGTTCCGGCTCTTTCCGCAGTACACATCCCGGGTGTGGAGAATTGGCAAGCAGATTTCCTGAGTCGTCAGGTGGGTGTTCAGGGAGAGTGGTCCCTGCATCCGGAGGCTTTTCATCTCCTGTGCGTCCGGTGGGGGACCCTGGACGTAGATCTGTTTGCGTCTCGCCTCAACAGGAAAGTTCAGAGGTTTGTGGCCAGGTCTTGGGATCCTCTGGCCGACGCCACAGACACTCTGGTGGCTCCTTGGAGTCAGTATCGCCTGATCTATGCCTTCCCTCTGCTCTCTCCTGCCAAGGTTTCTTTGCAGGGTGGGGATGGAAGGCATTTTGTTCGTTCTGGTGGCACCAGGCTGGCCTCGGTGGTCTTGGTACGCTGAGCTGGTAAAAATGGTTGTGGATCCTCCATGGCGTCTTCCTTTGCGGGAAGATGTACTGTCTCAAGGACCGATCTTCCATCCTGCTTTACGGTCGCTGGCTTTAACGGCTTGTCTGTTGAAAGGAAGGTGTTGAGGGATAGAGGTCTTTCTGATTCAGTGATTCCTACCCTTTTGAAGGCCAGGAAGTCGACGTCTAGGAAGATCTATCATCGTACGTGGAAATCATACATTTCTTAGTGTGAATAGCTGCAGCCTCGCTTGTTTTCTGTAGCTAGGGTTTTGGCCTTTTTACAAAAAGGGGTTGAGCAGCGCTTGGCGTTGGGTACTATCAAGGGCAAGGTTTCGGCCTTGGCGATTTACTTCCAATGTCTGTTGGCTGCTCATACTTTGATTCGCACCTTCTTTCAGGGGGTGCGTCATCTGGCCCTTCTAGGAGATCCCCGTTGCCGCCGTGGTATCTTAGCCTGGTTTTGTCTGTTCTTCAAAAGCCTCCTTTTGAGAATAGGGAGATTTGTCTGCTTTGTCGCAGGTTGCTATCACTTCTGTCTGCAGTGTCTGAGTTGGTGGCGTTGTCCTCCTGTCTGCCTTATTTGGTGGTCCACAGGGATAACGTGGTCCTCCGACCTAATCCATCCTTTCTTCCTAAGGTATTGTTGCTCTAGGTAGGGTTCCTAAAAATGGTGCCACATCCCTATAGAAATTCCAGAGAAGAGGATTCCCCTATTGGTGGGACTTTTAAGGAACTTCAAAAATTAAAAATAGAGTATAATAGCAAAAAGTTTTATAACAAATAAATATAAATATACGATGAAGAAATGTTTTTTGGATCTTAGCTGGAAGGGAAAGAAATAGTTTCTGCCACCATCCCGAGAGTATAGTTTGTCGATTTGTGGTGCCTCAAGTCAAGTATGGGATTTTAAGGGCAGGAGTAAGGCGAGTAAACAGTAGTAGTACAATTTGTAGATAAAATTTATTCACATGTATAATTATATACAGAGATTTGAGTGAATTGATGGGTCAAGTCCCATTGTGATAGTGAAGAGAAAAAAAGTAGTAGGTGTGGTTACACGTGAAAATGGTGACTTAGACAAGAAAGGTAGATGGTCCTGCTCTGCTGTTCCTCATATCAGAGAATGGGAAATGGTTGCAGAGAGGGGCCTGATCGGTATTCCAACATGTTTCGGCCTGTAGCGGCCTTTATCAAGGATGTTACCGATTCTAGGAATAAGTACAATAAATTGTCAGAAATAGTAGTATATAGTTGTTCAAGTTTAAGTTATATATAGAGTTGTAGATTAACATACATATTTTTTGTCCACTTTCTGGAGTATTGCTTTCCCAGACTTTTTCCAGGAGCTGCAGGAACAATGCTGTATTGGGTGAGAAAAGTGCAGTATGGTTGTAGTTGGAGCCACAGGTGGAACAACCTGAAGAGTTGTTGGTAATAAATAGTATAAAAATAATAATAGTAATAATTACTTCTTGGGCCACGTTTTTTCTGGTCCAATGTAGTTCAATGTGGCTATAGTGTATAACTTTCCACATTGATGGAGATCATCTGTGGTGTTTGCACATTGATGGGAGTCATCTGAGGTGCAAGGTATATAAGAAAGATGCATAGTAAAGTAAAGGATGGTATGAGGTAAAAATAAAACATCCTTGAATGCAGTACTGAAGGTTTGAAAATTGGTGAAAAGTAAGGACTTGGTGGAGAGATGTTGGTACATCTTTTCAAGTCTATGCTTACGTTTTGTAGAAGGTATTGGTATGGTGTTGCAGCATGTTGCCTCCAGGTCCTGTCCTCCTGCGATCCGGGAGAGACTGAGGATCTGGAGGTGTTCCCCGGCCTTTTAAAGGCTGTCGCACATGCGCAGTGATGCGCTGTGTGACGCCTATGGGCGGTGTCCGTGGTCTGACGTGAGATGCGTCTGCGTGCGGCAGATGCGGCATCCCTTGTAGCCGTGCGGACGTGCCCCTGCGGCCGCCGACACGGAAGAAAGCCAATAACTCCCAAGGGGGATAGTGGAGGGTGCAGGACCGACCGATTGGCTTAAAAATGCCCCGATCCAAAAGGGGAATCGGGGCTTTCCGTGCCGGGAGTTCCTGGAGTGCAGGAAATAAGCAAAAGAAGTGGATGAACAGTGTCATGACAGTATATGTACAGACGTGTAAACACCAATTAAGTACATATGAGAAAGGTTAAATAAATAAACAAGATACAATATATATTGATATATATAGGTGCAGCAATATAATCATGAAGGGAGAGGGGATGTGAGACGGTCTGGATAGGGTCCGAGTAGGGAGGGTATTCTATGGTCAGGTATCCCGGTATCATGTTTTTGGCATGTATTGGGGAGTAGGATGGCCAAAAGATGGCCAATTGTAGGTTGGTCTAAATGAAGGTGGATTTTCTTGGTATGAGTTTAGTCTTTTTTTTTTTTTTTTTTTTTTTTTTTTACCCATCAATTCACTCAAATCTCTGTATATAATTATACATGTGAATAAATTTTATCTACAAATTGTACTACTACTGTTTACTCGCCTTACTCCTGCCCTTAAAATCCCATACTTGACTTGAGGCACCACAAATCGACTAAATATAAATATACACAATCTAAAATGAGCAAGCAATACAATACACAAGGTGCAGAGGATGACCACAGGGAGAGCAGGTAAGTACCCAATGCGTTTCGAAGTAGCTGAAGACTTCTTCCTCAGGGGTCACCTTAAGTGGTATTCTGTTAATGATTTGACATTTTGTAAGAAATACAAAATCATTTTTATAAAAATAAATTTATTTTACAATATAGTTGTATGTCCAACATATACATGTCAATATAAATTGTAAAGCCACTTACATCGACTGCTTGTGTGTGATTAAAGAGTGCTTGCAAATTTTTTTAAAAAAATTTAAAAACAACCAGGTTCAGGGAAGTCAGACTGGCAGAGCATGGTCAAAGAAAACAAGCCAAAATAGTAAGTATTTGGTAATGATCCAAAAGATGGCTGTTTAAGGTGTAGACCTCCGGTATGGGATGGTAGGGGCAGCTGACCTCCTGCTGGATTGAAATAATCATAGGATAAATGCTGCTCAAAAAAATGTATCGTAATTCAAAAAGGCTACCAATTCAAAAGATTAAGTATTAAGTGGCTTTACAATTTATATTGAAATGTATATGTTGGACATACAATTATATTGTAAAAGAAATGTATTTTTATAAAAATTATTTTTTTTATTTCTTACAAAATATCTAATCATTAACAGAATACCACTTAAGGTTACCCCTGAGGAAGAAGTCTTCAGCTACTTCGAAACGCATTGGGTACTTACCTGCTCTCCCTGTGGTCATCCTCTGCACCTGTGTATTGTATTGCTTGCTCATTTTATATTGTGTATTTATATTTGTAATAAAACTTTTTGCTATTTATACTCCATTTTCAATTTTTGAAGTGCCTTAAAAGTCCCACCAATAGGGGAACCCTCTTCTCTGGAATTTCTTCCTAAGGTGGTGTCAGATTTTCACATGAATGAAGACATTGTGTTGCCTTATGTCCGAAGCCTAAACATCACAAGGAAGTTGCTTTGCGCTTTCTGGATGTGGTTTGGGCGATAAGGGTTTATCTGGCGGTTATCGAGTCCTTCAGGAATTCGGACTCTTTGTCCTCGTAAAGGTTTGGGTGCGTCTGCTGCCACCATTTCAAGATTGTTCAGGCTTATTCGATCAAGGGTCAGGTTCCTCCTTTCCCTGTTAAGGCACATTCTACTAGAGCGCTGAGTGCCTCTTGGGCTTTTCGCCATCAGACCTCTGTTGTACAAGTTTGTAAGGCAGTGACTTGGTTTTCTGTGCACACCTTTTACCAAATTTTACAAGATGGATTTGTTGGCTTCTTCAGATGCCTCTTTTGGCTGCAAGGTTTTGCAGGCTTTGGTTTCATAAGATAATGTTTGTACTTCTCTTTAGGGTCTTTTTATCTGGGTGCGCTTGTTTGGTTAAGCTCCAGGTTGGCTACGTTTAGCCTTTTGGAGTTGACGTTATTGTCTGGTTGCGTTTTCCCACCCCTCATGCCTATACTGCTTTGGGATGTCCCACTCAGCTCATTGAGGCTGCATCTGTCAATGGACGATGGAGAAAATATGATTTCTGTAAGATCTTACTGTAAAATCATTCTGATGTCCATCGACAGACGCAGCACCCGCCCCTCTGTTTGGGGTTGGTTCTATTGTCTGATGCGCTGGGTTGTGCACTGGGGGTTTATGCCTGGAGGGACAGCTCTCTGGGCATGTGTAGTCAAATTTTCCAAATCGGACAGGCCCCTGTTCATAGACCCGGGGTATAGACTTGAACCTTAAAGCGTAGTTCCGGGCACAAAAAACAATTTTTTTTTTTGTGCCCCTCCGCTAGGTATGCCGCACCTGAAAAGGAATTGGATAGTTATTTTTATTTTTTTTGTTTACTCGCCTTTTTATTGAAGATCGTAAATACTCACCTCTGACTGCTTCCTCCCTCGGAGCCGCGGCTCACCCCGTCACTTCCTGCCTCGCTATGACAGCACCGGCCCCGCTCGTCATTTCCGGGCGACGCCGCATTCCCCTGCTAAACAGCTTCTGGGCATGCCCAGAAGCTGTTTAGGAATGCCACGCCGGAAGTGACAAGAGGGGCCGGTGCGGCGCATTCTGGGACAAGAAGACGCGGAAGAAGACAGAAGAGGACCGCGCCGGCTTCAGCTGCCCACAACAGAGATGGAAACGCTGTGGAAGAAATTTTATAAGTAAGTATTTCTTCTAAAAGGTAAGTGCGAACCGGGACAGATCAGAGGCTAGCCATTGTGGAATGTGCTAGCCCTGACTGTCCCGGGGGTATGTTCAGTAAAAAATAATTTCTGTGCCCGGAACTCCGCTTTAAGGTGATTGGACACTGTCAAGGCTTTAAAGGACACGCCCTATGAGTGCCTTCACTATATAACCCTACTTTTTTTTTTTTTTTTTGGCAGCAGTTTTGCCAGTTTGCCATACATGGCCCCCCCCCCCGTCATGCCCGTGAACATCTGAGACATGTCACAGGAGGCTGCAGAACCATTTGTGCAGCTTGCGCGTCGGTAGGAGACAGCTGTGCAATCTTGCGGCTTCCCACACACAGCTTGGCGGTGCCGGGACCAGAAAATTTAAGACCCAGCCTAGGTAAGTACAGAGCTGGATCCCTGAACAGGTAAGTATCTGTCTTAAGTCAGGCTGCAGTATTTGTAGCTGCTGAATTTTAACTTTTTTAAAAATGACTTTCTCTTCAGTTTCACCTCTTCAATCATTGCCTTCACTGCTTTCTAATGCCATTGAAGCAGTGCATCCAGGTCAGCACAGCCTCAGTAAAACCTTGAGAGCCATACCTGGACCCCATGCTGTATGGGCGGCCTGTAACACTGGTCGGGGTACTGCATTCTGCATGGGTGCTCACCTTAGAACTTAGTCCAACGCGTTTGAGTGAGCCACAGGGTTCTATAAAGGGTCTAGGGCTGTGGTCTATTGATGTGAAATACAGACACGGAAGCCCCCTCAGGGATATGCCCATGACAGGTGAAGCCTCAAAATTATATATAGTCCAGCATTTTGGGCAGGTAAAACAGGGTCATCTGGTATCAGACTGAGGTTAAAAAAAAAAAAAAAAACAGGACTATGTTAGGAATGTATTTACTTTTTACAGTGTAAACCAAACTGTGCTAAAATCCAGCCAAAGGAGCTTTGTCCAGGGCTACAAAACACCACAATCCTTCAGCACTTCTGTCTCGATCTGAACCAGGTGCTGCACTGTTTATACTAACAAGTGTAGGGGATGTAATGAGCTATATGTGTGCTCAACTGTGTATACTGTCATGTGTGGATGGTGTACTGAGCTGTATGTGTGCTTCACTGTATTTCCTGATTTGTAAACCAATAACACATTCTGTATGCAGGCAAACGTCAGCTATTTTCATAATCTATTATTGGTTTCAGCCCTACTTCTAAAGGCTTACACTGGTAGGCTCCCTGAAACTTCAGTATGCCAAAGTTCAGCTAACTGTACAAGGGCAATGAGCAACCAAGGATTGTGCTTTAATAGAGCTATTGCCCCCTTCTGTGCTCTTTTGTGCAGTTTCCCTGAAGACAGGTCTCCAAACTTTCTAACCAAAGGGCCAGTTTATTGTCCTTCAGACTTTGGGGGGGGGGTGACGGGACTGGATTGTGACCAATGGGAGTAGAAAATGTCCTGACTTTGGTGGTTGATAATATAGCACCTGTGGTCAGACAGATAAGTGGTTTCAAAGAAGTACAAAATAGAATTCAGAACTCCCCATTCCCCCCTTTCTTCCCCCACCCCTCAAATCAACTGAAAACTGCTCAAGGAGTTTCTCCATTTAAACTTCTAGGTCTAATAGCCTCTTTCAAGGCCACCCATACTCATGTCAAGCATGGTAAGGAATTTCCTAGCTTTGTTGATCTCCAGTCCAGCCTTTAAGGGAGTCTTTTTTTTTTCCTTACAACTGGAAAATAAGTTGAATTTCTCTCAGGCTGCGGAGTGTTCCAGTTCCTTAGTCCAGTGGTGGAAGCGAAGCTCCCATCAACATCCTGGAGCTCGGAGAAATACAAATGGCTCTGCAACACTTTACCCCCTTCTGCAAGGACACTCAATCAGGGTGCAATTCTACAATGCTGTGGCCTACATCAAGGGGGTACCAAGACTCATGCAGCCTCAATTTAAGCAAGCAGGATAATCTCATAAATGGAAATAAACTGTCCGGTATCTCAGCAGTCTACATCCCAGGAGTGGAGAACTGGACCACTTGGTGGCCACCGCCTTGATCTAGGGGAAAGGGAATGTCACCCAGGCATCTTTAATTGGATATGTTGTGAATGGGGTACACTGATTTAATATGGAGACTAGGATGTCTATATCCAAATTACCTTTGCACCCAGGACCAAGGATTCACTAGTGCTGGCCTTGGGTGCCCTGATATTCCCAGGTCTCAGTTCAAGCTAATCCATGCCTTTCCCCCAGAGAAAATTCTGCATCTGCTCAAAAAGAGGGAGACACTGATTCCCATTGCAGCAAACTTGCCCTGAAGATCCTGGTACGCAGATACACTTCTAGCAGAGGACCCCTGGCTTCTCAAACAGGCCATATCTGCTGTGCTCAGAGCCCCATTTTGCTTCTCACTCCCTGGCTTTAATGGCATTGCTGTTAATGGTATGGCTGTTGAAGCCCAGGTTTTAAGTTAGTCTGTTATTCCTACTGTTATTCCTATCTTGCTGACAGCAAGAAGACTCTTCCAGAAAGATCTACTATCATACCTGGAAATCCTTTGTAAACTGGCATGCCAAAAAAAACGGAATTTTTGTAAGATCTTACCTGTAAAATTCTTCTGAGTCCTCCGGACAGTCGCCGCCACTTCATATTCATCACTAATGGGGTTATTGACCTTTGCTCCGCAGGAGTAGCTAGGCAACAAAATAGTTAATATCAAAGCTTTTAGCATATCCCACCCCTAGGGGGTGGTCCCCTCAGTCAATACCTCCCTGCTTCCTGCATTCCCAACTCAGTTTCAGTAGCATAGCAGTAGAGTACATAAACAAACCCCAAAAGAGGGGCGGGGGCGGCGACTGTCGGAGGACTCAGAGAAAGGAATTTTACAGGTAAGATCTTACAAAAATTCAGTTTTCTCTTACGTCCGACAGTCGCCGCCACTTCATATTCATCACTAATGGGGACGTCCTATAGCAGTGTAGACATGAGGGGTGGGGAAAAAAAGCAGCCGCGCCTAAGGCAACGCAGTACCCACATCAGAGAAAGGAACCTTATCAAAGTAAGAGAACCAACTGGAAAACGGAAAAAAACGTGCTCAACAGGAGCAACAACCCAGGAAAACAAGTAACCTAGGGATAAAGACATCCCAACAGCCAAGGACCCAAAACAAGGGGTTTTAAGGCACTGCCGCACTAAGAACTTTGCGGCCAAAGGAAGCATCCGCCGATGCCTGAACATCCACCTTGTGGAATTTTGAGAAGGTGTGAACTGACGACCAAGTCGCCGCCTTACACACCTGGGCCACAGAAGCCTGATGACGATAGGCCCAAGACGTACTCAGAGACCTGGTAGAGTGCGCCTTCACAGGGAAAGGGGGAACCTTCCCCTTCAAAGCATAGGCTTGCACAATGGTCTGTCTGATCCATTTGGCGATGGTCGCAGCCGACGCCGCCATGCCCTTCCGAGGACCCTCTGGAAGAACAAAAAGAATCCGACTTGCGAAAGGATTTTGTCGATGACAGGTAAACCCTGATCGCCCGAACATCCAAGGAATGCAAAGCCACCTCCCTTGGATGCTTAGGCTTCGCGCAAAGCGAAGGCAAGACAATGTCCTCATTGAGGTGAAATTCCGAGATCCTCTTCGGAAGAAAAGACGGGTTAGGTCGCAAGACCACCTTATCCAGGTGAATCACCAAGTAGGGAGAGCTGCAGGACAAGGCCGCCAGCTCCGATACCCTGCGAGCCGAAGTGATCGCCACCAAAAAGGCAACCTTCTTAGACAAGAGAGGCAATGAGATCTCCCTAATCTTCTCAAAGGGAGCATGTTGCAACACGGACAGAACAAGGTTCAAATCCCATGGAGGTAAAGGATTCCTCCGAGGAGGAGCCAAGTGACGCACCCCTTGAACAAAGGTGCAAACCAAAGAATTAGACGCCACAGGGCGTTGAAAAAGAACGGCCAGCGCAGAGATCTGACCCTTAATCGTGGCCAACGCCAAACGCTGGTCCACTCCAGTCTGGAGGAAAGCCAACACACTCTCGATACCAAGTATGAGCGAGGGGAAAACCCCCTGGACTCACACCAGGCAAAATACGCCTTCCAAGTACGGTAGTAAATTTTCCCCGAAGAGGCTTTTCTAGCCTTGATCAAAGTGGGAATGACCTCAGGGGAGAGACCCCTATCCTTCAGGACCTGACTTTCAACAGCCAGGCCGTTAAAGCAAGCGACTGTAAAGCAGGATGGAATATCGGTCCTTGAGACGGGAGATCTTCTCGAAGAGGTAGACGCCACGGAGCGTCGACCGCCAGATTCACAAGGTCTGCGTACCAAGACCGGCGAGGCCAGTCCAGCGCCACCAGAATCACTGTGCGCGGTTCCGAGGCCAACCTGCGAAGGAACCTGGACAGCAGCTGAATCGGTGGAAAGGCATACATCAGACGATACGGACTCCAGGACGTCACTAACGCGTCTGAGGCGTCTGCCCGAGGATTGCGCGTTCTTGCTACGAACCTTTCCACCTTGTTGTTTAGGCGAGACGCGAACAGGTCCACATCTGGGGACCCCCACTTCGCGCACAGCATCTGAAAGACTTCCGGGTGAAGGGACCATGCTCCCTGGTCCAGGGTCTGGCGACTCAGATAATCCGCCTGCCAGTTCTCCACTCCCGGAATGTGAACTGCAGTTATCGCCGGGACGTGTGTCTCGGCCCAAGACAGAATGTCGGCCACTTCCCGAGCCGCGCGGGCACTCCTGGTGCCCCCTTGGTGGTTGATGTAGGCCACCGCTGTGGCATTGTCCGTCTGCACCCGAACCGGACAGCCTTGAAGCCTGTTCGTCCAACGCAGAAGGCAGAGATGAATTGCCCGCAATTCCAGAATGTTGGTCGGGGGAGGAATCCTCCCTTCCGATCAAGTTCCCTGGGCGGACAGGACGCCCAGGACCCCACCCCAGCCCGACAGGCTGGCATCCGTGGTGATCACCGTCCATGACAACGGACGAAAAAGACTTGCCCCCCGACACCGCCGGGGACTGGAGCCACCACAAAAGACCCCTTCGGGTGAGGCGGCTCAACGAAATCCGCAGATCCAGAGATTGCGGACGCCCGTCCCACTTGGCCAGGACCTCCGCCTGAAGATCCCGTGTGTGAAACTGGGCGAAGGGAATCGCCTCGAAGGCCGAGACCATCAATCCCAGACACCTCATACACGTCCGGAGGGACGAGTACTGATTGTCCCTGAGGGACCTGACTTCGCTCTGAAGTGTCTGGAGCTTGTCTTCCGGCAGGAAGACCTTCGCTTGAACAGAGTCCAGTATCATTCCCAGGTAGGGAAGACGAACCGACGAACACAACGTTGACTTTGGGAAATTTATCGTCCAACCGAACTCCTGCAGAGTCTGCATCGTGATGGACAGGTCGTTCACCAGGCCCTGACTGGTCGCAGACCGAATCAAGATATCGTCCAGATACTCGAAGACAGAGATGCCCTGGGCTCTCAGTAAAGCCAGGACCGGCGCAAAACCCGCGGAGCCGAAGCGAGACCGAAGGGTAACGCCACAAATTGGTAGTGATCCTCCGCAATGGCGAATCGAAGGTACCTCTGGTGACCCTCAAATTGGAATGTGAAGGTACGCATCCTTCAAATCGATGGAGGCCATGAATTCCCCCGGAACCAGGGCAGCCACCACCGAGCGCAGGGATTCCATGCGAAAATCTGCCCGCCGGCCGAGAGAGAAACTCGATCTTGTAACCAGATCGAACGATTTCCTGAACCCACCTGTCCCGAATGCGGTCCAGCCAGGGTTGAAGAAAACCGAGCAAACGTCCCCCCACCCCAGAACTGGGTGAGGGCGTCCCTTCAGGCCGTATTGTTATGGGCAGCGGACCCGGACTGGCCGGACTTCTGCTTACCCGTCCACGGCTTCTTCTGGGAGCCTTGGCCCTTGAAGGGCTTGCCCTTATAGTGCGACCGAAAGGCACGAAAGGATCCCTGAGAGGGTCTAAACGAGGCATTCTTCTTACCGCGAACAAACTTTTTCTTGTGAGTTTGGGGCAAGAGAGTGCTATTACCCCCATAAATACCCTTTATCAGAGTATCCAAAGATTCGCCAAAAAGACGAGATCCCGCTTAGGGCTAGTTAGCTAAAGTCTTGCGAGAAGATTGGTCAACAGACCAACATTTCAGCCATATCAGGCGACGGTTCAATACCGCCACACTTGAAAGACGGGCAGCCAAAGGGACCAAATCTAAGTCCGCATCACAGAAATACATGACACCCTGATGAATCTGATCCACCATAGCCAAAGTTGTCGGCGGGGCAGAGTCAGCCACCAGGGTGCGCCTGAGCACCTGCGTCCAATCCGCAATAGCCTGGGCTGCCATAATGGAAGCAAAAATAGGCTTCAGCATAGAGCCAGCAACCGTATAAGAATGACGGGCCAGAGATTCCAATCTCCTGTCCGTCGGGTCCCGGAACACCGGGGTATCCTCAGCAGGGATCGCAGTTGATTTATTCAAAATCGCCACCGCGTGATCCACCTGAGGCGGCACACACCAACGCTCATCAGTGGCGGGTGTAAAGGGATAGCGCAGCTTGAACCTACTCGGCACAGCGAAAGGCTTTTTTAAATTGCGCCATTGCTCATCCACCGCGCGCTGAAATTCCGTAGAGCAAGGAAAAACCTGCGATGTTTTGCGTTTCCTTTGCGTCCCATAAGGACATCAAAACAGGAGGACATGGTTCATCCTGCAAATGCAGCGTCTACTTGATAGAAGCAACCAACTCATCCATGAGTGCAAGCTCTTCAGATGAGCCAGGGGGAGAATTATCAACCCCTTCCACCTCAGCCTCCCCCTCAGACCCCACAAGGTCAAGGGATGAGTGAGACCCTGAGAAGGGCACTCCAGCCATAGCAGCCCCATCGCCCTCTGAATCAGAGGAAATACACTCTGGGCCGTTTAGTGGATCGATCAGCCACCAGCATCTGCACCTGAGCAGCTAAGTTTGCCACAATAGTGGCCAGATCAGCCCCCTCGGGGGAAGCAGCAGCCCCTTGGCCCCCCACCAAGGTGGGAGGAAACTTGCAATCCTGAGAATCCATGCCTCAGCAAGATAAGGAAGAAAGGGGTACTGCCCCTTTAAGATCGCGGCGAGCGTAGCCCACCGCACCCACTGAATACACTGACCCCCACAGGGACAAACTGGGCAAGGAATACAGGAAAAAATGGGAAGATAAAAACCTGGAGAGGTCACACAGGCTGCTGCCACCGATCGCTGTCCCAGAGCAAAAGGAAGTGAAGCAAGACTGACCGCCCCTATGAAGCCTATGCAAGGCTACACAAACATGGCCGCTCGGCTGAGGATTCCTTGGGCAAACAGAAAATGGCGCAGACATGTGGCCTGATCGATCGCCGCCAAAAACGCCATGCATTACCACACAGGACCGGCCACCATGATTCTGCCGCAAAATGGCGGATCGCCTCACAGCATGCCCAAAATCTGACTGCTTCATGCTTACACCCAGCAGAGCGGGAGAGCCCCCCCCTTCACAGCCCACACACAGGCAGCAAGTCCACACAGGAACTGACAGGGAGCACAGCAGTCACACAGTCCCAGACTGACACCCAAATAGACAGGACCCCACATAAAGTTACACTTACCAGTCCGGATGGCGTGGGGAGCCTGCTCCAGCGACCAAACCGCTGCACTGAAGACAGGGAGTGTCGCAAGCATGACGCAGTGGAACTGCGGTGCGAAACCGCAATGGCGTCCAGTGAGGTAGCCACCTCACCGATAGCATCCCTGCAGCGAAAAGGGATGGGTCGTTCAATGTGCCAGGGCAAAACCTAAGCTGAACGCTCGATGGCAGGCTGGGAAGCCCCTGGCCCTGAGCCCTGGGATCCAGGGTGGCCAGACTGAGACCCAGCTCCGCACGATCATCTTCATCAGAAGAAGCTAACTAACGCTGAAAATAAACAGCCCCAGCACAGGAACAGCCAGCCTACTCCTGAGCTAGGCATTAGAAACTGAGTTGGGAATGCAGGGAGGTATTGACTGAGGGGACCACCCCCTAGGGGTGGGATATGCTAAAAGCTTTGATAACTATTTTGTTGCCTAGCTACTCCTGCGGAGCAAAGGTCAATAACCCCATTAGTGATGAATATGAAGTGGCGGCGACTGTCGGAGGACGTAAGAGAAAGTTAGGGTTTTAGGGGATGAGCCAAGGGGGCTTGCCCTCAAAAGCATTGTCCAGTGTCCAATTACCTAATGGTATGAGCCTATAACCCAGGGTCTTAAATTACGTTGCCCATGTCCTGTACTCTTAAGGTATGAAATTTTCAGGCAAGTTAAAATGTCTGCATATGCACAGATTTTTAAGGCTTAAAGCTTTGTCTACTCAACCTGCTTTTAAAGAAGCCCTACTCACAATGAAGGGGCACCTCATTGCCATTTTCTCAAGTCTGGATTCAATCTTTGATTTCAAAGGGGTGCAAAATAGTTTCTACCTCTTGCCCCTCTTCGTTTTTACTTTCCAGTTTGCCAGCTTCAGGTTAAAAAGGCAGTTATAATGACCACCTTTTACCAATAATACAGGCATTAGGAGTGGTTGTACCAGTTGCTTATGAAAAGTGGTTTCACTTCAAACCAATTCATTACCACAACAAATGCGGTCATTCAACAAATACTAGACTTAAAATCTCTAAACCGATTTTTGTGTCAAAATAATTCCAGATGGAATAGACCAGGTCTGTATTTGCTTCTCTGAAGCAAGGGGTACTTTTGGCATCCGTAGAAATGTCGATCTACAAATCCTGCACTCCGAGTGTTCAAAAAAGTGCTTGCCCTACTTTTGGCTCTTCTGCGAACTCAGGGCATTCATTTCACAGGTTACCTGTATGAAAAAGTACTGAAGGATTCTTCAGCCCTTACATAGTCCAGAGTACCTGGTTCTAATCTTGCACAGCCCAATTAGCATCTAGCGGATTAGTCTTGTTCCAAACAAACCAGACCTACTGGCCCCAAGGTATGTTTTTCCATTTCATTGTCTAAAAATAAAAGTTCTTTAGTGTACAATCAAGCTAGTGGGAATTTTGAATTGTCAATACACTCATTGGAGTATGGTACAGGGCACAGGCATGCCCCTCCCCTTTATGTCTTGATCCTTATTGCATGCCAAAAAACTGGAATATCAGTTGATGGGGACAGTGTTCTCTGACGGAAGCCACCAAATTTTTTATTTTTTAATGCCAATGTCCACCTGAAAATACCTACTTATAACCTATGTTCTAATACAAGTAGTGTCCTCCTTTTTTTTTTTTTTTTTTTTTTTTTTTTTTCCTCCCACATCTGATTAGTTGGCTGGTCCATCTATCTTTACTGGTTGAGGCCCATCATTCCTTCAGGTTGGCAGATTTTTACCTGTCTTGATCTGGAGTATTACTGGTCCTCAGTGCCCTCGCTTTGGCTGTGGCAGTTTCCCAGTTTTCTTTGGCTTTCCCTAAAAAGCCCTGATTCAGGCGTAGGGTTCTTAAGATACTTTGCGCAATGATCTCCATATCAGTTGGACCTCTCCGAGGCTATTGCCCACACTTCAGTTGGACTGCTTTTGGACATACCCACTCATAATTCTTGTGTCCCTCCAATGTAAAATAAAGAGAACAATTTTACTCGCGTGCATTCCATTGAGACACAGTTCCCACCCCTTTTTTGTTGGCCTTATGTACTGCTTGCTCATAAAATGGAGTCATAACTGATAGAAGTGGGGTAATATGGGGTTGGTTTCAACATTTTGTTTGCCAGTGTCCCAACCTCCTGCAGGGGGCAATATAACCCGCCCACTTCAGATGTCCTGTGTCAGTCAGTGGACTTCAAGAAAAGCTTTTACTGAAAAGTACTAAAATAATGAAGCTGATCTCCATATTTACTTTAAATTTTAATAGTTTGAACCAAACTATTTTCTTCAAAAACTTCTGCAGAGGCTGTCAAGCACTGTATGTAGCCTAAGCTACATAAAGTACCCACCACTATGTAAAGATAAAGCTGTGTGCTGGAAGTCTGTCCGTCCCCTTTTGCCTTTTTTCTCTTAGTGTCAGGAAAACTTTTCAAAAGTGAGTAATGCTGATAGAAGAGGAATGGGGCACTGGACAGAAATGACTCAGTGCTCTGGAGAGAGGCAAATTAACACTATAAAAATGTGCTTTGTTGAGATTTCATGTCTGAGGTTTACAGCAACTTTAAAGTTACAGTAAACATGAAAATCCACTTTAAAGAAGTGGAGCAGGGAGGCTTAAGGGACGATCTGAGGAGTGGTGAGATTTTGCATGGTATCAGGTTAGATATTAAAGCCATGAAAGGGTTTAGAAGTTCTTCCTTGGGGCACCCCTGTGAAGAGGGAGGAGATGGGTTTGTAGTGAACACGAAGAGTGCTTGGGTAGGAGAATAGGAGAGTTTAAAGTACCTTTCACACGAGGCGGATCTTTTTTTGACGAGCTCCTATTGCTCAGCAGGGATTGCTCTACTGAGCAGGCGGATGACCGTTCCGCCTCCGCTTACTGTGCAGAGAAGGACCTGTCAGTCTCGCTCTCCTGGGGAGATTGGATGAAAATGGACAGGCTGTCCGTTTTTCATCCAATCTGACCCGCTGGACGGATAGCAAACCTATCCCCATCCGTCTGTTTTCAGCGCATCTTGTCCGTTCGGATGCCAGATGGGTGTCAGCGGATATCCACCTCCCTATAGAGGACCATGAGTTGCCCGATCAGTCCGAGAAAGTGGAGTGGGATGGCGTTATTTAAGAAACGGGTAGTTTCCCCCCCCCCCTGTCAGAGGCAACAGAGATGTCTTGTATTAAGACCTTTTTAAGTTGCATGGTCAAAGCACAGGTTCTCGTACAAATTTTTTGGTTGAGATGGCTATCCCAGTAACCTAAAACCTGTGTGTGTGTGTGTGTGTATGTGTGTGTATATATATATATATATATATTGTGTGTGTATGTATTATATATAAATTTTTTTATTATTTTTTTTCTTGTCTAAATTTGTTTTTTTTATTCTCGTAGAATGACAGTCCATATCAAGGCGGTGTATTTTTCTTGACTATTCATTTTCCAACAGACTACCCCTTCAAACCTCCAAAAGTATGTAGAGTTCATAATTTTATTTATCTTTTATATTTAATATTCCTAAGGAGTCTGATGCTAGTTTTGCATGTGTTTATATGCTTATGATTCTGTTAAGTGTTTTGCGCACTCTGCTTTATTTTTTATTTTTTTTTAATGACCTAGTGTTAATTGTCAAATCTCAAAAGTATTTTGCATGTGGCATTTATAATGTGCATTTGCTACTTTACTTTTTTCCAGATCACTATGTTGTGTGTGTTTGTGTGGTGTCTCCTCCTCCAATGAAGTCAATGTTATCGTTTTGAAGCCTGTTCAATAGAGTGCACTGCAATGTTAACAGATCAGAAGGATAAATGCATGTGTAACTAGGCTCTAAATTTTTTGAAGTGTAATTTAAAGTGTAAGTCCCTAACACTAAAATCCCTGCATCTACAGACATCCTCAATTTAACACTAACCTATCTAGCCCTATAAAGAAGAAATCTGTATACATACATTTTTTTTGAAGCTGAGCTGTCAGCCACGGCTTTGCTGTGGAGGTGGGTGCAGAGGACACAACAGACAATGGAAGCCCAATAGTAAGTCTATGGGTGACGTCACTTTTCATTCATTTCACAGCCGTCGACTGTGTCCTTTGCAGAACTTCCGCCGATTAAAGCCCGGAGCGGATCGGCTTTAAAAAAAAAAAGTACCGTATTTATTGGCGTATAACACGCACCTTCATTTTAAGAGGGAAGTTTTAGGAAAAAAACATTTTAAATATTTAAAAATAACAGTACACTGCCCCTTTAAACACCCCCCTAAACATTGCACAGTTCCCCCCATGCACACTACATTCCCCTTTTATTACAAAGCCCCCTTTACATTGCACAGCCCCCCCTGCACTCCCAGGTGACCCCCAGTCTCCTGGGACAGCCCTGACAGCGTAATCTAAAGTAAAAACAAAATCACTGCCAGCCCCTTTCCATAGATACTTCCTACAATGTGTCACTGTTATTGTAAACCGATGCCTCTAAATACCTCAGTAGCTCTGTTCTTTCATGGCCAGTCATGTGACTGCTCTCCTCCACCAATCTGAAGCTACACTCAGAGGAGGAGGAGCGGGAGGAGGAGAGCAGCTAGCAAGAATAAATACCTGGTTAACTTTGGAGGCAGCGTTTTTCAATGACAGTGATATAATGTAGTAAGGATCTATAAAAAGGGTCGGCATTGATTTTTTTCTAAACTGCAGAGTACGCTGGCAGGGCTGTCCCAGGGCCAGGAGAGGCGGGGCGGCCGGCCTGACACCCCTCCAATGTTTGGCACCCGTGGTGGACCGCCCGATTAAGTGTGTGTTATACGCCGATAACTACGGTATGTTACTGATTTCTTCTTTACAGGGCTAGATGGATTAGTGTTAGATCGTGGATGTCTGAAGATGCAGGGATTTTAGTGTTAGGTGGACTTAAACTTTAAATCTGCTCTTGCCATAATGGTGTGAGTATGCACAGTCTACTTGAACGCTTAAGGGCCTGTTTGCACTAGAGCAGTGACTGGCAGTTTTGCGCACTGAAAAATTGAGTTGCTGCAAGGCCACATAGAAAAAACAATTGTTTTCTATATGCCCCGTTCTCACTACATTGTAGCCCAGAGGAACAGTGCAGTGAGGTGCTATGAAATGCAAACATGCATAATATCGCCCCTCACTGGATATCAACGCTGCTAAGCGGTGACATGGATGTCACTTATTACATTTCCCAAAAGAAAAATAAAATGCACACATCACACCGCCTCATACTGCATGTTACTGCAATCCAAAACGGACAGCTAGCTGCCTGCACACTAAAATGCTGCAGTTTGGTGTTCAGGCAAGTGCGAATGGGCTGCAACTGTTAGTATGCTCTAGCAGGTAAGGGCCCGGTGCAGTCACCCCGCCACCTCAATCATCGGCTCAACTTCTCCTGGGTCTGGTGGTATTCTTCATCCATTGGGCAGCCACTGATATAACTGCTATAAAATGTACAGGGAAGTTACACCGTCCCTGGCACCCAGCTCCTTTCCCACCATATTAGATGCAGGCAGTGTGCACATTATTTTTAATACTTTAAAATTTCTCGTTACTGTTTCTTTCTTGCTTTTTCTCCTGTCCTGTTAAGCATTTAGAGATGTTTTGGAGTTAGGAATGTGTGGTGTAGATTGTGAAGTGGCTGCCTGGTTGAAACAGGTTTGTATTTAGCTAGGGTCTGGGGAAGAGTTTAGAAGGCCTGTTGGGTTTTCTTACCATCTATGTCCTGGTTTGGGAGACTTTAAGTCTATCAAACACAGTAACCAATTTATTAAGTTTTTTGTTTTGTAACCCTTCCCCACTTATCTACTTTATAAGATCATTATATTTACAAATGCCATTGACAGTAGTGAAGTCTGACTTGAAATATACACCAATTCATCCATAACATTTTGACCCCTGATAAAGTG
Organism: Pelophylax lessonae; assembly: GCF_965119305.1. Taxonomy (NCBI): domain Eukaryota; kingdom Metazoa; phylum Chordata; class Amphibia; order Anura; family Ranidae; genus Pelophylax; species Pelophylax lessonae. Next base: position 601,059,768 of record NC_138768.1, on the reverse strand, counting down.
CATAACATTGATTATCTCATTACAATGGCTCCTGAAAGTGGTTGAGAATAATTAGGCAGAAAATGAACATAATGTCCCTAAAGAAGTTAAAGGCAGAAAACGATAAACCTTGCGGTTTGTGCATGGGTCTGTGTAGCCTTATGATAATACGGTTTGAGGTTTTGACTTGGAGGGCAAATTCTCCAGATCTCAACCCTATCCTGTATCTGTGGTATGTGCGGGGGGAAAAAAAAAGATTACGATCCATGGAAGCCCCACCTTGCAACATGCAAAACCTAAGTATACCTTCAGAGGTCTAGCCTTAACGGGTGAGGACTTTTTTGGCAACAAAAGTGGGACCAGCTCAATATTAGGTGGGTGTTAACAATGTTATGGCTGATTGGTGTATGTTAAGGCTTTTGCTTTATCGCTGATGCATTGCTTCTGATTTTAGCTCCCTTACAGTGGTTTCTGGTCATAAGACCATTGTTTCTATTGTAACTGTGAGCTGGACTACATCAGTACTCCCATTAAATTCTCATTGTGAATGAGCCCTAAATGGCCTAATCATGCATCTTTATTACCATTTATCTGAGCAGGTTGCGTTTACAACAAGAATCTACCATCCAAATATCAACAGCAATGGCAGCATTTGTCTTGATATTCTCAGATCACAGTGGTCCCCAGCTTTAACAATTTCTAAGGGTGAGTTGTCATTGGCTTAGGCCTGTTTGGTACTGTTTATCAACTAACCATTTTTGAAAACAAGCAGAAAATCTTTGGGTTATAAACTTTCTTTAGCAATCTTTTACAAATAAAACTGGGCCTTACCGCAATACTAAGAGAATTATATGAATGAGACCCGAAGCATTGTCATTCAAAAGCTAAAAATCCTTTCTCTTATTTCAAGGTTTTTTGGGGGGTTATTTAAGGCAATTTTAGAAACATCTTACATCTGTATTTTAGGCTGTAGCAAGTAACCTGTTCCAAAGCACCCACTCCAAGAGGTCCCTCCCTGTAGCAGCGTGTGGGAGTTCCTCTCACCCCGCAGACATTGTAGTATTTCAAATTGGTGGTGCTGTGTGAAGTTCTGCCCACACAGCCGTGTCATTCATTCTCAGATCTGTAAATGAGCAAGTCCTGTCTGCTGCCGCAGCAGACAAGACTTGTAGTTTTCATTGGATTTAGGAGTGTGGTAATTGGCATAAGTGCCCTAGTAGTCCATTGACACTACCTCCTAGCATTCTAATTGAAAACCCATGCAGGGTAACGGCAGTGAGCTGGAGGAAGAGTTTGCAGGAGCTGCACCTGTTCATTGATTGAGGATGGAATGCTTTGCAGACTTCTAAATGAAAAAATAGTGCACTTTTTTTTTTCCAGGATAAATGTGCATTTTTTCTTTAAAAGTGAACTAGCGCTTTAAGGCAAAGAACATTTTTTGCAAGTAGCTAGACATTTACTCACCAGAAATGCAGTGTTCATTTTTAGGAGTTAAGTGGTGATTGTCATTTTACTACTATAAACCAGGGGCCTCCAAACTTTCTAAACAAGGGACCAGTTTTCTGTCCTTCAGCCTTTAGGGGTACGGACTGTAGCCATTGGGAGAAGAAAATGTTCTGGTGTCAGTGGGAGTAAAAGATGCCACATCTTTAGTGAGAGGAATAATTCCCTATCATTAGTGTTAGTGGGAGAAATAATGCCCAATCACTGGTGTCAATGGGTGGAAGCGTAACCATCATTGGTATCAGTGGGAGGAATATTGCTCCATTGTTGGTGTCAGTGACAAGAATTCTGCCACCATTGTTGGTGTCAGAAGGAATAGTGCCTTTAAGGGCCAGTTGAAGGCAAGCAAAGGGCTGCAGTTTGGAGACCACTGCTGTAAATATTTAATCTCCCAATCAACTCAGGCAATGAACAGAGCAGAGTGTTGCCACCAGGTAAAAATTGTTCTCACTTTGCTCTCGCCTTGAAAACCTGCGAAATTGTTAGAAAAATATCACCTTATCTACCATGTACTTGTATGAGAATATGCTGTTCTTTGTGTGAAATCCCTTGTGGTCCTGCCAGTCCCTCTGCTTTCCTTTTTAAAAACTGAGCACACTAAGCAGGAGAACACACCATAATCAGTTCTCTAGCTATGTTGGGAATTCAGTGTACACTCAATGATTAGACTTGTCCTGATGCCTCCGTTGCAAGCTCAGTGTGAAGCCCCTGTTTCTTCTCCCCCTAGCTCTTAGGCAGCTGCGAACAGAGGGAATGTGATCACTTACATTATAAAAATCTTTTTTATTTTTAGATGTATACAAAAATGTTTTGCCTTTAAATTTCTATTTTAAACTGAATGGGTTGTTACTACAAGTTGATCGTTTGCAATCACTTTAAGCTAGCCATACTTTATACAATTTTATTATTGAATTTTCTTTAGATTTACCTTAAAGTGTAAGTGCACCCTGAAATTAAAATCCCCTGCATCTACAGACATCCATGATCTAACATTAACCTATCTAGCCCTGTAAAGAAGAAATCGTTTTTTTTTTTTTTTTTTTTAAGCCGCTCCCACACTGAGCTAGTCTCCAGCGACGGAAGCTCTGCAGAGGACACAGCAGACAACGGCTGTGAAATGAATGGAAAGCAAAGTCACCCATAGGCTTACTATGCGGCTTTCGTTGTCGATTGCGTCCTCCGCATGTGATCCCACAGCGAAGCCGCATCTGACAGCTCTGTGTGGATTTTAGTGTTAGGGTGGACTTCTACTTCAAACTATGTAGTGCAAGGGCCTGCCTGATTGTATAAAAATTGAAAGTGTATAGGTTTTACCTCCTATGGTTTTGGGCTAAGACTCAATTTACACCTGAGCGTATCGTTTTTCATGCAATTTTTGCAGGTGTTTGGAGGCAGGCATTGACATCTAACAGCAATTGTAATCGGCTTAAAGGCTCCATTTACACCTGAGCGTATCTTTTCCAGGCGGGCATTTACATCTAACAAACGCTTATCTGCCAAAAAAGAAGCTCGTACTTTTTTGATAAGCGTTTTAAGAGCTGAAAAATGCTCAGGTATGAACAGGGCCTAAAAAGAAGGCTCATGTACTTTTTTGAGCTTCAGGCATTTTGCGACAAAACACATGTGAACAGGAGGCTATTAAAATTAATGGGATTTTGCTTGTTGGGCTTTTTGAGACTTCAGAGATGAGCGTTTTACGAGCTGAAAAACGCTCCGGTGTGGATAGGGCCTTGAGGAAAATTTGTATAATGTATGGACAGCCTTATGCTTTTGGGCGAAATACTGTAAATATCTTTACATTTGGGTTAGGTTTAAAAGCTTATGTATAGACATCCCAGTTGTATTTTATGTTTGATACCCATTTATGTATGCATGACCAGTAAGTGGCAAGGCTTTGGAACCAACTTCCCCTAATGGCAACTCGTGTAAGACAACTCATGTAAGATAGCAAGGCAATGGCTTTTGCCACTGGCCATAAACCTTTAAATAGCTGCTACTGTTTAAAAATGTAATTTCTCTTACGTCCTCCGACAGTCGCCGCCTCTCCATATTCGTCACTATGGGGTTATTGACCTTTGCTCCGTAGGAGTAGCTAGGCAACAGAATATGTCAATATTAAAGCTTTTAGCATATCCCACCCCCAGGGGGTGGTCCCCTCAGTCAATACCCTCCTGCTTCCTGTATCCATACCTCAGTTTCATTGTCTAGCCTTCGATTCGCCATTGCGGAGGATCATTACCAATTTGTGGCGCTGCCTTTTGGTCTCGCTTCGGCTCCGTGGGTGTTCACCAAGGTGCTTGCACCAGTTCTGGCTTTATTGAGAGCCCAGGGCATCTCGGTCCTGGGGTATCTGGATGACATTCTGGTTTGGTCTGCGACCAGTCAGGGTCTGGTGAAAGACCTGTCCGTCACGATGCAAACTCTACAGGAGTTTGGTTGGACGATAAACTTTCCAAAATCGACACTGTGCCCGTCGGTTCGTCTTCCCTACCTGGGAATGATCCTGGACTCTGTTCAGGCGAAGGTCTTCCTGCCGGAAGACCAGCTCAGGACACTTCAGGAAGAAGTCGGGTCCCTCCGGGACGTTCCGTGCTCGTCCCTCCGGACGGGCATGAGGTGTCTGGGATTGATGGTCTCGGCTTTCGAGGCAATTCCCTTTGCCCAGTTTCACACGAGGGGTCTCCAAGCGGAGATCCTGTCCAGGTGGGATGGGCGACCACAATCTCTGGATCTTCAGATCTCGTTGAGTCCTCGCACCAGAAGGGATCTTCTGTGGTGGCTACAGTCCCCGGCGGTGTCGGGGGGCAAGTCTTTTCGCCCTCTTTCGTGGACAGTGATCACCACGGATGCCAGCCTGTCGGGCTGGGGTGGTGTTCTGGGCGTTCTGTCCACCCAGGGTACTTGGTCGGAGAGGGAATCCTCCCTTCCGATAAACATTCTGGAATTGCGGGCGATAAATCTCTGCCTTCGACGTTGGACGGACAGGCTTCAGGGCCGTCCGGTTCGGGTGCAGACGGACAATGCCACAGCGGTGGCCTACATCAACCACCAAGGGGGCACCAGGAGTGCCCGGGCGGCTCGGGAGGTGGCCGACATTCTGTCTTGGGCCGAGACGCACGTCCCGGCGATCACGGCAGTTCACATTCCGGGGGTGGAGAACTGGCAGGCGGATAATCTGAGTCGCCAGACCCTGGACCAGGGGGGGAATGGTCACTCCACCCGGATGTCTTCCAGATGTTGTGCGCGAAGTGGGGTCTTCCAGATGTGGACCTGTTCGCGTCTCGTCTGAACAAGGTGGGAAGGTTTGTGGCAAGGACGCGCGATCCTCGGGCAGACGCATCGGACGTGTTAGTGGCTCCGTGGCATCAGTATCGACTGATGTATGCATTCCCACCGATTCAGCTACTATCAGGTTCCTTCGCAGGTTGTCCTCGGAACTGCTCACGTTGATTCTGGTGGCGCCAGACTGGCCTCGCCGGTCTTGGTACGCAGACCTCGTGAATCTGGCGGTCGACGCTCCATGGCGTCTACCTCTTCGAGAAGATCTTCTGTCTCAAGGACCGATATTCCATCCTGCTTTACAGTCGCTGGCTTTGACGGCCTGGCTGTTGAAACCGAGGTCCTGAGGGATAGGGGTCTCTCCCCGGAGGTCATTCACACTTTGATCAACGCTAGAAAGACTTCTTCGGGGAAGGTTTACTACCGTACTTGGAAGGCCTATTTTGCCTGGTGTGAGTCCAGGGGGTTTTCCCCTCGCTCATACTCGTTGTCTAGGGTGTTGTCTTTCCTTCAAACGGGTGTGGACCAGCGTTTGGCGTTGGCCACGATTAAGGGTCAGATTTCTGCGCTGGCCGTTCTCTTTCAACGCCCTGTGGCGTCTAATTCTTTGGTTAGCACTTTTGTTCAAGGGGTGCGACACCTGGTCCCTCCTAGGAGGGAGCCTTTGCCTCCATGGGACTTGAACCTCGTTCTGTCCGTGTTGCAACATGCTCCCTTTGAAAAGATCAGGGAGATCTCGTTGCCTCTGTTGTCCAGGAAGGTCTCTTTTTTGGTGGCGGTCACTTCGGCTCGCAGAGTGTCGGAGCTGGCAGCCTTGTCCTGCAGGTCTCCGTATTTGGTGATTCACTTGGATAAGGTGGTCTTGCGACCTAACCCTTCTTTTCTCCCGTAGAGGATCTCGGAATTTCATCTCAATGAGGACATTGTCTTGCCTTCACTTTGCACGAAGCCTAGACATCCGAAGGAGGTGGATTTACACTCCTTGGATGTTTGGGCGATCAGGGTTTACCTGTCATCGACTAAATCCTTTCGCAAGACGGATTCTCTATTTGTCCTTCCAGAGGGGCCTCGGAAGGGCTTGGCGGCGTCGGCTTCTACCATCGCCAAATGGATCAGACAGACTATTGAACAGGCATATGTTTTGAAGGGAAAAGTTCCCCCTATGCCTGTGAAGGCGCACTCTACCAGATCTCTGAGTACGTCTTGGGCCTGTCATCATCTGGCTTCTGTGGCCCAGGTGTGTAAGGCGGCGACTTGGTCGTCCGTTCACACCTTCTCAAAGTTCTACAAAGTGGATGTTCAGGCATCGGCAGATGCTTCTTTTGGCCGCAAGGTTCTTAGTGCGGCAGTGCCTTAGGGTCCCTTATTTTTGGGCCCTTGGCTGTTTGGGATGTTTTTATCCCTGGGTTATTTGTTTTTCCTGGGTTGTTGCTCCTGTTGAGCAAAGTTTTTCTCATGCTGCCCAGCTGGTTTCCTTCCTTTAATAAGGTTCCTTTTTTTTTTTTTTTTTCTGCTGTGGGTACTGCGTTGCCTTAGGCGCGGCTGCGTTTCCCACCCCTCATGTATGCACTGCTTTGGGGCGTCCCCATAGTGACGAATATGGAGAGGCGGCGACTGTCGGGAGGACGTAAGAGAACTGAATTTTTGTAAAATCTTACCTGTAAAATTCCTTTCTCTGAGTCCTCCGACAGTCGCCGCCCCCGCCCCTCTTTTGGGGTTTATGTACTCTACTGCTATTCTACTGAAACTGAGGTATGGATACAGGAAGCAGGAGGGTATTGACTGAGGGGACCACCCCCTGGGGGTGGGATATGCTAAAAGCTTTAATATTGACATATTCTGTTGCCTAGCTACTCCTACGGAGCAAAGGTCAATAACCCCATAGTGACGAATATGGAGAGGCGGCGACTGTTGGGAGGACTCAGAGAAAGGAATTTTACAGGTAAGATTTTACATAAATTCATACATACATACATAAAAGCTTGACTTCGCCCATGCACAGTCCCAGGTGGTATACACACTCAGCTATAGGCACTATCTATTTTTTTTTTTTTCTGCCTAATCAGGAGTAAGGACCTAGTTCCTTGCTGGGCTCTCCGGTCCTGGCTATATATATATATATATATATATATATATATATATATATATATATATATATATATATATATATATATATATATATATATATATATATATATATATATATATATATTACACACACACTGCCTTGCGAAAGTATTCGGCCCCCTGGAACTTTGCAACCTTTTGCCACATTTCAGGCTTCAAACATAGATGTAAAACTAATTTTTTGTGAAGAATCAACAAGTGGGACACAATCATGAAGTGGAATGAAATTTATTGGATATTGCAAACTTTGTTAAATAAACTGAAAAATTGGGCATGCAAAATTATTCAGCCCCTTTACTTTCAGTGCAGCAAACTCTCTCCAGAAGTTCAGTGAGGATCTCTGAATGATCCAATGTTGACCTAAATGACTAATGATGATAAATAGAATCCACCTGTGTGTAATCAAGTCTCCGTATAAATGCACCTGCACTGTGATAGTCTCAGAGGTCCGTTTAAAGCGCAGAAAACATGAAGAACAAGGAACACACCAGGCAGGCCCGAGATACTGTTGTGGAGAAGTTTAAAGCCGGATTTGGTTACAAAAAGATTTCCCAAGCTTTAAACATCCCAAGGAGCACTGTGCAAGCGATAATATTGAAATGGAAGGAGTATCAGACCACTGCAAATCTACGAAGACCTGTCCGTCCCTCTAAACTTTCAGCTCATACAAGGAGAAGACTGATCAGAGATGCAGCCAAGAGGCCCATGATCACTCTGGATGAACTGCAGAGATCTACAGCTGAGGTGGGAGACTCTGTCCATAGGACAGCAATCAGTCATATACTGCACAAATCTGGCCTTTATGGAAGAGTGGCAAGAAGAAAGCCATTTCTTAAAGATATCCATAAAAAGTGTCGTTTAAAGTTTGCCACAAGCCACCTGGGAGACACACCAAACGTGTGGAAGAAGGTGCTCTTGTCAGATGAAACCAAAATCGAACTTTTTGGCAACAATGCAAAACGTATGACGTAAAAGCAACACAGCGCACCACCCTGAACACACCATCCCCACTGTCAAACATGGTGGTGGCAGCATCATGGTTTAGGCCTGCTTTTCTTCAGCAGGGACAGCGAAGATGGTTAAAATTGATGGAAAGATGGATGGAGCCAAATACAGGACTGGCACGGAGATTTGTCTTCCAACAAGACAATGATCCAAAACATAAAGCAAAATCTACAATGGAATGGTTCACAAACATATCCAGGTGTTAGAATGGCCAAGTCAAAGTCCAGACCTGAATCCAATCGAGAATCTGTGGAAAGAACTGAAAACTGCTGTTCACAAATGCTTTCCATCCAACCTCACTGAGCTTGAGCTGTTTTGTAAGGAGAAATGGGCAAACATTTCAGTCTCTCGATGTGCAAAACTGATCGAGACATACCCCAAGTGACTTACAGCTGTATTCGCAGCAAAAGGTGGCACTACAAAGTATTAACTTAAGAGGGCTGAATAATTTTGCACGCCAAATTTTTCAGTTTTTTTTGTTAAAGTTTGAAATATCCAATATTCAACACTGTGTGTGTGTGTGTGTGTGTGTGTGTGTGTGTGTGTAATTTTTTTTTTTTATGGAATTTTTTCCTAGCTTTGTTCCCCTCCAATCCTTTGGTGGTCACTGTGGGTCTTTTGGCCCCCCTCCCTGGGTGAGGTTATGAGCTGGCTTTTGCCACATGCTCTAAAAGGGGCTTGTTGGTGTTGCTGCTGCCCGGGTTTTTACTGTTGTGCAACGGGGGGGTTGAGGAGGGTTCCCTCCCACCCTGGGGGTTGGTGACTAGAGCAGGGATGTCCTTTGGCCTCCCCGCGGTGGCTGTTGGGCAGGGGGAGTGTATGGTTTAGCGTCCGCGCCTCACGTGGTCGGATCCAGCCAAAAATTTAGGCCGCGGCTTTTTTGGCCTATTGCTCAAACTGTGTGGGGGGGGGGGGGGTGCCCGGGGGGGGGTGCCCCGCCCCTGTAAGGGTGGCTGAAGCCATGCGGCTGAGTCAGGCACCCCTGTTAAGGGGTGGCCCCAGTGAGTTTGGCTGAGGCCCTCACTCTTCCTTTTGGGAATCTGACGGACTCGGATCCGCGCACATGCGGTTTGGCCTCCACGAAAATTTAGGCTGCGGCTTGCAACCTGCAAGGCCATGCGGCTGGGGTGGTGCTGTGGGGGCAGTTCCCTTTTTGATAGCATTGGAGGGGCTCGGAGGGTGACACCCTCTCGTCCCCTTTTTGCAGGGTCTAGTTGGTGGTCCATTGGTGGGCCCTCATTTGGCATCCTCTTTAGTGGGATTCCAGTCGGCTTAAATGCTGGTATGCGTACCAGACTTCTAAGAAGGCCTTTTCTGATCTTCCCAGTCAGATCAGCTGTTTGGGATCAGCTGTTTGGAGCTTCTTTGGATGAAATCGTTAAGAGTTGCATGAGCGGAGAGTACTCTTCTGCTGGCTACCAAGGGCAAGGAACCCCGTTTTAGACGTGCGCCATTCTCCTCGGCATGAGCGTTTTTTTTTTTTTTTTTCCCCCCCTCAGGGTCCCATGACAAGGGATCAAAAGTCTGGGCCTCCACCGGAGGTTCCAAGAGGACCTGGTCTGGCAAGCCACGAGCGGGCTCTTCCAGACCTGCGGACAAGGCTGCCTCTGCATGAAGGGACGCCCTCACCCGTTTCTGGGGTGGGGGGCCATCTTCGCTGGTTTCCGGATCCATGGACCTCCCTGGTACAGGACAAGTGAGTCCACGAACTTATAAGGTCAGGCTTCAAGATCGAGTTTGGTCTTGTTCTCCGGAAAGGTTCTTCCCTTCCAACCTGCACTTGTCCACAGATCGCTTACAGTCTCTGGGGCAGTGCAAGACTTGTGACTTTTAAGGGGTGATTCATCCAGTCTCAACTTCCAAACTTTTTCAGGGTTTTTTTCTCAAACCTCTTTACAGTTCCCAGGAAAGAAAGCAAGGTATGTCCAATTCTGGCCCTCATGGCGTTAAACTGCTTTATACAGAGGTTCTGCATGAAGTCCATTCACACGGTAGTTGGTGTCCCTAGGTCTGGGTTTTCTTCTCACTTCTATCGACAAGGACGGAATATTTTTCTTGTATACGAATAAATAAATTTCTTAGTCAATACCCATTACCAACATTATTATTGTCCCAACGGTTGTATGATTATTATACCACCTTTCCCGAAAGGAAGAAAGGTATTTCTTTTATAACGCATTAAATTCTAAATCTATATTCTAGAAGACCGGGCCTATGCTAAAATGGGAGGAAGAACTGTGTCAAACGTTTACAAATATGCAATGGTCTCAAGCCATTAAATATTCCTATAAGATATCCCGGTGTGTTAACCATTGGGAATTAACACAGAAAATTCTCTCTAGATGGTATCTTACTCCTTATCGACTCAAAATTTTATCCCGACACATTCGCCACTGTGTTGGCGAATGTGCAGACAAATGGGCAATTTACACCACACGTTATGGGCTTGTAAAAATCTAACAAGCTTTTGGAATCAAATTTTCAATTTTATAGGAACAATAACCGGCACAGTTATTGAACCAAACCCGGCATTAGCACTTTTAAATCTGGGGATAGATATCCGATAAAGATACCATGGATTATAGCCCATATATTGGTAGCTGCGAGGGTAATAACTAGACAGTGGAAAAGCATCGAAGTTACTAAATTAGTGGATAATAACATCTGTTAGATTAACGTACGAGTACGAAAAGGCATTGGCATTGCGTTTTAACACAATGCCGATGTTCTTAAATTGGGAATTATGGACCCTTTAGATTGGCTTTTAAAGGATTGACTAGCAAGGATTTAAATTCTGAGGAAATGGTGTATTCCAATTGCTTATTGCTCATATAGTGATTATGAACACTAATGGTGCAGATTATTTCTTGCTTATGTTTTATGTATATATCTTTGTATTGAAGGAATTGTAGATGGGATGCTCCTTTTTTTTTTTTTTTTTTTTTTTTTTTTTTCTGTATCTTTTTGGTTGTGATTTTTGATTTGTATTGTAAAAAAAGATTAAAGAAAAGACGCCTACCCACACATTCTAATGTCTGGATCTGCTGTCCCAAGGACCAATCTTCCATCCTGCTTTATAGTGGCTGGCTTTGACGGCTTGGCTGTTGAACGCCAGGTGCTAAAGGATAAAGGCTTGTCTAAGTTGGTGATTCCTATGCTGTTGAAAGCTACCGTTGTACGTGGAAGACATACATTGTGTGATGCGAGTCTCTTGGGGTTCATCCTCACTCCTTAGTTGATCAGATCTTAACCACTTAAGCCCCGGAGGATTTGGCTGCTCAAAGACCAGGCCCTATTTTGCGATTCGGCACTGCGTGACTTAACGGACAATTGCGTGGTCGTGCCACACTGTACCTAAATGAAATTGACAACCTTTTTTTTTCCCCACAAACAGAGCTTTCTTTTGGTGGTATTTGATCACCTGTGCGATTTTTACTTTTTGCGCTATAAACAAAAAAAGAGCAATTTTGAAAAAAATAACTTATTTTTCACATTTTTTTTTATATGAAATTCCCCCCAAAAAATGTAAAAATCGCAATAAGCATATTTTGATTTGCGCAAAAGTTATTGCGTTTACTAACAACGGTAAAGATTTGTGATTTTTTATTTATTTTTTTTTAACTAGTAATGGCGGCTATCTGCTGTGGTTTTTTTTTTTTTTGCGGGACTGCGACTTCGCCGCGGACAGATTGGACCCTTGACTGACATTTTTGACACTTTTGGGGGTACCGGTGACATTACTACAGTAATCAGTGCTATACATATGCACTGTTACTGTAAAAATGGCACTGGCAGGGAAGGGCTTAACTTTGAGAGCAAGGGGTTAAGTGTGTCCCTAGGGGCGTGCTAACTGTAATGGGGTGTGGCTTTTGCTGTAACCACAGAGACATACGATCCTACATAGCAGGATCGTATGATCTCTGCTGTTACATCAGGGAGAATGACAGGCGGCTTTATTTACATCAGCGGGAGATCGCGAGTGACCGGCAGACATCGGAACCACCGGTCACTCGCGCTGGGATGCCCGGGAACGCGCCTCCGGCGGCGTGTGCTCGCCCCCTATTGGCTCGCAGACGAGTGACGTATCGGTTCGTCTCTTTGCCTGCACGGGGCTGACTATCGCAGTATATGTATTTGCGGCGGTCGGCAAGTGGTTAACCTTCCTTCAATGGGGGTTAAACAGCGGTTGGCCTTCAGAACCATCAAGGGCCAGGTATTGGCCTTGGCGTTTTTCCAGGGCCAGGTATTGGCCTTGCTGTTTTTTTCCAACGACCTTTGGCCAGACATTCCCTGGTGGGTACCTTTCTTTGGGGTGTCTGACATTTGGTTCCTTCAGTGCGGGCTCAGTTGCCGCCCTGGGATCTTAATTTGTTGTGGTCAGCTTTACATAAGCCTCCCTTTGAAAATATTCGGGAGCTTTTCCTGTTTTCGCTGTCCCAGGTGGTGGCCTTTTTTGGTAGCTTTCCCCTCTGCGCGAAGGTTGTCAGAACTTGCGGCGTTATCCTGTCCACCTTTATAGTGATTCACAAGGATAGGGTGGTGCTTTGCCCGTCTGTCATTCCTTCCTAAGGTGGTCTCTGACTTTCATTTGACTAAAGACATTGTGTGGTCTTCCCTGTGTCCCAGGCCTAAACATCTGATTGAAATTGCCTTGGATGTGGTTCAGGGCAGTTAGGGTGTACCTCGCAGCTATGTAGTCTTTTAGGAAGTCACTCTATTGTGCTCACGGCGGACCTCACAAAGGGTTTTCAGCTTCCTCTGCGACCATTTCCAGATGGATCCGACAGACAGTGGTTCAGGCCTATATTCCATCAAGGGTCAGGTTCCTCCTTTCCCTATCAAGGCACTTCATTAGGGTGCCTAGTGCCTCCTGGGCTTTCCGTGATGCGTCAGTGACACAGGTTTGCAAGGCAGCCATCTGGTCGTCGGTGCACACTTTTACAAAGTTTTTATAAAGTGGATGTGTTGGCATCTGGGGATGCTTCTTTTGGCCGCAAGGTTTTGCTGGCTGCCGTTTTAGAGGACCTGGTCCTTTGAGGGTGTATTTTTCAGGTGTGTTCCAGTTTATGGTAGAGCTTGGTTAGCTGATTAGCTATGGTTAGCCTTGGGAATTTTTTTTTCTGATGTTTTACCACCCCTCATGTTTAACACTGCTTTGGGACGTCCCAATGGTTAAGAAGAATCAGGAACTGTGTTTATGAACGAAAGCGAAAATTGCATTTTTGACAAAATCCATTTTTTTTTTTTTTTTTAATCTTCATTGATTCCCCCACCCCTTTTTATTTTTAAGTGGTCCGTTGTGACTGTTCTAAACCTCCAGACAGTCGCTAAACCTCCAGACAGTCGCTAATATATCTGTTACTGGTTGGGGGAAATAGTCAAAAATCCAACTTTCTATTCACTGAAGGAAGTTTGAGTGATGTGCTGTGGGGGCCTCTAGTGTCTGTCAGCGCTTCTCTTCCATCTCAGTGTGGCAGGCTGTTTGGCGCTCTTCAGCTCTGGGGTGATGAGTCTCTGGGGGTATACGATCCTTCCTCTGCTATACAGTGCTGCGGTGCGCAGATTCTTGTGGTGCTTTAGCTCCGATTAACCCCTTGTTGGCAATGGAGCCTCTGGAGCGTGTATCCCTACCTGACCCACTCCTGGAAGCTGTGGGACCCTCTGGGTCTGTCTGACCTGGTGGCCATGATGGCAGCCCTACAATCGCTTGTACCGCCACGGACGAGTGTCAGCCCATTGGGTCTGCGTCCACTCACGCTGAGTGCTCGAACAATGAGTCGTCCTCCACAGCCGCGCATGAACGCAATGGTGGAGGCCCTATTTGAAAGTGCGGGAAACTTTAAAGTTGGAGGAATCGGCTGGTGCTGAGTCAGCGACACCGGTGCAGTTTGGCGCACCCGCAAACCTTCCAAGGGGACAAAGGTGTTCCCATTTTCTGCCTATTTTAACAAACTTGTCACTAGTCAGTGGGGCTCCCCGAAATGCATGGTTGGAATACCTAAGCGCATCGCTAGGAGATATCCCTTTTTGAAGTGTCTCTCCTGAATAATCGAACGTCTCCACCGTCGGGACTCTCAGGTTTCCAGGTTAAATTAAGGCTACGCTTTTTCCGGTGGAGGATTCGCCATCTGTTAAGGATCCCAAACAAAGACCTCGGGGGGCACACCCTGAACATGCATTTCTAAAGCTGGTGCAGCTATGAACCAAGCAACATGCATATTTACAGAGAATAGCGCACACAATCAAAAGAAATGACTATCAAATATAAAGGCAATCAATAAATAAAAATGGGGATTTAGTCCCACCATATGGCCACATCGTGCTCAAGCCCACCACTACGTGAAAGTACCCCATTGTCAGTGGGTCCTACACTATCCATTAAAAGGATGAATCCAGCCTCTACCATTGGAAATGCTTACTCCTTACTGTGAAAGATGTGCAACTGCACTATAAGGGACTCCTCCTGTATATACTTGCTAGTGGACACTGATAAGAGTACAGGTGTGGGAGGGTGGGGTGCTCAACCCCAGAAGGATCCCGTGGACAAGAATGCTGAGGCTCTGACCCGGTATCTTTTTACCCTGGCTGTTTCAATGTTGAGGTTGGTGTTTGCTAACACCTTGGTATCCCAGACCTTAACGTAATGGGCAAAAGGTTTACGCCAGGATCTGGGAGGGGAGTAAACACTCTCCTGAGCTGGCAGACAGTTGATCCAGGGGTTACAGTACATTTCTGATGCATCTTTGGATGCGGCCCCTTTGGCCGGCAGGGTATTGGTGATGGTGGTGAGTCTTCGCTGCATATGGTTGAAAGACTGGTAAGGCTGACCAGGCTTATTAAAAGGTGCTACCTTTTTGTAGGTGACCCATTTGTTCGGTGCCTATATGGAAGAGATCATTAAGGTCCTTACGGGAAGTAAGAGTACATTACTTCCGCAGGTTGCAAAGGCCAATGAACCTCGTCGTAAAAATGCTCCTCAGCTCACAAGCTGGCATTTCCTCCGTCTGGATTGCAGGGAAAGGGTTTGTGATCCACCAGTATTTTGTGGTAGTTTTCAGAAGGCCCTGGAATATATGGGGGGGACGTCTTCACCTTTTTCCAGATCCATGGACCTTGCTCATTCAGGACAGATGGTCCAGGAGTTGGTTCGGTTACAAAATCAAGTTGTGCTTGTTCCAGAGTTGAGACGTTTTGAAGGTTTTTATTCAAATCTGTTTGCAGTTCCCAGGAAGTAAGGCAATGTTCGTCCATTCGACCATTCTCCGTTCCCTCCCATTCCTTTTGTTTCTCACCTGTTGGAGTTTCTACAACTGGGTGCAGATCAACGTTTGGCTCTGGGCACCTCAAGGGCCAGATCTCCACCTTGGCTATATTTTTTCGAAAGGCCGTTGGCTGCGAATTCCTCTTTTCACACTTTTTTGTGCAGGGAGTTCATCATTTGGCTCCTCTGGTGCCATCCCTGGCACCTCCGTGGGATTTTAATTTGGTGCTGTAATTGTGAACTTCCTTTGCTCACTTTGTTGCAGAAGGTGGCCTTTTTAGTCTATTACTTCCACACGTAGGGTGTCAGAGTTGGCTGTGTTGTCCTGTCGGTCACCTTACCTGGTGATTCACAGGGACAAAGTGGTGTTTTGCAACCCTGTCAGGCGTTCCTTCCTAAGGTTGTCTCGGGGTTTCATTTGAATGATATGGTGTTACTGTCCTTGTGTCGTAAGCCGAAACATCCTAAAGAAATTGCTTTACATTCCTTGAATGTGGTCAGGACGATTCGGGTGTACCTGGCGATTCTTCTTACTGATGGACCCTGTAAGGGGCAGGCTGCATCTGCTGCGACCATTTCCAAGTGGATCATGCAGACAGCGGTGCAGGCCTATTCTATTAAGGGTCAGGTTCCTCCTTCCTGTCCAGGCGCATTCTACAAGGGCGCTTGGTGTCTCCTGGGCCTTCTGTCTTCAGGTGTGCCAGGCGACTATGTGGTCGTCTGTACACACATTCACAACGTTTTTTTATAAGGTGGATGTACTTGCATCTTCGGATGCAGTGTTCAAATGCAAAGTTTTGCAGGCTGCAGTTGCAGAGGCTCCCGCCTCTTGAGGGTGCATTTTTTTCCTAGTGATCAACTCCAGTTGTTCCTGGTTGAGCTCCTGTTTTTACCTGGTTGGCTATGTTTAGCCTTGTTAGGAATTCTTCGTATTGCTGTGTTTTTCCCACCCCTCATGTTGACACTGCTTTGGGACATCCCAATGGTCTAGAAGACATGAGCTGCGTTTTGTCAGTAAATGAAAGAACTGGATTTTTGTCTTACCGTAAAATCCTTTTTTCTGAGGTTCATTGATGGGCACAGCACCTGCCCCTCTGTTGGGTTGAGTTGTGTTCTTCTGACACTGCTTGTTACAAACTGAAGTCCTATAGCAGGAAGTGATGGTATACCCCCTGAAACTGCCTCAGTGGCGTAACCAGAAAGGTTTCCGCCTAGTCAACTCCTGAGGAGCCAACAGCTTACGCCCAATGGTCAAGAATATGGAGCTGCATCTGTCAATGAACTTCAGAGAAAAGGATTTTACGGTAAGTCAAAAATCCAGTGTTTTTTTTTTTTCTTAGTCCATCTCAAAACAATTAGATGTCACTCCCTAGGCTCACAAAAGTACCGTATGCACCACATACAAAGCAACTGCATAAATTCTGGTTTACTGCATGCTAGAAAACACCATGGGATTTATTTTACGGTAATCCATCTATGCTATGGACCTGCAGTTTTCTGGTTTGATATTAACGTCGTCCTCGCCGCCCTATAAAACATAACGCAGTAACCCTATCTTTTTTTTGGCTCTTTTTTTTTTTACATGGACGATCTAAACAAGGGAAACTTAACCTTTCCTGTTGTCTCATAACCTCAAAAATGAAACCTAATCCAGTGGAGCACATCATGGATTGTTGGGGGTTAATGAGATAAAAAAAAAACACTTACTGCTAGAAAACCAAACAACTTGTAAAAATTTGAAATATGGAACCACTGGGATACTTGTGCATTCCAACACAAACTTTAAACCTGACCTGCAGGGACAATAGTGGATCCCATATCACAGGTCCATCTTTCATGAATCCTCTAGCCATCTTTTTTTTTTTCCCCTCTTGTGTTCTTTTGTCATGTTCTTTTGCCCTAATGACCAGAATGCTAGGAGTGTTAAAGGTTTCCTATATTGGTAATGGGTTACTATTTAGATGCAAAATTTTGGCATTTCAAGAAGTTCATATTTTCCCCACATTTTATTTTATATTTTAAAATGTAAGCTTAAAAAATGTTAGCTTCAAACAAATCTGTTTTCTCATTCTTTGTTCTCCAAGCCATATTGGGTCCTATTTGAACTGGGTTGTAATATAATGTATAAAATATTTTTACTGCCTTGACTGATGAGCACAACTTTTCTTTTCAGTTCTTTTGTCAATTTGTTCACTGTTGTGTGACCCAAACCCAGATGACCCTCTAGTGCCAGAGATTGCACGGATCTACAAAACAGATAGGGAAAAGTGAGTATTGCTTCATACTTTGAAATCTTTTTTTTCTTTTTTTTTTTTTTTTTTTCTTATGCAACATTGTCTTCTTTACCAGTTAGTCCTTATATATAAAAATATAATGCATAGATATAAACATTTTTGATACTAGGCTTTCTAAATGTTCGTTTCATCATGGTTTTTAAAGTAGGTTGTTCGAAAAAGCTGTGTGTTTAAATTGTTGGGTACAATAGGCTAGCAAGAGAATGGACAGAAAAAATATGCTATGTCATAGGATAGGGGTAAGAGTTTTGGAAATTTTGCAATATTGAGTGAAGCATGGATTTAGGGGACCTTTTTTTTTTTTTTTTTTTTTTTTTTTTTATCATAATTAAAAATGGCCCCAGAATTCTAAATCAAGGACCTGGTACACTTTCCATAAGAAAATATCAATCAGACTTGTAGTACTTTTTCAATTACAAAGTGGCAACTTGAAGATTGATTTATTTATTTATTGCGCTTTACAGTGTTGCTTTGGGGTGTTAAACTGTTTTTTTCCTTTACATTGTAGTTGACAGTATACCAAAGTATTTGTTTTGATACTGTATAGCTCTTGGGATATCTAATTCGTTTACAAAATTGTTCAGCAGATAACTGGTACAGAAATTGGAGTAAGTTTCTGAATTTGGTAGAGTGCACCTTTTTGTTCACTGTAAATGCATAGGGTATAAAATGAACCATGAATCCCTGTTTGAAATGTCAGTGTCCTTTTTGATTTGGAGAGTACACAGAAATGGCCTTTTTTCTTGTAAATGTATAAATACGTAGACTAGGGCTGCACGATATTGGGGAAAAAAGTACATTGCGCTATTTGGTTTTTAACTATATATATATATATATATATATATATATATATATATATATATATATATATATATATATATATATATATATATATATATATATATATATATATATAGCGATATTTCTCCCGGACAGTCTCCGGAGGAGGGATCAGTGAGCAGAGCTCAGCTCTCCGCCAGGGGATCCGCCACACTTGTAGAACTTCTCCCGCCCCGACAGCCCGAGCCTTGTGTCGGAGCCGAAGTGTAGAGGAAGCGGGCTGAGTGAAGTGTCCCAGCAGTAGTACGGTAGCAGCCTTTGTCCCCCGGTGCTCCTCCGCCATGCTCCGGACGTCTCTCCCCCTCTCCCGCTGCTTTGCACTGTAGCGCTCTGCAGCCTCTCCGCCGCCATGCAATCCAGCTTTGCCTCTTAGTCTCCAGCCGACCATTACTCCACCCATTGTCTCTCCATTGAATCTATTTACAAAACATTACAGCCTGATCCTGCCCCCGATGCAGCCAGGAGAGACAATGGGCGGAGTAATGGTCGGCTGGAGACTAGAGGCAGGGCTGGATCGCATCGGGCTGGAGGGGCGGAGTTCCGATCACAGCCGAAAGCAAAACGGATGTGTCGGCTGCCAGCACTGTGAGTCCTCCTATGTTTTATAGGCCCCTGCTTTCAGGTGATTACACAATGGGAAAGCTTTTGAGGACCTGCTTCTGGGTGCCTCCCTTATAAACCTACCCTACTTTGTGAGTCTTTAGTTTTTCACTAGTGTGCTAAAGGTGATGGTCCTCTTTTTCCCTTCACTGAGAAATCACTCATATCCTAACCCCTTCATTTTATTTCTTTAATTTGAAGAATTCAAAGATAAAATAAACTCCTCACTGCCTTCTAATGCCACAATTAAAAGCAGTGCATCTGGATCAGGTCTACTTCAAACCTTTACCCAGACCCCATGCTGTAGAGATGGCCTGTAATGTTTTCGGTATTTGTTCTGCCTAAGTGTTTGCCTTGGCAATGCGTAGTAGTGTAGGTACGACAAACTCGCCATGTTGCTGACTATTACTGTTAAAGACTGAGGTGATTTTAGCTTGGATTCAATATGGTGTATATTTTTCTAATTTGGTGCCTAAAAACATAACCATTTACAGCTTAGTCCCAGGTGGTGGATGACCAGGTGTGACATCACACCACAGGTTGTACAGGTTACCTGCACTTTTGCCCAGGGCCCTTATAGGATACTCTGGCGCTTCCTCCCGTCCTTTTGTCACAAGAAATTGATACAGGGCAGATATAAACCAGAGTTGCTACATTTTTCTAAATTCTATATTCCACAAGCTACTTTGTGAATACCTTCACATGTAGCTATGGTAGAGGAAAGGTGAAAGGGGAGCCTTTGCAAAACCACAGGCGCACATTTGCTTTGCCGAAGGCTTACACAGCACACATCTGAGAGGGGATGCACCCCTTGCACCAATTATAGCTTTATTTCGGGCACAAACTCTGTCCAGTCAGCAGAACTCCTTTTATTACAAAGAAGTGATCCTTCCATCTCAGTTTTGAACATTTCACTGTACCTTTTGAAGATGTTCCTCCTTTTCAAAGATTTTGCGGATAGAAAGTTTGAGATGCTCTTAAAGGCTTTCTTTACTCTTGCAGGTCCAGCCCTGCAACCAGCACTCATTGCAATTTCTGTATGTCAAACTGCAACTAACTGGACTGGGGCAATGAACAAGGAGCATTTTCAGGAGTCTGCTTTAACAGAACAAATACAACAACCACCTGCCCCTCTATTTTGTTTATGCCCTAGAACAGGCCATGAGACTAATTTTCCATAATGGCTCTAATCTCCATTCACTTGCGCAGATTCTTGTGGTTAAAATTCTGGACAGCTGAAGCCTGTAAAACACCATGTGTGTGCCTTTTTCATAGAGCACCTTGCCACTTTACTCGGGTTTCAACTTTAAACTGAAGTTCAGACCTTCCTTTAGAAGTAAAGACTTGAGCCTCAAAGCCCAGCAAGTCTTCCACAAAGCCCTTTTCCCAATGAAGGGGCACCCTCACTCCTAGGAGTTGGAGACATCTGTTACCATTTCCCTCTCTGGGTCCCAGACATGTGGGTTCAGTCTTTGATTTTAAAATCGGGTACAAATTTACCCCTTTTTACAGCTTTTTTTTTTTTTTTTTCTCTTCAGATCAGCCAAAAGCTGCCAAACGACAGTCCTATTTGCAGAATGTCCTGAGCCGTCACTTGTACCAGGAAGTAGTTGAGCCAGTACCTTTTTTAAGACAGTTTAGGATTCTATTCAAATCTGTTTATGGTACCAAAGCCTAAGGATGCCCATCTGACTTATTTTGAACATAAAGTCCCTCAACAAATACCTTCAGATTCTACCAGAATTTCACATGCAATCTGCAAGGTTGGTAATTGCCTCCCCAGGGCAGGGAAAATACTTTGTATTTTTAGACCTCAAGATGCCAGTATACATATTCTCATTTATTTACCTCATCAGTGCATTCTGCGCTTTGTAACTTGGTGACAGAAAATCGCTTGCAGTTTGGGTTCAGAGGATTTGCCAAAAGGGCAGTTCTTCGGAGTAATTCATGCAGAGCCTGGGAATTCTGAGAAGAGCAAAACTGTCCAAACCTTCTCCTGAAGAATCGCCTCCTATCCAGCTGTCAGCAAACATCCACAGGACAATTCAGATGTTTTGTTTGGGTGATTAAAAAATACTTTGATCTGGTTCTGGACACATCCCAAGTAAATGTTTTCCTTCAAGAAAGGTACATTTTTCATCAATCTAGAACGGAGACATCCCAATTAGAGTTCTATATGAGTTCTAAGCCTCAAGGTAGCTTCTTTCAAGGCTGTAACATTTTCCCAATTGTATTCCAAGGGCTTTCCAACACATCCTGTCAACCAGTAGCAGGCATGCTCCTTCTCTCAACCTTTCCATTCCCAGCTAAGTAGGGGACTCTCTATCTTAGCGGATTTCAAGATCAGCCCTAACAATAGGGAGGGCTTTTCTTTCCTATCACTGAAAAGCGTTCCATGCCAGTCTTTCAGGCTGGGGAGGAGTATACCTGTCCATCACATTCTAGGGAACATGGTTACTGGTGGAAGACAAGCTCCTCACCAACATTCTATATCTGAGCAGTTTAGTTAGCTGTGTACAGCATTGGACCCATCTGCCTCCTCATATACCCCTAATAAAGGTTCAGTCGGGCAATGTCAGGGCTGTGCCCTACATCCATCAAAGGGGTATGAGTAGTCATGCAGCCTAGAAGAATGCAATTCAGATATTCCCATGGATGGAAACTCACTGATCTCTGCAGTCCACATCCCAGGACTGGAAAACTGGACTACCTCGGTGGCCACTGCCTGGGTTAAGGGGAATCGAACCTTGCCACAGTAATTCTCGATTTGATGTGTCAGAAATTAGGGACTCCGGTGTAGACCTCTTAGCTGTTGGGTTCAACAAGCTGTAGCCAGGACCAGGTATCCTAGTCTGTACCTCAAATTCCTTGATTCCCTTGTATCAGTTAAGGCTAATCATCCAATTTTCCTCCAGTTCGGATTCTGCCTAGTCTGCTCGAATAGTGGATGAGAAACAGTGATGCTAACTACACCAAGCTGGCCCAGTAGTACCTGTTGCTCGGACTTCTAGCAGACAATCCCTGGCCTCTTCCTAGCAAGCAACGTCTATCTCCATGCAGTCTAGTCCATCTTCCTTCAGTGTCTTTATTTTCATGGCTGTTGAAGCCCAGGACTAAGGTGTCACTAAACCTACAGCAGTAATATCAGTCTGTGTGCATTTAGACATGCTTGTTATACTCACTCTGGAACTTAAGGGGTTATTCCACTGTATTGTATAAAAAGGCTGTTTTTTTTCCGGTCTTCTCTTATCCTCCCCATCTTCCAGAGTCAACAAGCCATCTCTGGATAGTACAGATGCTAGGGGACAATCTGCACCTACTCAGTTTGGTGTGTATTGCTAGATTTGTGTTGTCTTGGGAGGGTGCATGTGATCAGCACTGTCCAGACAGAGGGTTAGGAGTCCTGCATCTTCATGGGAGAATAAAAACTTCCCCTCCAAGCTTTAACCAGACACTAATAGAAGTCACAAGACTGCTCTAACTGCTTATGAGAAAAGGTATTTAGCCGTTTATATTTACAAAAACAATTTTATTTCCATGTTCTGTGGGAGAACAGATAGTGAATGCAGTGTCCTGGGTTTAGTAACGTTTTAAAGATGGAGTTCTCGGAGTCTTTTGTACCTTGCTAAAAGCAAGAAAACCCTTCTAGGAATATCTGCTATTGTACCTGGAAATCCTTCTTTGCCTGGTGTGAACACAGGCACTTTAATCCCAGAGATTACTCTGAGCCTCACATTCTGTCCTTTCTAGAATAAGATCTTGACCAGAACTTGGCCTTAAGCACTCTGAAAGAGAATGGACAAGGAAGAGGTTTATCCTTTTTTAAACATCTGGCTTTAGTCTCCCTTGTTAAAACTTTTAGTCAAGTTGTATCCTGCGTTGAGCCCCCCTGCATTACCCTGTGATTCCTTTTGGATCTTGGTTCTCTCTGCCCTGCAAGAACCACCCTTTGACCCAATCGGGGATATTCCTAGAGGATCTCTCCTGCTGTTTGGTTGCTATCACATTGGTCAGACATGTCAGTTTGTGTTCCTCTCCTGTAAGAAGCCGTTCCTCATACTTCACACAGACATGGTTGTCTTATGCCCAAAACCATTCTTTCTTTCTAAGCTGGGATCGGTCTTCTACCTCTGAGAAAATAGTCCTCCCAACCTTGTGCCCTTCTCCAAAGCATCTCGAGAGAATCCAGGTGGATCTTCTGCGGATAAAGCTTTGGTCAGAAATTCTTGCAGCAGCACTTTAAAGTTGGGTCTGTTTGGAAATGTGAGCAGGAAGATGTGCTTATTTGTAAGTAACATACATGGATAACTCTTTCCCTGCCTTATTTCAAGCTCAACAACACAAAGCAGAACAAAGAGGAAATGTGTGATGTGAGTGGTGCCGCTATTCTAGTGGCTTTATTAACTTCACACAGCAAGTGAAGCCAAATGTCCAGGGCTGCAAACCTGATTGTTGTGGGGTCAGTGCTTTAGACATGATGGTTATTTTTTAAATCTGGCGCAGACATAATCTGGCACAGCTATGCATGTCAACCAATCAGCTTCAATCTACAGCATGTCCAGTTATGCTATGAAAATGAAAGCAGCTGATTGGTTGCCATGCACAGCTTCTTCAATTTAAATAAATTCCCTCTCTGAAATGGCTACCTAGACAGCCAAGCAATTGAAGTAATTGTAAAGTCGTTTTTTTTTTTTTTTTTTTTTTTAAACCCATTAAGTTCTACTTACCTCTGTGCAGTTGGTTTTGCATGGAGCGGCCCAGAGCCTTCTGGGGTCCCTTGTTTCTGCTACTGGCCCCTCCCTCCTATCGAGTGCCCCCACAGCAAGCCGCTTGCTATGGGGGTAGCTGAGCTGCAGCTCCCATGTGTCCATTCAGACATGGAGCTGCCGTTCGGCCCTGCCCCCTCTTCTGATTGACTCCCTGACTTTGACAGCAGCAGGAGCATCTCAGCCAGGAGGGAGAGTCCCAGGACGGCCGAGGGACTCGTGGACATCACTGGACAGAGGGGCAAAAATAAATATGGGGGCTTCTAGAATGCTTTTAATCTTCATGCATATAATGCATGAAGATATACCTTTCTGTCTTGCACCTCTAAGATTTTAAATCGTAATCTACAGATATTTTAAGCATCTAATAATCGCAGCAATAAGAATGAATCTTCAGTTTTCTGCCTTTGTCTATCTCACACTGCATGGAAGATCTTAGTATTGGAAGGCTGAAACATTGCTGTGACTGCTAGGCTTTCCAAAAACGCACATTCCTTAGAATTTTATGCAGACATTCTGTAATCAATTTAGCAGTAGTAAAATTCTAGGTTTTAATAAAGCTGGGTTATAATTACCAAGGTATGCCCACAGTGACTAACTGGACAAATCAGAATGGGTTTATAAAGACTTATACATTTTTACTAAGTCTCTGAAAATGTTGATGCCAGAAACCGTAAAGGAGTTGTGAAGGCAGAAAGTTTTTTTATCTTAATGCATTCTATGCATTAAGATAAAAAGCCTTCTGTGTGCAGCAACCCCTCTCAGGCCCCCCAACACTTAACCTGCGGTCCCTCTGTCCAGCGATGTCAAAGTGTCTCAACTGACCGAGATTCTCCTTCCGGATTGGCTGTCACAGCAGCATTGGCGCCATTGCCTCCTGCTGTGGTCAAAGTCCGCTAGCCAATCAGGAGAAAAGGGGGTCGAGGCTCAGTGTCTGGACACAAGGAGCTGTGACGGGTGCCCTCATAGCAAGCTGCTTGCTGTGGGGGGGCACTGAACAAGAGGGCGGGGCCAGGATCACAGACAGACCTGAGAAGAGGATCCGGCTGCTCTGTGCAAATCCACTGCAACAGAGCAGGTAAAAATTACATGTTTGTTATTTTTATAGGAAACAGTTTACAATTTAAGTTGTGAAAGTTTTACAAACACAAATTTCAGAAGCAAATAAAGACTGTAAAAGACCAGGGGTGCAAGAGTTGACGTTTCATGGTTAAAACTTCACTTTTCGAATTCCCAGCCAATTTCAAATGGGAAGTTTAAAAAAACAAAAAAAAGCTTTTGGTAACAAGTTGGGTTTCCAAATATGCATGTGTTACAGCAGCATTCCAAACAACCTTGAGGTTTTAGTTTAAAGCATAAAACTTTATGCTTTCTCTGCTAAAACACCACCTGCATGCAACCCCCCAAACATTTGAGCCTGAATGCGATCCAGTGATGTGCATGAGAGCAGAGGTCGCACCAAGAGCTATTGGATCCTGCTGCTATTAATCGCAGCCAGTTATAAGGGAAGGGTGAGGTCGAGCGCACACAAGTGCCACCATTTCAGGTGGCTATCCATGTCTGAGTAGATATGAGCTCGGTCATCCTCCATCTCTTCTCTAACCAAACTCCTGCTTTTTTAATTTACTCCACTGAGCAGTGGTCCAGGTCGTTCCTGCTTAGCCTACTTCTTTGTTGACCTGTTGCAGCGCGGATCGCACCTCATTGGCGTAAAATGTTCAGCTAGATTAGAGTTCAGAGGACATGGACATTCTGGAACATGTGGTTTTTTTTTTTTTTTTGCCTTTGTTGCACACTCCAAATGTAATTGGGAATATTATGAATACGTTTTTTTAACCACATGTACATGTAGCATGTAATACGTACGCTTTCTTTGGCATTGGCACACATTTTGATTTTAAGTTAAACCACTTCAGGATAATTTGCATAGATGTTTTTCCAGTCTTATGTAGAATATTCTATTATTGTATTTGGCATACACATGAATGTAAAAATAAAATGTGCACTTATTTTCTACTAACACTTGTAAATAATTACATTTCCTTATAGCCTTTTTATTGCCAAAACCTTTTTATTTCTAGAGCAGTTTTCACTTTTTTTTTGTTTATGGTGTTGGCTCATACAGTTTTGTAGAAGTAAATCTTTGCATCTAAAGATGTAAAACAAAAAAAGTGCCAAATCGTTAATTATGTGGGATGTTAGCATTGAAAACTGCATTTTTTTTATTAATGTCTTCTCTTTTGTATAACTTTTCCAGGTACAACAGAATAGCCCGGGAATGGACTCAGAAATATGCTATGTGATGCTACCTTCAAGTCTGAATAAACCTGCATTATAGCTGGAATAAACTTTAAATTACTGTTTTCCCCTCCCTTTCAGACCTCATCTACTTACCTTCCCCTCTCTATTTTTTTTTTTTTTGTTTTTTTTTTCGTGCTGCCTCCCTTCATGCACATGCTCACATGGGAAGACTTTTAGCTCAATATTGGACAGAAACTGCTCTAGACTGTCAAGTAGTTACCAGAATACAATTGCCCAAGATTCATAATTGTATCAAACGGAGCATGTGTTAAAATGTGGCCAATGTCTTCACCATAACTTGGTTATGAGACTAAATCCATCTTTCATTTCTCACTGAAATGGTGAAGATAGTGCCTCTGTTTGGGCTAGGGAGGGGAAGGTGCTAAGCAGAAATAAATTAAACAAAAACAATGCCCAGTTGTCTGTCATTGTAGAATACAGGACCATGGATTTGCTCTGGATATTTTGGTCAAACCCTTCAGCTATTTCAGACTTCATGATGTACTTTATGCTCATAACTGATGTTTGGGTGGCGAGTTGGTGAAATTTATATAGCGGAACAGAAGTAATGTATTTTATGCATGTCAATAAATATGACAAATTGAAATTGGAAGGTGAAACCCCATTTAATAACAGGATCAAAAGTTTTGTAATTTTTCATTGAGATTTTTTTTTTTTTTTTTTTGGAGGCCGAGCTATTAGTTGATCTATCTTCCAAACACTGTTAATATAGCACTGAATAAAACCATTCAAGCGTCAATGGATGACTGATCAACTAATAGCTCTTAGTCTTTATTCTTCAATAAAGTTGCATAAACCAATCTGTTAGCAGCCTGAATTAATCAATGTTTGCAACCTTACTTTCTTTGTAAATTCAAGAAATGTGTGTGTATATAAAGTATGGATTTTTTTCTGTTTGACGTCAAATGATAGTGTAAAGTTCACAAGAACACAAAAGATTTTTCTTTTTTTTTCTCTGTTCTTTTAAAGTGGTTGAAATCGGCGTAGTATCATAAGCAGAATTGGCTTCTACCCATTCTGGGTGGAAATTACAACTGGTATTGACTGGCTGAGGAGGGATTATTGTGATTTAAAGTTTACTGGTCACGTGACACTCAACATTCATGGTATCTTATTTAAATACGTTTTTTTTTTCCCTGAACTCTGCAACATTCTGCTGGTGACAGCCATCAACCCACTGGCAATGTGTGGTTGGCATGATCAGAACTTGGTGAAAGCTCACACAGCCGTACTAATTTTCCACGGCAGAATCCTGCTTGGCCATTGGCATGGGGGACTGGTGTCGTGAAGCTTGTTTAAAAGTGATTTTTTTTTTTTTTTTTCTTTTTTAATGTGGGATGTTCATTAGATTGAAAGGATTATTTGCTCTGCTGTTTACAAAATACGTATTTTAGTGCAAACAAAAAGTTTACTCTCTAGATGACTTATCATGAATGAATAAAAGCAGTACTGTTGTTTTTTCATTTCACAATAAAAAGCTGTCTGTGCCACTTTAGTTCCTCCCTTTTTGTTAAAACGAATGTCCTTAGAGTACCTAAACGGGCCATAAATGTGGCTTAGGGCTGCTGAAAATTGGGCATTATAATGCTGAAGAGCATAGGATGTGAATTGGTTTGGACAGACACAGGTGAATTTTCAATTGGTTCATTTATATGGTGGCATTGAATGCTGACATGAGGCTCAAGCAGCTTCCAGAGCATACCGCTTACTAATCGGTGTGCCATGTTTTTTTTTTTTTTTTTTTTTTCCTTTTGTTCATTGATGGACACAGCTCCTAATTCTTCACCATTAGGTTATACTGCCCCCTACAGGAGTAGGACACTAGACAGGAAAAGGCTTCACTATGCCTATGGGCAGTCCCAGGAGGTATACACCCACTCTCCGCTATACTCAGTTTTTTTTTTTTTTTATTATATTTTTTTTTCTCTGCTTGGTCAGGAATAAGGACCTAGTTCCTAGGTGGGATCTCTGGTCCTGGCAATTTTTTCTTTTTTAAATGGAATTTTTTTAATTTTGTTTCTGAGAACTACAATCAATTGCCGGACTGGGCGACTAACTCGATATCAATCCTTAGGGTGCCCCCAGTCTAGCCAACGTGCAGACTGCAGCTCGGCGCTAGGTCGACCGTGACATAGCCCCACTGGACGGGGGCTGGCCTGCGAGTTAAACGTGTCGCAAAGACGCATACGAATTAGCTTCAGCCTGAGTAGCAGCACTTCCTCCTGGCCGACAGCACCCACATTACGATGGAGCGGTGTCCTGTCAGGAGTGGTGCCCACTCTCTTCCTCGTATGGTAACTAGCTGATCCACCACCCCCCCCCCCCCCCAAAATCTACCCCTGGGGCCATTTTGGGGTGGACGTGGGCTCCTCCCTGGGATGGTCGGACCCCCAGGTTCCCTTCCCCCCAGCCCCTCTAAATTTTTTGTTACTTTGGGTTTTTCGCCTCCATCCTCCCCTGGGTGAGGTTATGAGCTGTCCGTTGCCACGTGCTGTTAAACCCCTTAAGAGCTAGTTGGAGTTTCTGCGGAGCGGGTTTTCCTTGTGAGCAATGCAGGGTTCCCTGCCATCCTGGGGGTTGGTGACTAGGGCAGTTATGTCTTCTGGGCTCCCTGTGGCTGTTGTTGGGCTGGAGGAGCAGATAGTTTGGCATCCATGGGCCTCACGCGGCTGGATTCGGCCAAAATGTTAGGCCGCGGCTTTACAGCCTACTACTCGGAAATGACATGAGGGACTCTTCCCCCCCCCCCCCCCCCCGTTTTGGCATCAGTCTTCCCCTCCGCTGCCCCTGGGGGGGTCGGCTCTGCTGGAGCTTGCGACTGGGCGCCCTCAAAAGTTTAGGTTGTATATTTTTTTCGACCCTTGGCCAGCATCCCCTTGCGGGATTGCAGTCGGTGGAATCCCCTGATTAGGTTTTTGGGATGAGCTCAGTATATAGCCACCCTACTGGGTCTGCGGCCACGCCTATTGTTTAGATAGTATGATTCCTCTGCTCCTCTAGCTGTGCTTAAATAGGCACTTGTGGATGCACTGATTGTGTCATTACGTAAAATTTTAAAAATGGAGGTTGCGGCTGATGCCGTGTCTGAGGCATCGGTTTCTTTTGGGACCCACAGGCCCTGCAAAGCGGTGAGGTTTTTCCTCTTTGCGCTTATCTTGACAACATTGTCCCAAAACAGTGGGGGTTGTCCAAAAGTGGTTGCTAGGTGTTTTTGCTTGCGGTATACTTATTAGGATTTACTGCGTTTTAAAGGCAGACAGTCCCACCTGTAGTGGACTCGCTGGTTTCCAGGTCAAATTGGGCTACCTTCATTCTGGTTGCAGAGTCAGACCTTTACAGGACCTGCTAATAAGCGGGCGGATGCTCTGGCCCGCAATATGTGCCTGGTTCGGCATTTAGGCTGGTAATTGCTATTGCCCTGGTGTCCCAAACTGACCGGGTGGACTAAGCTTTTACAGCGGGACCTGGAGGGAGAACCCCTGTTTTCACAAAGCTGGTGAACAAGTTGGTCCAGGGGCTGCAGTTTGATGCCTCTTTGGATGCGGCTCCTTTGATTTTCTAGGCTGTCTATATCAGCAGTGGTCCTTCTGCGTATTGTCTGGTGGAAATGCTGGTCTGTGGACTAGACTTCAAAGAAGGCCTTATCTGATCTCCCTCTTGTAGGGGGTCGCCTGTTTGGAGCTTTCTTTGGATGACGTTAAGAGTATCACAGGGGGGGGGAAGGAGGGCAGGCTACCAAGGGCAAGGAACCCCGTCGTAGATGTGGACCATTCTCCTAGGCTCTTAATTGGCCTCTTCGTCACTCAGGGTTTCAAGACAAGGAATCAAGTCAGGGCCTCCACCAGAGATTCCAAGAGGACCTGATCTGGCAAGCCACGAGCAGGCTCTTCCAGACCTGCAGACAAGGCTGCCTCTGCGTGAAGGGGCGGCCCTCACCAGTATCTAGGGTGGGGGATGTCTTTGCTGGGTTCTGGATCCATGAACCTCCCCCCCTGGTGCAGGTAAAGTTGGTCCACAAACCTATTCGGTCAGACAGAGTTCTGTCTTGTCCTCCGGAAAGGTTTTTTCCCTTCCAGTCTGCACTTGTCCTAAAATCGCTTACGAGGTCTCTTTGGGGCAGTGCAAGACTTGTTACGTCAAAGGGCGATTGTTCCAGTTTTGACCTCCAGAACATTTTCAGGGGTTTTTACTCAAACCTCTTTACAGTCACCAGGAAGGAAGGCTAGGTAAATCCAATTCTGGACCTCAAGGTGCTAAGCTGCTTTATGTGAGTACAGAAGTTCCGCATGGAGTCCATTCACAGTGGCATTCCTACCTCAGGGGGATTTATTCTCGTTTCTATCGACATCGAGGCCTACCTGCACATTCTAATATGTGCTGGTCGCCAGTGCTTCCTCCGTTTTGCCATGGTCGAGCAGCATTATCAGTTTGTGGTGCTGACCTTTTTGGTCTCACCTCCGCACCTCAGGGTCTTCACAGGAGTGTTTGCTGCGGTGCTGGCATTGTTTGCGTCAGCAGGGGGATTGGGGTACCTGGACGATCTTCTGTGAGTGGAGTCTCCGACTGCTTTGATAGACTATTGGCGTTTGGTTTGCGAACTCTGAGGGTGTTCGGTTAGATCCTAAACATTCAGGAGTCTGCTTTTGGTTCTGTCCACAAAAACTGGATGGTCTGACTCTGCCTGCCTCAGCCAGAGTGTTTCTTGCCCAGGAAAAACTGCAGACATTGCAGGAGGCAATTCAGCTTCTGTTGTTCAGCAGACGGTCATCTCTCCAGGCTTGCATGCACGTGCTGGGCCTGATATCCACCCTTGAGGCAGTCTGTTCCACACAAGATCTCTGCTAAAGAGATTCTGGTGAAATGGGTGAAGGATCCACGGTCTCAAGCGGTGGCTTCGCTCTCTGGCACTTCGACAGGGAAAATCCTCCTGTACTAGACGGTTGTCTCCACGGATGCCAGCCTCTCTGGGTGGGGAGGTGTCCTAGGCACAGATGTGCTCAGGGGGGTCTAGACTCTGGCAGAGCCCAGACTGACTATTTTAGTGTACTGAAACTCCGAGCAATCACTGTCCGACTCGTTGGACAATCGTCTTAGCGGTGTCTGATACGATTTCTTTCCAAAAATGACATGGTCGGTCAATCACAGGGGGGCACAAGTGTCCTGGCGGCTCAGTATGTAGCCAGAATTCTAAGGTGGGCTGACTGATTCGTTCCAGCACTCTCAAACTTCTGCCACAACTCCTGTGCAGGATTCAGGCAGAAGGGATTCTGGGCATTCTAGTGGTTCCAGGCTGGTCTCGCCGGTCTTGGTATGTCGATCTGGTATGGATGGTTGCCATGGGAACTTCCTCTAAGGGAGGATCTGCTGTCCCAAGGATCAATCTTCCATCCTTTTTTGCAGTCACTGTCTTTAACGGCTTGGCTGTTGAACACCAGGTGCTGGAGGTTTGTTTGAATCGGTGATTTCTGCCCTGTTAAAAGGTAGGAAATCTGCCTCTAGGAAAGATCTGCCATCGTCTGTAAGATGTACATTGCATGGTGTCTCTTGGGGTTCATCCTCTCTCCTCCTGTGGATGGGATCTTAACCTTCCTTCAACAGGGGGTTGAACAGAAATTGGCCTCGAGTACCGTTAAGGGGACAGGTATCACTTTTTTGGCGGTCTTTTTCCAATGACCTTTGGCCACAAACTCACTAATGCGTACCTTTTTCTTCAGGGTGTCTGGCATTTGGTTCCTTCAGTGTGGGCTCCTTTGCCATTCTGGAATCTTAACGTGGGGCTTTCAGCTCTACTGAAACTTCTCTTTGAAAATATTCCAGGTTTCCTACTCTAGCCACCAAAGGAGGACACCTTCTGGGGCAGGGTGTTGGAACGGACATTGTTATCCTGTCGATCACCTTGTGATTCACAAGAATAAGGTGGTGCTTTGCCTCGGTCCGTCATGCCTTCCTATGGTGGTCTCGGACTGTCAATTGAATGCAGATATTGAATTGCCTTACCTGTGTCCCAGGCCTAAACATCTGAAGGAAATTGCCTTACATGTCTTGGATGTGGTCTGGGCAATTAGGGTGTACCTGGCAGCTGCGGAGTCTTAAGGAAGTCAGACTTTGTGCTCACGGACAGAGCTCACAAAGGGTTGTCCACTTCTGCGACCATTTCCAGATGGATCAGATGGTGGTTCGGGCCTATTGTGTCTGGGGTCAGGTTCCTCTCCCTGTTTAGGCGCACTCTACTAGGGCGCTTAGTGTCTCCTGGGCTTTCCGTCTTCGAGCATCAGTGCACACTTTTAAAACTGGTTTTGCTGGATGCTGTTAAGAGGACCTGGTCCTCTTTGAGGGTGTATTGTTTTTCAGGTGAGCTCCAGTTGTTTATGGTTGAGCTCTGTTACCTCGTTGGCTATGGTTAGCCTTTGGAATGTTTTTCTGAGGTTTTTCCCACCCCTCATGTTTGACACTACTTTGGGATGTCCCAATAATTAAGATCGCCGTGTCAGTCAATGAATGGAAGAGCAAATGGGATTTTTGACTTTCCGTAAAATCGATTTCTCTGATCATTGACAGACAGCACCCACCCCTCTGCGGAGTTGGCTTTCTTCTGACACTGCATGTAACACAACTGTGTGCCTATAGCTGAGAGTGGGTGTATACCCCCCCCCCCCCCCCCCCCCCCCCCAGGGACTGCCCATAGGCATAGTCAAGCTTTCCTGCCTAGTGTCCTACTCCTGTAGGGGGCAGTATAACCCAATGGTTAAGAATCAGGAGCTGTCCGTTCAATGAACATCAGAGAAATGGATTTTACGGTAAGTCAAAAAACCCATTTTTTTTTTTCTTCTTGATTACCCACCCCTTTATTTTTAAGTGGTCCGTTGTGACTTCTATAAACCTCCAGACAGCCACTATATATCTGTTACTGGTTGGGGGGGGGGGGAGAATCATCTTGTTAGAAATTATGCAATTAGAGATCTATTTTTCATCTTCTGTAAAAGGATTTTTATTTCCAGATATCAACACTGACATCTCACCGCCCACCCCCGCCCCCCCCCCCCCCCACCCTTGAGTGTGTGTGTGTGTGTGTGTGTGTGTGTGTGTGTGTGTGCGTGCGTGTGTGTGTGTGTGTATATATATATATATATATATATATATATATATATATATATATATATATATATATATATATATATATATATATATATATATATATATATATATATATATATATAATGTCTGTACACACACCCCTATCCTTGTATCTAAACACTGGAAATATTTTTAATGCATTAGCTCAAAGCTGGAAAGGGTTGACAATGCACACTTATCAACATATCACCAGCTACAGTTTTTTTTATTTTTTTATTCCCTTTATGGTTTTATAAAGTGATTTGAATCAGCATAATTATAGGTAAACTACTTTAATTTAAGCCTTAGTTTAATTTTGTGACCAGGCCTATTTCTGGCACTTGTTTACATCAAATCTGTATTTTTTGCTAGAAATTTACTTAAATAATATATATACACGCAGAGACCCTAGAGAATAAAATGGGAGTTTGTTGCAATACTTTCACACCGTATTTGCGCAGCGGTCCTGATGCAATTTTTCTTTTTTAAATGCACTTTAAAAAAAAAACTAAAGTTAGCCCACTTTTTTTCTGTGATGTGAAAGACTGTTTCGCCGTGTAAATTGATACTTAACAACATGTCATGCTTTCAAATTGCGCATGCTTGTGGAATTGTGACAAACAGTGGTACTTAATCTCCATATTTTGCTACAGGTTACAAGTTTAGAGTTCCAGAGAAGGTCTAGGGCTAGAAGTACTGCTCTCGCTCGAACGATCGCTGCGATACCTCACATGTGGTTTGAACACAGTTTACATATGTGGGCGTAACTTGTGTATGTGTTCGCTTCTGTGCGCGAGCGGAGGCATAGGGCACTTTCAATTTTTTTTTTATTGTCCCTTTTAGGAAATTGTTTTTTTGTGCAATTACAAGGAATGTAAACATCCCTTGTAACAGAAATAAGCAGGACAGGTTCTCTTTATTGTGAGATCTGGGGTCCAAAAGACCTCAGATCCCCAATCTACACTTAAAACAAATGGGCCCTTAAGGCCATTGGGAGAAGGCCATAGTTGCATGGGGGGTGATTTTGCCCTCACTTTACTTCCTGCCTAGGCCCTGAAAGAGCCAGATTGTTTCCCTGCTACCAATGGCTCCAGTAAGCTGGGAAAACGACCAGGAAGTGGTGGGCTTATCCTAATGCTATATTTTGCCTTAACCACAGGGAAAAAATAGGTTGACCGTTTATTTTTCTGGTCTATTATCATAGTTTACCTTTTGTCAGTGTAATCGGATGGGACTGTTTGGGGTAAAATGCAGAAATCCTGGAAATATGCACTCTGTAGTGGAATGATAAAGTCCAGGCTATTTCATTGCGTAACAGGGACCATGTACTTGGGTAAGCCTTCAGGCAAACTGAAACATGAAGAATTAACATTTTTGGTAAGTGATCCCTGTATACGGAGTGGTTTTACTATGTTTGCATATGTTAAACCCTAAAATTGACAAATGCTGCATAATAAAACTGTAGTGGAGTAGGTATTGAGCCAAAGCTTCTGTATGGATTTGCATCCTTTTTCGACTCTAGTAATGTTACAAAATACTCATGATTTCAGTGGAGATCTTTTCACTCAATCCTTTTGCTGTCCAATGCAGGCTGTGGTTATGATCATATACATTTTTTCTTTTGCATCAGTGTGTAAGCCTCTGACAGATGCACTACTTGTCAAGGACGTCAATTCTAGACTGAAAATCTTTCACACGGTGGAGGGCTTTTACCAAAAGCATCTGTGTCCACCCAAACCTGTGTGGGGAATTTATAAAGCTGCCACAAATTTCTCCAGCATGATTGAGGCTACGTTCATATCGGCGTAACGATTGCGGGCAGAATCACTGCGATTCTGCCCGTGATCCGGAAATCATTGCAAATCGTGGGACGCCTGTGCCTTGCCCGTGATTTGCAATAGCACCCCAAACGCTGTGTGATGTTGCTGCGTTTTCCGCCTGCTGAATCGCGGGAACATCGCGCAAAAAAAATAGTGGGACGCATGACGCCAAAAAAAGGTACAAGAGCTTCTTTGGGGCGTCATGCGTCCCGCAATGTTTTTTTTTGCGCCGACATGTGAACGTAGCCTGATTGTTTGAGGCATTGTTCATTTTAAGTTGCTTTACGTTTCTAAATGTGACCCAATGTGGGGCTAAGGAGATATCAAATGAAAGTCAGAATTTGAAGCAGTGGTGTGTGAGGTACAATCTATCATGACCTTGCTCACATGAAAACCCATGAAATACAACAAACGCCTGTACAAGACCTTGTATGAAGTTTCTACTACTTTTTAATGGTACAAAAACGCCATTGATGGATTGGGGCTGTAAGACTGTTTTTTCTGTTGTCAATGTGAATATTTACAGCATAATGCTGAAATTAAACATGGCAGGAAAGTGACTTTATCGGTTACATTTTGGATGTGGTAACAGAGCTGGCCACCAACCTAAAATGTAAATTAACATCTTAGAAAGGACTGGCTTCAATGGTACCAGAGCATACAATTTTTTTTTTTTTATACTGTATCTTAAAACGGTTTATGGTATCTGTAAACCATATATGTGGTACTTTTAATGGCTGTATTAACCACTTAAATAGCCATTTTGTGGAACTTTTATTTTAAAAGTTTAAATCTGTACTTTTTGCTCTAAAATTTAGAACCCCAAACATTCACTCTATTCCAGAGACCCTATGGAATAAAATGGTGATTGTTGCAATATTTTCACAGTATTTGCAGTGGTCTTTCAAGCGCAATTTTTCTTGAAAAAATACTTTAACCACTTGACCTCCAAAAGGTGTACCCCCATCTTCCTGACCAGGCCTTTTTTGAGATACTGCATTGTTACTTTAACTGACAATTGTGCGGTTGTGCAACACTGTACCCCAATAAAATTTATGTCCTTTCTTTCCCCACAAATGGAGCTCTTTTTTTTTTTTTTTTTTTTTTTTTTGGTTTGCGTTCAAAACAAAACTACTGACCATTTTTAAAAAAAAAAAAACTGTTTCTGCCTCTAAAAAATCTTAATCCATTTGGGCCACTATGTATTCTGCTACATATATTTGGTAAAAAAAAAAAAGAAAAATCCCAATGAGCATATATTGATTGGCTTGTGCAAAAAGTTAGGGTCTACAAACTATTTTTTTTTTTAACTAGTCGTGACCTATAACCTGACTGACACTTTTGAAACTTTTTGGAGACCAGTGACACTTAGTGATCAGTGCTAAAAATACGGTCACTGTACTAATGACACTGACAGGGAAGGGGTTAACATCAGGAGCGAGCAAAGGGTTAAATGTGTGGCTAACTAAAGTTTCAGTGTGGGGGGGAGGTTCTTTTACTAGTAGACCTGGATCGGCGTTTCTGCCAGGGTCCATGTCTTTTGTACTCTGACAGTTTGCCTTGTTTACATGGACAGACTGGTATCTGTAATATGATCGGCGGATATTGTGTCTGCGGTACCCGCTGTGTAAAATCACATCAGGAGCGAGGCGATGGCCTCTAGCCCAAAACCCAGAAGTGTGTGTATATGTGTGTGTGTGTATGTATATGTATATGTATGTATGTGTATGTATATATATATATATATATATATA
Source organism: Pelophylax lessonae (assembly GCF_965119305.1). Taxonomy (NCBI): domain Eukaryota; kingdom Metazoa; phylum Chordata; class Amphibia; order Anura; family Ranidae; genus Pelophylax; species Pelophylax lessonae. The sequence continues at coordinate 601,023,105 of NC_138768.1, read as the reverse complement.
TATATATATATATATATATATATATATATAGTGTGTGTGTGTGTGTATATATATATATATATATATATATATATATATATATATATATATATGTTTGTGCTCATAAGTTTACATACCCTGGCAGAATTTGATTTCTTGGCCATTTCTCTGAGATAATGATCACACAAACTTCTTTCACTCATGGTTCGTGTTTGGCTGAAGCCATTTATTAATCAATTGTGTTTACGCTTTTTAAATCATAATAACAAACTACCCAAATGACCCTGATCAAAAGTTTAAATACCCCAGTTCTTAATACCGTATATTGCCCCTTTTAACATCAATGACCGCTTGAAGTCTTTTGTGGGATTTGTGAATGAGGCGCTCTTTATCTTCTCAGATGGTAAAGCTGCCCATTCTTTCTGGCAAAAAGCCTCCAGTTCCTGTAAATTCTTGGGTTGTCTTGCATGAACTGCATGTTTTGAGATCTCCCCAGAGAGGCTCAATGATTGAGGTCAGGAGACTGAGATGGCCACTCCAGAACCTTCACTTTATTCTGCTGTAGCCAATGACAGGTCGACTTGGCCTTGTATTTAGGATCATTGTCATGTTGGGATGTCCAAGTACGTCTCATGCGGAGCTTCTGGGCTGATGAATGCAAATTTTCCTTCAGTACTTTTTGATAACTTACTGCGTTCATTTTGCCATCAATTCTGACCAAATTTCCTGTGCCTTTTTTTTTTTTTTTTTTTTTTGTAGCTCACACATCCCCCAAAACATCAGCGGTGCACCTCTGTGTTTCACAGTAGGAATTGTGTACCTTTCATCATAGGCTTTGTTGACTCCTCTCCAAATGTAGCGTTTAGGGGTGTGGCCAAAAAGCTAAATTTTTGGTCTCATCACTCCAAATGACTTTGTGCCAGAAGGTTTAAGGCTTGTCTCTGTGCTGTTTGGCGTATGGTAAGCAGGATACTTTGAGGCATTTGCGTAGTAATGGCTTTCTTCTGGCGATCCGACTATGCAGCCCATCTTTCTTCAGGTGCTTCCTTATTGTGCATCTTGAAACAGCCACACCACATGTTTTCAGAGAGTCCTGTATTTCAACTGAGATGCAAAGAAATAACCCACGAATAACTTCAAACATTTTTTATGGCAGTTGTGGCTGAAATTTTAGTTGGTCTACCTGACTGGTTTGGTTTCAACAGAATCCCTTATTTTCCACTTCTTGATTAGAGATTGAACACTGCTGATTGGCATTCTCAATTCCTTGGATATCTTTTTATATCCCCCTTCCTGTTTTATACAGTTCAACTACCTTTTCCTGAGATTCATTGGCCATGCTCTTGCTTTATCCATGACTTAGAATACAGAAATCTCTGTGCAGCACTGGATGAAAGATGCAAGGGTCTGTCAGGAGTCCAGAAACGTATTGACCTTTTTTTTTTTTTTTTATATACACACACCAATTACAAGCAAACAGATCACTGGTGAGGATGGTTCTCTTTTTAATAGCCATTCAAATCCCTTTGTGTCAACTTGTGTGCATGTTATCAGGCCAAAATCACCAGGTGTGCATGTTATCAGGCCAAAATCACCAGGGTATGTAAACTTTTGATCAGGGTCATTTGGGTAGTTTCTGTTGTAATGGTTTAAAAAGAGTAAACAGTTAATTTAATAAATGGTTTCACATGAGTGAAAAAATTTATATTCTCAGAAAAATAGCCAAGAAATCATAAATTCTGCTAGGGTTTGTAAACGTATGAGCACGAGTCTGTGTATGTACATGATTCTGGACACACCGGCCCCCCTGTAGCAGTAACTCTGCTATGGGGTGGTCTGGAAATAATTAATGAATTACAAAAAAATTTGGATAAATATGTTTTTTTTTTTTTTTTATGTGAAAAATATTACGCCGAGTAAATAGATACCTAGCAGATCATGCTTTAAAATTGTGCATGCTCATGGAATGGCGGTGAACTATGGTACTTAACACACTCCATAGGTGACACTTTAGAATATATTTTTTATTTTTTGACAGGTACTTTTGTGGAAACCCATCCTCTGCACTTAAAAAGCATTCAAAAGGCCAAGTTGGCTGTCTTGAATGTGGTCATTTTTTTTAATCTGGCGTCAGATAGTACACAGAAGTGATATCACTCATGACATCACAAGTTTTTCCATGGGAACTCGATCAGAGCCGAATGCGGCTTTGATCGGGTCTTCGGCGGCTGTGCCGGTCGCCCGATGGGATGCAAGCTGCGGGGGGGGGGGGCTGGAACGACACGTCCCCTCCTGCTCCTTGTAATGACAGCCTTGTGGCTTCTCGGCCAGCTATGGATGCTGGTACGGGGGTGATTCCTCTAGATGCAGGCGTCACTCTGGTACATGCACTTTCCTGAAATCTATTGGCAATATCAGTAACCTCCGGGACCGATTACAATATATTGGGAAAAGTGCATATCAGCCCCCAATAATCGGTCAATCCCTAGTTTGAACATCATTTACATATACTTGCACTACTTGTGTATGCATTGGCTTCTGCACGCGAGCATAGAGGGATAAGGTGCTTTAATTATTTTTTTTTTTTTTTTTTTTTGGGTTTTGTCACTTTTATGCCTGGTACAAGGAATGTACACATCCCTTGTCATAGAAATAGGGATGATAGGTCCTATTTGAAAGATCTAGGGTCAAAAACACCATAATTTTCTCATTACTGTTAAAAGCAAAGGGGGAAAAAATTACTTTTCCTAAAAATACTTTGCCCTAGGAGCCCAATGGCATAAAGACAAGTGGTGGCAATACGTACCCAGCTATTGCCTGCCCTAGATCGTTCCCGGCTTAAGGGATCCATTAGGTAAGTACAGCAGGTGCACCCCTTCTGCTGATTCTAAAAGTAATCCCGTGGTGGATCTTTTATCTTAGAGATTGGGCCATACTAAAAATAACACTGGTATTTCATGTCAAAGTAATGATGTAGTTTTACTGTGGGCTGGTCGACAAGTAGTTAAACAAAAAAAAAAACAGTTTTATCCGATCAACATCTTGTCCTATTAAAGAATAATGAAAGGCAAAACTTTTTTAGTTTTTGGATTGAGTGGAGATGGATTAGAACACAGTCATGTTATTGTAGTGAATGAAAGTAAAAACTCACTTTTTTTTGTAATCACCAGAAAAGTAATATAAGAAAATCTTCCAATGAGGACACTAGTTCTGATAATCGGGGGAGCTTCAATATGTTCCCTTATGTGACTTTAAGTCAGGGGAAACTTTAATACTTACTGCACTAGGGGAGAAGTACAAATCCTACCACTAATTGTGTTAGAAGGGGTGTTACAAACAAACATAATTTCTTTTACGTCCTCCGACAGTCGCCGCCCACTCACAAGTCTTCACCAATGGGTATTGACCTTTGCTCCGCAGGAGTAGCTAGGCACAAGATTTAATAACAAAAGCTTTTAGCATAGACACACCCCTTGGGGTTGTCCCATTAGTCAATACCTCCCTGCACCAGCATTCCCAACTCAGTTTTGATCTTGCCTAGCTTAGGAGTAGCAGGCTTTCCTGTGCTGGGGCTTCAGTCTCAGCCTTCTACCCTTTTTTGATTTTATTTCAAGTATTTTCTCTTTACTTTACTAGCTGTTTTTTTGTCAGCTTAGATAGGGATCTTCGGATGAAGATGTGTCATGCGGAGCTGGGTCTCGGACTGGCCGCCCTGGATCCCAGGGCTGAGGGCCAGATGGATCCCCAGCCTGCCATCGAGCGTTCAGCTACGGTTCGCCCTGGCGCCATGAACGACCCATCCCTGCTCGCTGCAGGGATGCTTCCTGTGAGGTGGCTACCTCACTGGACGCCATTCTGCGGTCTTGTGCTGCGGTCCACTGCGTCCTGGCTGCGGCACTCCCTGTCATTATGGATAGCGGTTTGTTGCCTGGAGACGGCTCCCCACGCCATCCGGTACGGTAAGCACCTTCTGTGTGGGGAGCCTCTGTCTGGGGTGTCAGTCTGTGGCTGTGTCCCCTCCCATGTCTGTTGTGTGCGGGCTCCCTGCTGCGATCCCTATGGGGGTTACATGCCTTTATTTGTGCTGCGGGGGGGCCTCTCTCGCTCCGCTGTGAGAATAACTTTGGGAGATGTAAGTGCAGACATGTGTGGCGGCGACCGCTGCGGCTGAGCGCCGCACGGTCCGCCATTTTCACTGTGTGTGATATGATGGTTTCACCCTGGGCCTCGCACGGGGTTGCGGTGCTTTTGGCGCCGATCGCCGCCATTTTTTTGTGTGTGGCGGGCCGCTCGATCAGAGCACATGTCGGCGGCCATTTTCTAGAAGCCCCCATTGGTTTTCTATGGGCAGCCATTTTCCCTGAGCCTGCTGCAGGTATAGTTCAGCCTTAGTGACCTCGCTTCCTCTTTCTATGGAGCAGCGATCAGTAGCAACGCTCTGCAGGTGATCTCTCCATTCCTTACTGGGCTATCCTTCCTAATTCATATGTGAGCTTTGCGGTGGGCTGCGCTCGCCGCGGCGCTTAAAGGGCCAGTACCTTTTGTTCAATTATCAGGATAGCTGATTCCCCCCAGCCTGGTGGGGGACCCTGGGTCTGCTGAACCCCCGCTGTGCCTAATTGGCCGCTGTAGTGACATTTTTGATGTCATGGATGGAGGTGCGGATGGCTGAACATTCTGCATAGTAACGGGCAAGGTTATCTATCTCCTCTGTTTCGGATGGTGATGTGGCTGCTGTGCCTGGCTTGCCACTTTCCGGGTCTCGCTCATCTCTGGACCTTTTGGGGTCTACAGGGGAGGCAGAGGTTGAAGGGGTTGATACGTCTCCTCCAGACTCGCCTGAAGAGCTTGCGCTCATAGATGAGCTGCTCCCTCCCATAAGAGATCATCCTTTGGGATACATAGAACCCGCTAGTTGGCGCAGGTTTTTTCCCCTGCCCTACTGCATTTCATCACACTGTGATTGAACAATGGCGTTTTTAAAAAAAAAAAGGAATAAAAGCCCTTTACGGTGCCTGGTCAGTTTACACTGCTTTCACCCCGTTGCGCCCTCCACGGAGGAGCGCTAGTGCGTGGCACCCCAGGTGGATCGCGCTGGGGCCGTGTTGACCAAGGTTACCCTGGTTTCCACTGAGGATACCCCGGTTTTCCGGGATCCTAAGGACGGCAAGTTGGGAGTCTCTTACCCGCCTTGCATGTATGGTGGCGGGCTCTATGCTCGAACCTATTTCGCTTCTGTCATGGTGGCCCAGGCGGGGACCGCCTGGACTGAGGGGCTCTGGCGCACCCTTGTGTCCACTGCTGCACCGCCAGCTGCGCTGGCTATGGTAGACCTACTCCATCAGGGGGTCATGTACTTTTGCGATGCGGCCTTGCGTGAGGCCCTTTTCGCTGCACGCCTGTCTAGTGTCGCGGTGCCTGCCGTCGACTGATCTGGCTGAAGTGTTGGTCGACTGGCCAATGGTCACGGAAAACTGTGGATGCTTTTCCCTGTGCTGGGTCTCGCCTTTTTGGCGAGACTTTGGATACTCTGGTGAATGGAGTCACTGGGGGCTAGTGCACTCTGTTGCCCTAGAATCCGAAGAATGGTCCTTTCATGGCGAGCGGGGCCCCGCATTTGGACCCTCTCAGGGGTCCTTTCGTGCCTTTTAAGTCGCAGTCCAAGGCAGACCCTTCGAAAGGCCAAGGTGGCCTGAAGAAGCCCTGGGCGGGTAGCGATGGTCCGGCTACGCCGGCTCTGCGCCCTATTCCGCTTCTGCCTGAAGGGACGCCCTCAACCTCTTCTGGGGTGGAGGAAGTTTTTGTGCATTTTTTCCTCCAGCCTTGGCTGTTCCGCTTCGGGACAGGTGGGTTCAGGAACTCGTTCAAACGAGATACAATTCTTCGGCTGCCTCCTGGGCGCATGCAGGATCTCCTGGCCCAGGGGGTGGTGGTCCCGGTGCTTCATCGGGACAGGTTTTCGGAGGTTTTTTACTCCAATTTGCTCACTGTGCCCTGTGGGGTGGGCGAAGTACGTCCGATCCTGGACTTGTATGCTCTGGACCGCTTCGTGCGTGTTCGGGAGTTTTGCATGGCATCCCTGCACTCAGTGGGGTTGCCCTGAGCCCGGGAGGATTCCTGGCCTCTGTCGACCTGAAGGATGCGTGCTTTCGCATCCCCATTTTCGTAGGTCACCAGAGGTTCCTTCGGTTCGCCATTACGGTGGACCGTTGCCAGTCCGTGGCGTTACCTTTCGGTCTCGTTTCGGCCCCACGGGTTCTTACCAAAGTGCTGGCACCTGTTCTGGGCCTGTTGAGAGCCCAGGGCGTTGCGGTCTTGGGATATGTGGATGATCTCCTGTTAAGCTCGAGGGTTAGTTAGGGTCTGCTGAACGCCCTGTCCACCACGGTACGGGCGCTTCAGGAGATCGGTTGGTCCATCAACGTTCCGAAGTCGACGCTGTCTCCTTCGTTAGCTTTCCCTATCGGGGAATGGTTCTGGACTCTGCTCATGCTAGAGTATTCCTGCCGGAGGAAGAGCTCCGGACTCTTCAGGGGTCAGGTCCCTCAGGGACACCCGTTTCTACTCTCTCAGGACCTGTATGCGGTGCCTGTGGTCTCGACCTTCGAGGCGATTCTTTTTACTCAGTTTTCCCGGGCAGTCTCTCCACGTGGAGATTCTGGCCACGTGGGAAGAAGCATCCTCAGTTTTGGCTCTGAGGGTTTCCTTGAGCGCCAAACCAGAAGGGATCTTCTGTGGTGGCTCCAGTCCCCGGCTGTGTCGGGGGGTAGGTCTTTTTGTCCGATTTGCTATGGTCGGTGATCACCACGGCTGCCAGTCCGTTTGGGGCTGGGGTGGTGTTCTGGGCATCCTGTTTGCCCAGGGAACTTGGTCGGGAGAGGGATCCCCCCTTCCGATCGACATTCTGGAATGGTGAGCAATACGGCTTTGCCTTCTCCAGTGGTCGGAGCAACTTCGGGGCCGTCTGGTTCGGGTACAGATGGACAATGTCACCGCGGTGGCTGACATCAACCTCCAAGAGGGCTCCGGGTGTGCCCGAGCGGCCCGGGAAGTGACCGACGTTCTGTCTTGGGCCGCGACTCACGTCCCGGCGTTCACGGCAGTTCACATTCCGTGGGTGGGGAACTGGCAGGTCGATTATCTGAGCCGCCAGACCCTGGACCAGGGGGGAATGGTCCCTACGCCCGGAATTCTTTCTGACGCTGTGTGCGAGGTGGGGATCCCCTAATGTGGATCTGTTTCGTGTCTCGGCTGGACAACCTGGTGGATAGGGTCGTGGCGAGCACGCGCGATCCTCGGGCGGCCGCCTCGGACGCGTTAGTGGCACTTTGGCATCAGCTTCGTCTGCGGTATGCCGTTCCTTCATTTGCGGTCAAGGTTCCTTCACAGGTTGGCCTAAAACCGCACGCGGTATTTCCGGTGGCTCCAGACTGGCCTCACCGGTCCTGGCACACGGACATCGTTCATATGGCAGTCGTGCCTCCGTGGCACCTGCCACTGCGGGAAGCCCTTCTGTCTCGAAGGCCGATCTTCCTTCCTGCTTTACAGTCGCTGACTGTAACGTCCTGGCTGTTGGAAGCCGGGTCCTGTGGACTGGGGTCTCTCCCCTGAGGTCATTCCTACTCTACTCAAGGCTGGAAAAGCCTCGTCCGGTAATATGTTACCGTGCTTGGAAAGCATACTTTACCTGGTGTGTGTCCAGGGGGTTCTCCCCTCGCTCATGCTCGGTGTCAAGAGTGTTGGCTTTCTTTCAGACTGGTGTGGACCAGCGTTTGGCGCTGGCCACGATACCAGGCCAGGTTTCGGCACTGGCTGTTCTTTTTTCAGCGACCTATGGCGTCTCATTCCTCATTCGCACCCTTGTTCGAGGTGTGCGTCTTTTGGCCCCCCCTCGCCTCCATGGGACTTGAACTTGGTTCTGTCCGTGTTGCAGCGTGTCCCCTTTGGCTTCGTCAAGGAGATGTCGTTGCCTCTGCTGTCGGGTCAGATTGCCCTTCTTTGGTGGCGATCACTTCGGCTTGCTGGGTGTCAGTATTGGCGGCTTAATCCTGCCGCTCTCCCTACCCGGTGGTTCACAAGGGTAGGGTGGTCTTGCGACCTCACCCGTCCTTCCTCCCTAAGGTGGTCTCGGACTTTCACCTTGTTGAGGACGTTGTCGTGCTTTTGCTCTGTGCGAAGCCTGAGCATCCTGAGGGGGTTGCTTTGCATTCCTGGTATGTTGTCTGGGCGATCAGGGCTCACCTGTCGTCCACTGTTTTCTTTCACGAGTCGGATTCCCTCTTTGTCCTTCCTGAGGGACCTCGGAAGGGCATGGCGGAGTCTGCGTGACCATTACCGAATGGTTCTGACAGGCCACTATGCTGGCCTATACTTGCAGGAACGGGTTCCACCCTTCCCTGTTAAGGCGCACTCTACCTAATCTCTGGGTTCGTCTTGGGACTCCTGGCTTCGGCCCTCGGTGGCCCAGGTGTGAGCGGCCACGCCTTGGTCGTCCATGCACACTTTCTCCACTTTTTATAAGGTGTATGCTTGGGCATCAGCCAATGCCTCCTTTGGCCGCGAGTTCTCACGGCAGTGCCATTGGAACCCTTGTTTATGGGTCTTTGGCTGTTGGGGTGTTTTCACCCCTGGGTTTCTTGTGTTACTGGGTTGTTGCTCCTGTTGCCCAGCTTGTTCTCTTACTGTGCGTAGGGTTCCTTTCTCTGATGTGGGTACTGCGTTGCTTTTTCTGCGGCTACGTATCCCACCCCTCATGTCTACACTGCTTTGGAACATCCCATTGGTGAAGACTTGTGAGTGGGCGGCGACTGTCGGAGGAAGTAAGAGAAAACTGAATTTTTGTAAAATCTTACCGTAAAATTCCTTTCTCTGAGTCCTCTGACAGTCGCCGCCCCCCGCCCCTCTTTTGGGGTTTTTGTGTACTCTTACTGCTATGCTACCAAACTGAGTTGGGAATGCTGGTGCAGGGAGGTATTGACTAATGGGACAACCCCTAGGGGTGTGTCTATGCTAAAAGCTTTTGTTATTAACAAATCTTGTGCCTAGCTACTCCTGCGTAGCAAAGGTCAATACCCATTGGTGAAGACTTGTGAGTGGGTGGCGACTGTCGGAGGACTTGGAGAAAGGAATTTTACGGTAAGATTTTACAAAAATTCTGTTTTTTTCTTTTTTTTTTTTTTTTTGGGAGCCCTTATTGGTTTGTATGTTCTTAGTGTGATTTTTGTTAATGGAAACTGTTACCTAGTAAGATGCATGCTTAAGATCTTTGTTTTGTTGGTCTTATGTGTAAAAGCCTTTACTAAAGTGCATTAACTGGCATAGGAAAAGACTTCTGGAACATTGGGATATGCTGCCTTCAGGCGATTTGGACAGTGGTGAACAAGAGCTGTAAGGACAGTTCAGTATAACCCCTCCCACCCCAGCAGTCATGTAGCAAGTAGTATTGAGCTGCAGAAATAAAGGAGACCTGTGTTCCATAATGTACTCCAAAAATATTTTATAGGGATGTTGAATCCTATACTATATCTTAAAGGACACAAGTGATTGTATTCTGGAAGTTGTGGGTGTCCAAAAGCAATCCAACAGAGGGTGACAGTAACCAGGCTAACCGGTCCATGAAAAGCTACAAAAAGAGAACGTAGGGCTCTACAGCTTAGAGGTATGCCTTAAGACCTTTATGACCAAAGTCGGCTTCTGCTGAGGAATAAATGTCCATCTGGTAAAACAAGTGGAATCAAAGACCAGGTTTCAGCCTTGCAAATGAGAACTGAAGCATAATACTGAAAAGCCGGTAAAGCAAGAACAGATCTATTAAAGTGCTTTTGATTAGGAGCAAGGGAACTTTGCTATTTGTGGTAATGAGCTATTAAGGATGGTGAAATGAAAAGTCAGATGATCCCTGTGAGGGCCTTCAGAGATGACAAAACAACTGATGAAAAGGAAAAATCGCTTAGATAGTGCATCCAAACAATGGACTGAAATCTCTGCATGATGTTTGTGTAGGATTTAGGCATGGCAAGATGTCTAGGTTGGGGCAGAAGGAAGAAAAGCCACCTTGGACAAGTTTCCCTAGGCATCAAAGCAACCTAGTGTGTGTATGTAACACAAAGGGTTCTTTACAGGTTAAGGTCATCACTCAAAAACTCACTGCAGAAGTGATGGATAAAAAGGGTAGAGACTGGAGTATCCCTAATGGAGTCAAATGGCCGCCTCTAAAGCAATGGCATGATTAGATTAAGATTGCAGAGTCATTGGGTGACATGAACAATAAGCGATTTACTGTATGAAGGCTTTCACCAAGGAGTGATACAAATGGTCTCTCTGGTAAAAGAACCACTAAGCCGAAGATTTGACCCTTAAGGTAAAATGCTGATCCAGACTGGTAGAAAAATTGAATTTCTCTTTCGTTCATTGACTGACACAGCTCCTGATCTTTCATAACAATTGGGTTATACTGCCCCCTACAGGAGTAGGACACTAGGCAGAAAAGGAATCTGGCTATGCCTATGGGCAGTCCTATGGGGTATACTCCCTCTCCCTGCTGTAGATACTCCGTTTTTATTCTGCAGAGTAAGGACCTAGTCCTTTGCTGGGATCTTTGGTCCTGGTAAATTTTTTTAGATAGAATTTTTTTCTCCTGGTTTTTTTCCTGTGAAATCTACAATCAACTGACAGGCTGGATAATCTAGATCCAGTGGTAACCCCAGTCTGGCCAGTGAGCGAGCGCAGACCTCAGCTCCACGTTAGATTGGCCATGACCGCCCCACTGGACGGGGGCTGGCCTGCAAGTTAAACGCCTAGGCATACGACCGGGTCTTGGCCTAAGTCACCCTTGGAGGGTTTTGGGGTAGATGTGGTGGACCCCTCCTTAGGACAGTCGGACCCCTGGGTTCCCCTCCTTCCTGTCAGGCACCCCCTTTCATTTGTCCCCCATCCTAACCTTCCTCCACTTATGCCTGGGCTGGGGGCAGGGTGCTGTGCTGGTGATGTGGGGTTGGGGGTGTGCCACCAGTGACTGGATGATTTGCTGTGTGGGGGGGTTGTAAATGGTGAGGGCTCCTTCCAGGGCCCCTTGTCTTTCCTGGGTCTGTCCTTGAGCCCTAGGGATCCCTCCTGGGTCTCTGGGAGCCGTGTGGTGCCACCATTTTGCTGTAGCCTGTGTTTCTATGCACGGCAGCCATGTTTGTGTTGTCTGGTGGCCATTTGCGGTGGTTTGTCATTGAAAATAGCGGCAGCCATGACAGTGGAGCCCTGTGGGTGGTGATTTCGGTGGTGGGAGCCCCCCCTCATCCCCTGGTGCTGATTCTTGGATCTTTTCACTTCCTGATCACTGCACGGGGAGTGCAGACTATCCTGGTGGCTGCATGTGCCTGTTTTTTCTGGGTGGTGAGTCTGGTGGGGTTCTCTCTCTGCTCAGGATCACTTAGTGCTTGTACCTGGGGTCCAGGTGGTGCTGCCAGCGCAGTGCAGGCTGTCCCTTTGCTGTATTTAACACCTTTTTGTGGGGTCCCCCTGGGGACTTTGGAGCACATCTCCCCACCTAACCCCCTCCGGATCCCAACCATCCATCGATGCACTGATGGCGGTCCTTGAGTCCTTTGTGTCCCAGGTGGAGGTGGTTTTCAGGCGACAGGCTAGCAAAAAGCGCCAAATGCCTTCCCCTGCCTCATCTGTATCGTCAGATCCTGAATCTGATTCGGCCGCTGCGGACGTGAGTCACCCTGATGAGTCTGCGACCATGCGCCCAGGATCCTCAGATAGTGAGGATGATTCCTTGACATCTGCAACCACACATGAAAAGGCGCTGGTGAAAGCACTGATTGTATCTGTGTGTGAGACCTTAACGATGAAGGTGCATGTTCCCTTTGGCACTCGCAAGCCATCCAGAGCGTCAAAGCTGTTTCCTTTCCCCACCTATTTTGACAGAATTGTCGCTAAAGAGGTGGGATGACTAAAGCGTCCCCTTGGGGTCCCTAAGCTATTTCCTAGGAGTTACCCCTTTGAGTCCCTTATTAGGATGTTGACTGTTCCAGCAGTGGTGGACCCTCCGGTTTCCAGATTGAACAAGGCAACCATGATTCCAGTTGAAGAGACCCAGGTCTTACAGGAAGGCAAAGGCTGTGGTCCGCAATATGTACTCTGGCTGGTTCGGCACTGAGAGCGGAATTCACTCTAGCCCTGGTGTCGCAAACTCTGACAGAGTGGACTAAGCTTTTACACCGCGACCTAGACCCCCTGCCTTTGCTGAGCTGTCGGACCAGCTGGTCCAGGGACTGCAATTTATCTCTGATGTCTCTTTGGATGCGGCTCGGCTCTGTTTCGGCAGTGGTCCTTTGGTCTAAAAAGGCTTTGACTAATCTCCCCTTTTGAGGGGGGGGGGTTCGCCTGTTTGGGGCTACCCTGGATGACGACATTAAAGGTCCCACGGGGGAAAGAGTACTTTTCTGTAGGCTACTAAGGGCAAGGAACCTCGTCGTAGAAGTGGGCCCTCTGCTCATAAGAAGTTTTCTCATTCGTTCATTGATGGATACTGCCCCCTACAGGGGTAGTACACTAGTCAGAAAATAGTCTGGCTACGCTTATAGGCAGTCTCAGGGGGTATACTCCCTCTTTGCTATAGGTACTCTTATTTTTTTTGCCTAGTAAGGAGTAAGGATCTAGTTCCTTACGGGGATCTCTGCTCCTGGCAATTTTTTTTCTTTTTAGATACTTTACAATCCTCTGCTGGACTGGGCGTTGGGCTGGATGATGTAGATCCAGTGGTCACCCCAGTCTGGCCAGTGAGCACATGCAGACCCCAGCTCTGCGCTAGGTCAGCCAAGACTTAGCCCCACTGGACGGGGGCTTGCCTGCGCGTTAAACCCCTTTCAAGGTTGCATACGACTGGGTTTCTGCCTGAGTCGCAGCGTTCCTCCTGGCTGACAGCCCCCCATTTCGATGACGAGGGGTTTTGGCTGGAGCAGTGCCCTCCTGGTATGATGAGTAGCTGTCCCCCTTCTCCCCTTGGAGGGTTTTGGGGTGGACAGGGGCCCCTCCTTGGGATGGTCAGACCCTGGGGTTCCCATCAGGCACCCCCCTTTCTACTCTCTCCTATGCTACTCCCCCTCTCCACTTATGCTTGGGCTGTGTGGGTGGTCTAGTTCACCTCCTGGGCTGGGGGGGGGGGTGTGCTGCCAGCGATCAGATGGTTGGCGATTGTTGTACTTAGTAGGGGCTTCTGCCAGGCCCCCCATCCTGCCTTTGTCTGTCCTTGAGGCCTAGGGATCCTGCATAGGTCCCTTGGAGCCTTGTGGTGCCATGCGGGGCCGCCATTTTGCTGCAGCCTGTGTGTTTCTATGCATGGTGGCCATGTTTGTGTAGTCCAGAGGCCATTTTGCGGTGGTTTGCCATTGAAAATAGCGGCGGCCATGACAATGGAGCCCGGTGGGTGGCAACTTGGGTGGTGGGAGCCTCTCCCCTTCCCCTGGTGCTAACTCCTGGATCTTTTCACTTCCCGATCGCTGCACCTGGAGTGCAGACTGTCCTGGTGGCTGCAGGTGACTGTTTCAGGTGGTGAGTCTGGTGGGGTTCTCTCCCTCTCTGCTGAGGATCGCTTAGTGCTTGTGCCTGGCGACTGGGTCGTGCTGCTGGCGCAATATGGGCTGTCCCTTTGCAGTGTTTTACACTTTTTGTGGAGTCCCCTTGGTGACTCATGGAGTCTTTGGAGCACAGCTCCCCACCTGACCCCCTCTCTGAGGCTGCAGGGCCCTCCGGGTCCCAATCATCCATCGATGCACTGATGGCGGTCCTGGAGTCTTTTGTGTCACAGGTGGAGGGGGTTTTTTTAGACTAGAGGCTAGCAAAAAGCGCCCCTGCCTTATCTGTATCATCAGATTCTGAATCTGATTCGGCCGCTGCGGACGTGGGTCACCCTGCTGGGTCTGTGACAATGCGCCCAGAATCCTCAGATAGTGAGGATGATTCCTCCACATCTGCAACCGCGCATGAAAATGCGCTGGTGGAAGCACTGGTTGTATCTGTGCGTGAGACTTTAAAGATGGAGGGCGCAGCTTTTGCAGGTTCCCATTGGCACTCACAAGCCATCCAGAGTTGCAAAGGTGTTCCCACTCTTTAGCAACAATTCTGTCAAAGTAGGCGGGGAAAGGAGACGACTAAAGCGTCCCCTTGAGGTCCCTAAGCGATTTACTAGGCATTACTCCTATGAGGAGTTCCTTATTAAGAAGTGGACTGTTCCACCGGTGGTGGACCCTTCGGTTTCCAGATTGCACAAGGCAACCATGATTCCGGTTAAAGAGACCCCGGCTTCTAAGGATCCGGCTGACTGGAAGGCGGAAGCTGTGCCCCGCAATGTACACTTGTGCTGGTTCGGCACTGAGACTGGTATTCATCATTGCTCTGGTGTCGCAAACTCTGACCAAGTGGGCTAAGCTTTTATGCCGTGACCTGGAAGAACGGCTCCCCCTGCCTTTTGCTGAGCTTATGGACAGGCTGGTCCAGGGGCTGCAGTTTCTGTGATGCGGCTCCCCTAGTGGCTCGGCTCTGTTTTTGGCAGTGGTCCTTCCGTGTGTCTTTTTGGCTCAAGTTCTGGTCTGGGCCTCCTCTGGAGGATCCAAGCGAACTTTGTCTTGGAAGTCAAGTGCTGGCTTCTCCAAACCCGCGGACAAGACCCCTTCAGCAGGAATGTGCGCCCTCACCCGTATCTGGGGTGGGGGGATGTCTTTGCTGGTTCCCGGACCCGTGGACTCCGCTGGCACAAGAACAAGTGGGTTCACGAGGTCATTCAGTCCAGGCTTAAGGATCGGGTTTTGTTCTTACCATCTGGTAAGGTTCTTCCTTCCGATGTGTGCCTGTCCCCAGTTCGCTTACAGGCTCTTTTTGGGTGGTGCAAGACCTTTTTACTTTACGGGTGATGGTCCCAGTTCATACTTCCGAACGTTTTCAGGTGTTTTACTCAAACCTGTTTACAGTCCACAACAAGGAAGGCAAGGTGCGTCCGATTCTGGACCTCAAGGCGCGCTTACCTAGTTTGTGTGGGTGCAGAAGTTCAGAATGGGGGTGCCTCCATGGACAACATATTCCCATATGTGTCGGTCTCCAGCGCTTTATCTGCTTTGCCGTGGCAGAGGAACATTATCAGTCTGTGGTGTTATCGTCTTGCCTCTTCTCCTCTGGTCTTCACTGAAGTGTTTGGCCCTGGTGCCAGCATTGTTATGCTAATAGGGGGATTGTGGTCCTGGGCTTATAGCTGAATGGACACTAAGAGTGTGGTTTGTGTTGGAAGAGTGAGGGAGCAGTGTCCCTCAGGAGATGGGTGGGGGTTTGTTATTGTTAAATACCTGCATACTATTGTTCTATTGTGCCTGTCTGGCTAGAGTAGGTTATTATGGGATGTTCAGCTTTGTGTGTGGGATGGCTCGAAGAGGGAGGGGTTTTCCTAGATTGTAGTTCCCTTGTGTTTGTGTTTCAATAAATAAACTTAGTCTAGTTCGACTCCCAGAACTGTGTGTCGTCCAGTTACTGGGGGGGGGGGATTTGTTTCTTCAGATTTACCTTTTCTATGTAGTGCAAGGGCCTGCCGGATTGCATACAAATTGAAAGTGTTTAGGTTTGACCTCATATTATATGGTTTTGGTAAGTCTGCAGACAAAAGTCTTCAGATAATCTGCACGTGTGTACGGGGCATTAGTCTAGTTTGACTCCCAGAACTGTGTGTCGTCCAGTTACTGGGGGGGGGGGGTTTTGCCTTGGATATTTTAATACTTCTTCAGCTTCAGGGATGATACAGCGGAGATACCTAGGCTGGGTATTGGAGCTCCATTACATTGGTGGCAAGTGGTGGGATGCAAGCCTTGCATCAAGAGGAAGCAGTTTGTACAAATTCGGTTACACGAATGGAAGTGTGAATGGAGACAAACTATGCTGGATTAAAACGAGCCACGTTAAAGGATTTGCTGGAAGCGAGAGGGAAGATAGCCAGCAATAAAACCAAAGCCACGCTGATTGCAGAGCTGACCGAGGAGGATCGGGCACGCAGTATGGCTACGGAAGCCGTGGATGCAGAATTTGACAAAAGTGAAACGTAGGCTAGCGTTTTATGGAGAACACCCCTCAATAGAGCTGGTACAGGCAACGTTAGCCCAAGTGGATGCCTTTATCACAGCAAGAGAGGACCGGGAGAACCAACTCCGGCTAGCAGAGCAGCGTGCCTTGGAGAGACGGCCAACTACTACACAGGCACCAGAGACAAGATTAAAGGTACCACATGATGCCTTTAAAAAGTTTGTGGAAGCAGAGGAAGAGATTAATGGCTTCCTGCAAGATTTTGAACGGCAATGCAGGCTGTACAAAGTACCACTAACAGACTGGGTAGGGATCCTAGCTGGTAAACTGTCAGGCCGTTCAGCAGAAGCCTACAGAGCCGTGCCAGAGGAGGAAATCTCAAGCTATATCCGGATAAAGGAAGTGATTTTGGCAAGATATGCCATCACCCCAGAGGTGTACAGGAGACGCTTCAGGGAAACAGAAACAGGAGAAGGACTCCCACACTGAATGGGCTTGCCATATGCAGAGGGCAGCCCAAGCCTGGCTACAAGCCTGTCAGGCAACCACAGCAGAAGCGATCACCCAGCTGATTTTACTGGAACAATTCTATAATGGACTAAACCCAGGGGTACAGGAGTGGGTAAGGGACCGCAAACCTACCACTCTCCCTGAAGCAGTTAGGCAGGCCTATTGAATATCAGGATGCCCGCAGGCAATCACAGATTAGCTTCAGACCAAACCCCAGACCGTTAAACAATAACCCAGGGTCACCAGCACCACAAAGATCAGGACTAATCCCTAAGCGCCCAGATACCACGGGCACAACGGAGTGCAGTGCCATTTGTGCAAGAAATTTGGGCACTATCAGAGACTGCACTCAGAATCGGAACCACGCTTCATGGATTCGAACAAGACTACCACAGAGGGGGCAAATCTCCTCCAAACACCAGATACCTGTCCCGCAGTGGCGTACAGTGCCACAGGTGCAAGCAATTTGGGCACTATAGACGAAACTGTACCCAGAGCAGGAACCAAGATGCAGGGATCCGACCAGGGTCACCCCCTTCAGTACAGACAACGGTCCCCTACTATGCCGCAGAGGTTCCCCCCCAGTCGTACCCAGGTTCAAACCCACCGAGGAGCAATTGGGTACCCTTCACGAAGCTAACCTGGTGCAAGCCACTACGGAGAACAGACAGCACCATCTACAATCCGTCCAGTTAAATGGAAAGCCCGCGCAAGGTCTCCGAGACATGGGAGCCACTCTCACCTTGGTCAAGCGACACCTGGTCCCAGATACCGCCCGAACCGGAGGCTCAGTAGTGGTACGGATGGCAGGGGGAGCAGTACACCGGTTACCCACTGCGAGGGTCCACTTGAATTGGGGTTATCGCGACAAACTGAATTGGAAAAATGATCTGTGAGTACTCCCCAGACATCCCCAAGCCGATCCGTTATGGATCAGACTGTGTATGCCGGCTTGTGGTTAAGGGGGATGGTAAAGTCATTAATAGATAAAAACACCGGTCCTCCTGCAGGTTTAACCAATTAATGACTTTACTATTGCTTTAGGCCTGGTTCACATGTATGCGGGTTGGGGGGCCCACATTTGCACAGGCATAGCAGCCCATTGATGTGAATGGGCTTGAGCTGCTATGCCTGCGTTTTCAGCTGAAAAAAGGTGCATGCAGAATTTAAAAAAATGCAGTGGCCATGAAATCCATCCTTCTTTTGCACCATGCGACTTACCTGCCGTTGCTGCACACGCAAACTGTTTTTAAATGCCGTGCCCACGTATACAAAAAATGCAGAAAGCTTGCCAGAGCAGGAACTGCAGGTTAGTCGCATGGTGCAAAAGCAGGATGGATTTCAAGGCCACTGAATTTTAAAAAAATGCTGCATGCACCTTTTTTCTGCGGAAAATGAGGGCATAGCAGCCCGTTCAAATCAATGGACTGCTATGCCTGTGCAAATGTGGGCTGCCAACCCCCATACATGTGAACCACCAACCTGCATACATGTGAACCAGGCCTAAAGCAATAGTAAAGTAATTTATAAACACCTCCTTCAGGTTTAACCACTTCTTGACCACAAGGATTTGCCCTCTTAATGACCAGGCCATCGGATCGGAGCCGAGCGCCAGGACCAGTTATCACCAGTTAGGCCAGACACTGCTTGATGACCTATTTTAGGCCTGGTTCACAGAGTCTGTACTGACTGACTATATAATAATGTGCATAAGTGAACCAAAGCCCCTAAATTCAGCAATGAAATTGAAGTGAGGTGGAAATTTTAATTATTTAAATTTAATAATAGAATACCGTGATAATACCGTATACCGTGGCAAAACCTTAATCAATTAATCGCAGCATGAAAATCTGATACCGTCACAAGCCTACGTGCAAGCATTAAAATTTTTGTTGGGCAACACCAGAACGGCCGATTTGTTCGCCAGTCAGTACAGAATTTGGCCGACAATCAGCAGATTTGCAAGACTGGGCATGCTCAGAGAAGAAAAAACACAGGGAAAGTTAACCATCACATGACATCACTTCTGCAGTCGGCGGACAAAATTCGTGTGCAGCCTTTTGCACTTTTCAGCGGACAGGACAGCCCTGGACAAAAGACGGCCGACGATCGGTGTACGAGGCATAAGAGTGTGGTTTGTGTTGGAAGAGTGAGGGAGCAGTGTCCCTCAGGAGATGGGTGGGGGTTTGTTATTGTTAAATAACTGCATACTATTGTTCTATTGTGCCTGTCTGGCTAGAGTAGGTTATTATGGGATGTTCAGCTTTGTGTGTGGGATGGCTCGAAGAGGGAGGGGTTTTCCTAGATTGTAGTTCCCTTGTGTTTGTGTTTTCAGTAAATAAACTTATGCCCCGTATTACGTGCAGATTATCTGCAGACTTTTGTCTTCAGATTTACCTTTTCTATGTAGTGCAAGGGCCTGCCGGATTGCATACAAATTGAAAGTGTTTAGGTTTGACCTCATATTATATGGTTTTGGTAAGTCTGCAGACAAAAGTCTTCAGATAATCTGCACGTGTGTACGGGGCATTAGTCTAGTTTGACTCCCAGAACTGTGTGTCGTCCAGTTACTGGGGGGGGGGGGGGGGTTTTGCCTTGGATATTTAAATACTTCTTCAGCTTCAAGGATGATACAGCGGAGATACCTAGGCTGAGTATTGGAGCTCCGTTACAGGGCTACTTGGACATTGTCCTCCTGCGAGCGGAGTCTCCTACTGCTCTGGTGGAAAACCTGGAAATCATACGAGCTTGAGGGAGTTTGGCCGAATTCGGAATTTTCCAAAGTCTGCTCTGGTTCCGTCCACAAGCTGGACTATCTGGGTCTGACTCTGGACTCGGTCTTAGCCAGAGTGCTCCTTCCTCTGGCCAAACTCCAGGCTGCAATTTGTCTCCTACTGTCCAGCAGATGGTCATCCCTCCAGACTTGCATGCGAGCGTTGGCCCTGATGGTGTTGACCTTCGAGGCGGTTCCTATTGCACAGTTCTATAGGAGGTCCCCGCAACGGCGATTCTGGCCAAATGGGACAATAATATGCAGTCTGTTTCCTGCCCTTGTATTGGACAGTGGTCACCATGGATGCCAGTCTGTCCGGTTGGGGAGGAATCCTCAGCGAATATTCTGCTCAGGGGATCTGGACACTGGAAGAGTCCAGACTACCTACCGATCAATGTCTTGGAACTCTGAGCTCAAACTGGACCTTGAACATTGGACGGATTGTCTTCAGGGATGTCCAGTGCGTATTCATTCGGACAATGCCACGGCCGTGGCTTAGATCAGTCACCAGGAGGGGCATAAGAAGTGTCCTAGCGGCTCTGGAGGTAGCCGGCATTCTAAGGTGGTCAAAATGGTTAATTCCAGACCTCTCTGCTGCACGCATTCCTGGGGTGGAAAACTGGCAGGCAGATTACTTCAGTCGGCAGGCGTTGGACCAAGGGGAGTGGTCCCTTCAGCCGGAGGTGTTTCATCAGTTGTGTCTCCGGTGGGGCATCCCCGAGGTGGATCTGTTTGCTTCCCAGGTCAACAGAAAGGTGCAGAGGGCTGTGGCTCAGTCATGGGATCCTCCGGTGGACGCCACAGATGTGCTAGCGGCCCGTGGTTCAGTATCGTCTGATTTACGCCTTCCCTTTTCTCAAGTTTCTGCCAAGACTTCTATGCAGGATCAAGGCAGAATGGATTCCGGTCATCTAAGTGGCTCTGGACTAGCCTCGCCGGGCTTGGTATGCAATCTGGTGCGGCTGGTCACCGATGTTCTTTGGAAGCTTCCTCTCAGGGAGGATCTGCTGTCCCAAGGACCGATGTCTCGTCCTGCTTTAGTCGCTGGCTTTGACGGCTTGGCTGTTAAACCCCTATGTTAAACCCCTATCCTTCAGCACCTAGTGTTCATCTGAGTCTGTGATTCCTACACTGTTAAAAGCTAGGAAATCTACTTCTAGGAAGATCTACCATCGGACGTGGAAGATGTACATTGCATGGTGTGAGTCTCTTGGGGTTCGCTCCTTCGCGTTGGCTCTGATCTTGACGTTCTTTCAATGGGGGGTTAAACAGAAATTGAGTACCATCAAGGGCCAGATTTCCACTTTAATTGTCTTCTTTCAACGACTTTTGGCCACACACTCCCTGGGGCATACCTTTCTTCAGGGTGTCTGATGTTCGGTTCCTCCAGTGCGGTCTCCTTTGCTGCCTTAGGACCTCATTTTGGTGCTTTCAGGCCTCCAGAAGCCTCCCTTTGAGAATCTTCAGGATATTCCCCTGCTTACGCTGTCCCAGAAGGTGGCCTTTTTGGTGGCTATCGCCTTTGCGTGCAGGGTGTTGGAACTGGTGCCGTCATCCTGACGTTCACCTTACCTGATGATTCACAGAGATAAGGTGGTGCTTCGCCCCTGTCCATCGTTACTTCCTAAGGTTGTCTGACTTTCATTTCAATGAAGTCGTTGTGTTGCCTTCCCTGTTTCCTAGGCCTAAATAGCTGAAGAAAATTGCCTTGCATTCTTTAGATGTGGTCTGGGCATTTTGGGTGTAGTGGCAGCTACGAAGTCTTTTAGGAAGTCAGATTCACTATTTTGCTTGTGGATGGGCCTCGTAAAGGGTTGTCCGCTTCCTCTGCGACCATTTCCAGATGGATCAGACAGACAGTGATTCAGGCCTATTCCATCAAGGGTCAGGTTCCTCCTTTTCCCTGTTAAGGGGCACTCTACTAGGGGGCTTAGTGCCTCCTGGGTCTTCCGTCATCCGGTATCGGTGACGCAGGTTTTCAAGGCGGCCCCCTGGTTGTTGGTGCACACTTTCACAAAGTTTTATAAAGTGGATGTGTGGGCATCTGCAGATGCTTCTTTTGGCCGCAAGGTTTTGCAGGCTGCTGTTGAGAGGACCTGATCCTCTTTGAGGGTGTATTATTTTTTTATTTTTTATTTTTTTCCAGGTGGGCTCCAGTTGTTTTGTTTTGGTTGAGCTCCTGTTATCTGGTTGGCTACTGTTTAGCCATGGGAATTTAAGGCTGTTCCCACCCCTCATGTTTAACACTGCTATGGGACGTCCCAATGGTTAAGAATACAAGTTGTGTTCGTCAATGAACGAAAGAAAATTGATTTTTGGTTTACCATAAAATCTATTTCTCTGCTGTTCGTCGACACAGCCACTGACCCCCCCTCTCCTCTGTGGAGTTGTATTATTCTGACATTGCTTGTAACAAAACTGAGTACCCATAGCAGAGAGAGGGAGTATATCCCTGGAGACTGCCAGACTTTTTTTTCTGGCTAGTGCCCCACTCCTGTAGGGGGCAGTATAACCCAATGGTTACGAATATCAGAAGCTGTGTCTGTCAGTGAGCATCAGAGAAATGGATTTTATGGTAAGTCAAAAATCCCATTGTTGTAGAATCATGGTGTCACACTGTAATCAGCTAATTAACTTTAAAATTCCTGTAAAGGTTTTCTGAGCCTTTAGATGGTCTATCAATCTGGTTCAGTAGGTTACACAGTCATGAGGAAGACTGCTGATTTTACAGTTGTCCAGAAGACAGTCAATAACACCCTTTAGAAGGAGATTAAGCCACAAAAGGCCATTGCTAAAGAAGCACAAGCAACGGGGATAACCATAGCCTTGAGGGTTGTAAAGCAAAGGCCATTCAAAAATTTTGAGATTTACAAGGAGTGGGCTACGGCTGGTGTCAATGCTTCAAGAGCCAGCACCAAAGGCCATTCAAAAATTTTGAGATTTACAAGGAGTGGGCTACGGCTGGTGTCAATGCTTCAAGCGCCAGCACCTGGCCTATAACTCTCCCATTCCTTGTCTCAAGCCACTCCTGAACCAGAGACAATGTCAGAAGTGTCTTACCTGGGCTAAAGAGAAAAAGGACTAGGCTGTTGCTCAGTGGTCCAAAGTCCTCTTCTCGGATGAAAATACATTTTGCATTTCATTTGAAAAATCCCAGAGTCTGGAGGGAGAGGCACAAAAGCCAAGTTGCATGAGGTCTAGGGTGAAGTTTCCACAGTCAGTGAGGATTTGGGGGGGGGGGGGGGGCACGGATGTCATCTGCTGGTGTTGGTCCACTATGATTTATCCAGTCCAAAGTCTCTACCAAGAAATTCCAAGAAAAACTCTACCAAGAAATTCTAGAGCACTTAATGCTTCCCTCTGCTGACCAGCTTTACGGAGATGCTGATTTAATTTTCCAGCAGGACTTGGCACATTTGCCCACACTGCCAAAAGTACCAATACTTGGTTTAGTGATCAAGGTATCACTGTGCTTGATTGCCCTGCAAACTCTCCAAACCTAAACCCCATGGTGAATGTGTGGGGTATTGTTAAGAGGAAGATGAAACACCAGACCCAACAATGCAGACGAGCTATAAAAGCAACCTGGGTGTTTCTATAACACCTCAGCAGTGATCGCCTGTATGCCACGTTGCATTGATGCAGTAATTCATGCAAAAGGAGCCCCGACCAAGAATTGAGTGCATACTATACTGTACATGGGCATACTTTTCAGTAAACCAACATTTCTTTTTTGTATTGGTCTTGTGTAACATTTTAACTTTCTGAGATCCTGAATTTGGGGTTTTCACGAGCAGTAAGCCATTATCCTCAAAATTAAAAGAAAGAAATGCTTGAAATATATCA
Source organism: Pelophylax lessonae (assembly GCF_965119305.1). Classification (NCBI taxonomy): domain Eukaryota; kingdom Metazoa; phylum Chordata; class Amphibia; order Anura; family Ranidae; genus Pelophylax; species Pelophylax lessonae. The sequence goes on along the minus strand of NC_138768.1, from coordinate 600,999,938 downwards.
CTCTGTGTGTAATGAATCTATATAATATGGGTTTCACTTTTTTGAATTGAATTACTGAAATAACGTTTTGATGATATTCTAATTTTTGGAGATGCACCTGTACATGAAGTAGCTGTCACCTCTTTTATGTACCCTCCACTACATACAGTATATGGTGCTGTGTTCTGGCAGCAGGATGTGGACTTGCTGTGAATTAATAAAAAAGAAAAGTGGGTCTGAGCACTGCTCCGCCATTCACAGGAAGCTTTGTATTTTCTGAATAAATAAATACGTGTCATGATGTCTGATTTAGCTAGAGAAACCTTTGTATTCATTCAAACAAATACACATTTACCTGTGCGTGGCTGAGCAGTGTAGTCTATTTTGCTCCGCAAGTGTGTGCATTCTACTGCCAGAATACAACACTGTATGGCCCTGGCCAAAAGTTTTGAGAATGACACAAATATTCACTTTCCCAAAGTCTGCTGCCTCCATTTTTATGATGGCAATTTACATATACGCCAGAATGCTATGAAGAATGATTAGATGATTTGCAAAGTCCCTCTTTGCCATGTAATTTAACTTAATCCCCCCCCCCCCCCCCAAAAAAATTCCACTGCATTACAGCCCTGCCACACGAGGACAAGGCTGGAAATCACTCTGTAATGCTGATTGAGTTAGAATAACAGACTGAAAACTTTAAAATAAAGTGCTTGAAATCATTGTTCTTCCTCTGTTGTTAACCATGGTTACCTGCAAGGAGACACATGTAGTCATCATTGCTTTGCACAAAAAGAAAATCACAGGCAAGGATATTGTTGCTACTAAGGTTAAATCGAAATCAACCGTTTTATCAGATCAACAAGAACTTCAAGGAGAGAGGTTCAATTGTTGTGAAGAAGGCTTCAGGGCGCCCAAGAAAATCCAGCAAGCGCCAGGACGGTATCCTACAGTTGGGAACTTGCTCAGGAATGGCAGCAGGCAGGTGTGAGTGTACCTGCACGGACAGGGAGGCAAAGAATTTTGGAGGATGGCCTCATGTCAAGAGGGGCAGCAGGCAACAAAGCCACTTCTTCCCAGGAAAAACATCAAAACTGATATTCTGCAAAAGGTATAGGGATTGGACTGCCAAGGACTGGGGTAAAGTAATTTCCTCTGATGAATCCCCTTTGTAAATGTTTGGAGGCATTGGGAAAAAAGCCTTGTCTGGCGAAGAAAAGGTGGGCGCCACCCTGTCATGCCAACAGTAAAGCATGCTGAGACCATTCATGTGTGGGGTTGCTTCTCAGCCAAGGGAGTAGGCTCACTCACAATTTTGTAAAAAAACAAAAGGACAGAGTGCACAACTGCCCTAGCATAACACCGTTTTATTAAGAATAAAAAGCCATGAAATGTTACTCGGAAGCATATATAAAAAGTCATGCAGAGCAAATGAATCCCTGATGTTCCATGGACAGAGACTCTCCTCTAGGTCCCACCAGGTAACCGCTTGTCCTGCATTTGTTTGCAGCCTCCTGAGACCGTGACATCCAGGGGAATTCCTCCCGCTTTGAGGGAGCTGTGTATAGTGCGCCCGGTCCAGCTGTCGCCGCACACACAAGGCAGGAGAGGAATGAGCAGCCGCTCAAGGCGCACAATGGTACGGGTACATGGAGGGGAGATCCCCAAACAGATCGCCTGACATGACACAAATGTGGTTGCTAAGGACAACGTGTTTCAGAGGCGTGGCCTCCTTCAGGTCTCACCCCCCCCCCTGCTGGTACCCTCACACCTATATACAAATGTGACGGCCCCTCCCCTCATATATACTTAAAGGGGAACAGACACAATAAACCATTATCAGGGGCAACCCCAATAGGAGCAAAGGTATGCAACCATATGTGAACAATTACTAACAATATATATCAAAAAATATGTATAAAGGATATATAAAATATATATAAAAATTGTCATTACAATATTACAACTTATACACTTAAAAATAAAATTAAAAGATAAAATAAATATATGTATATATATATATATATATATATCAAAAAAAGAGAAGAGGATCCCTACCCCAAAAATGCCAGATAAATTAACCATCCTCAAATGAATCATAGATGAATACATGTACATATAGGTATCTCAGTACACACTCACATACATACACTGAGTGTATAAAGACACACCCACACATACATATAACTAAATAAGGGTGCCTACCTCCAACTCCTCATTCAAGCCCTCGGGGGACATGGAGTTAAGCGTAAAAATCCAATACGCCCCACCATATATTTGTCACCGTTAATTACATCTCAAGGTTTCCCCAGCCTGGAAACTGAAGTTCAGGATCTGCGCATGGACTGGTAAAGTTTTTTTTTTTTCTAAATCGTTTTTTTCTCCTGTGAGATCTACAAGCAACTAAGCCAGATCTGGGCGACGGGCTGCATATATATATACAGTGGGTACAGAAAGTATTCAGACCCCCTTAAATTTTTCACTCTTTGTTATATTGCAGCCATTTGCTAAAATCATTTAGGTTCATTCTTCTTCCTCATGAATGTACACACAGCTCCCCATACTGACAGAAAAACACAGAATTGTTGACATTGTTGCAAATTTATTAAAAAAGAAAAACTGAAATATCACATGGTCCTAAGTATTCAGACCATTTGCTCAGTTTTGATCTAATACAGCCAGGAGTCTTTTGGGGAAAGATGCAACAAGTCTTTCACACCTGGATTTGGGGATCCTCTGCCATTCCTCCTTGCAGATCCTCTCCATTTCTGTCAGGTTGGATGGTAAATGTTGGTGGACAGCCATTTTTAGGTCTCTCCAGAGATGCTCAATTGGGTTTAAGTCAGGGCTCTGGCTGGGCCATTCAAGAACAGTCACGGAGTTGTTGTGAAGCCACTCCTTCGTTATTTTAGCTGTGTGCTTAGGGTCATTGTCTTGTTGGAAGGTAAACCTTCGGCCCAGTCTGAGGTCCAGAGCACTCTGGAGAAGGTTTTTGTCCAGGATATCCCTGTACTTGGCCGCATTCATCTTTTCCTCGATTGCAACCAGTCGTTCTGTCCCTGCAGCTGAAAAACACCCCCACAGCATGATGCTGCCACCACCATGCTTCACTGTTGGGACTGTATTGGACAGGTGATGAGCAGTGCCTGGTTTTCTCCACACATACCGCTTAGAATTAAGGCCAAAAAGTTCTATTTTGGTCTCATCAGACCAGAGAATCTTATTTCTCACCATCTTGGAGTCCTTCAGGTGTTTTTTAGCAAACTCCATGCAGGCTTTCATGTGTCTTACACTGAGAAGAGGCTTCCGTCGGGCCACTCTGCCATAAAGCCCCGACTGGTGGAGGGCTGCAGTGATGGTTGACTTTCTACAACTTTCTCCCATCTCCTGACTGCATCTCTGGAGCTCAGCCACAGTGATCTTTGGGTTCTTCTTTACCTCTCTCACCAAGGCTCTTCTCCCCTAATAGCTCAGTTTGGCCGGACGGCCAGCTCTAGGAAGGGTTCTGGTCGTCCCAAACGTCTTCCATTTGAGGATTATGGAGGCCACTGTGCTCTTAGGAACCTTAAGTGCAGCAGAAATCTTTTTGTAACCTTGGCCAGATCTGTGCCTTGCCACAATTCTGTCTCTGAGCTCTTCAGGCAGTTCCTTTGACCTCATGATTCTCATTTGCTCTGACATGCATTGTGATCTGGAAGGTCTTATATAGACAGGTGTGTGGCTTTCCTAATCAAGTCCAATCAGTATAATCAAACACAGCTGGACTCAAATGAAGGTGTAGAACTATCTCAAGGATGATCAGAATAAATGGAAAGCACCTGAGTTAAATATATGAGTGTCACAGCAAAGGGTCTGAATACTTAGGACCATGTGATATTTCAGTTTTTCTTTTTTAATAAATCTGCAACAATGTCAACAATTCTGTGTTTTTCTGTCAGTATGGGGTGCTATGTGTACATTCATGAGGAAGAAGAATGAACCTAAATGATTTTAGCAAATGGCTGCAATATAACAAAGAGTGAAAAATATAAGGGGGTCTGAATACTTCACATTTTTCAATCTGCCCATTTTTTAAACTGCAAAACTGTTATAGGGTGCCCACTGTTTCCTTGTTACAATTTCACTGGAAGGCATTGACTTCCAGCGAAATGAATAAACTTGCATGTCTCTCCGTGCTGTCCTGCGAATACTAGCCTGCTGTTGTCCAGTCATCACAGCATGGCAGTATCTAGCAAAATGCCCCATTCTATGACAGCAGAAACATTTAATGTGGCTGAATCTATCACTCCCAAGCACTTGTATCCACCTCTTAAACAAAGCTGGTATAGGAATCCCATCTATGGGAACATTTGTCATGAATCAGTTAGAAATCCACAACTGATACAGTGCTGGTGACAAACTTAGAGATCCTTCCTTCTGAACCTTCAGAAGTCATCCCTGGTTCCTTCCATGAGACTGGACTATCTGGGCCTGACTTTGGATTTGCCCTCAGCCAGGGTGTTTCTTCCTCCGGAAAAACTTCAAAAGCTCCAGACTACGATTCAGCTATTGCTGTCCAGCAAATGGTTGTCCTTTCTGACTTGTATGAGAGTTCTGGGACTGATGGTGTCATCCTTTGAGGTGGTCCCTTTCACTCAATTCCACACGAGAATCCTCCAGAAGGAAATCCTTGTCAAATGGAACAAAGATCCAAATTCCCTGGACAACCAGATCCAGCTGAGCCAGGGGGTCTCTGATATAGTGGCTTCGGTCCCCGACGATCAAACAAGGAAAATCCTTCCTCCCCTTATATTGGACTGTGATCACCACTGATGGTATTCTCTGCACGCTTTCTGCTCATGGGGTCTGGTCCCTGGAACAATCCAGGTTACCGATCAATGTTTTGGAGTGCCCTAATCTTCGTTGGGGAACTCCAAAAGTAGATCTGTTGGTGTCTTGGATCAACAGGAAATTTCAGAGGTTTGTGGCCCACTCTCGGGACCCTCTGACAGACACCACAGACGCGCTGTGGTGTTAATATCAGCTGATGTGGGGTTAATATCAGCTGATGTATTCCTTTCCCCCTCAAGTTGCTGCCAAAACTTCTTCGTAGGATCGAGGCCAAAGGGATTCCAGTCATGCTTGTGGCTCAGGACTGGCCTCGCCGAGCTTGGTACGCCGACCTTGTCAGGCTAGTCGCAGACGTTCCTTGGAGACTTCCTCTCAGGGAGGATCTACTGTCTTAAGGGCCAATCTTCCATCCTGCTTTACAGTCACTGGCTTTGACAGCTTGGCTGTTGAAAGCCAGGTGCTGAAGGACTGGGAATTGTCTGCTTCAGTGATTCTCACTTTGCTTAAAGCGAGAAAAGTGACTTCTAAAAAGATCTATCATCATACGGGGAAGTCTTGTATTGCGTGGTGTGAGTCTCTTGGGGTTCCCCCTCACTCTTACTCAGTGTCTCGGATCTTGGCTTTCCTTCAACGGGGAGTTGATCAAAAATTGGTCTTGAGCACTATCAAGGGTCAAGTTTCGGGCCTTTGCAATTTTCTTTCAAAGGCCATTAGCCACCCATTCCCTGGTGCGTAACTTTATCCAGGGGGTGCGACACTTGGCACCCCGGGGGCGACCTCCATTGCCACCTTTTGACCTTAATTTGGTGCTGTCAGTTCTCCAGAAACCTCCCTTTGAAAATATTCAGGAGATTCCCCTGCTTACCTTATCCCAGAATGTGGCCTTCTTGGTGGCTATTACTTCTGCGCGCAGGGTGTCAGAACTGGCTGCGTTGTCCTGTCGATCTCCCTATCTGGTGGTTCACAGGGATAAAGTGGTGCTTCGTCTGGATCCGTCCTTCCTTCCGAAGGTGGTTTCCATTTTCCACTTAAATGAGGACATTGTGTTGCCCTCCTTGTGTCCTAAGCTTCAACATCACAAGGAATTTGCACTACATACTTTGGATGTGGTTCGGGCAATTAGGGTGTACTTGGCGACTACTGAATCTTTTCGGAAGTCGGATTCGCTCTTTGTACTCACGGATGGACCAAAGAAAGGGCTACCTGCATCTGCTGTGACTATTTTAAGATGGATCATCATCAGGCAGAAGCCCAGGGGGAGGGTGAAACGTGTCTAACATAGGCAGAGCGTCTGACGTCATATGCGGCCGGTGGAACGCACGCTGCAGGAAGCAGGAACCACAGCGCCGCAGCTAGCTGTCTACTATTAGTTTTAATGTAAGTGGATTTTTTTTACATTAATAAAGTTGTTTAACATACTTCACTATGGCGGACCTTATTCTTGTATATTACCGAGGAGGATACTTATTTCAGCAAAAAATTTTGGGGACACAGTATTTGGATGCAAACCTGCCTTGGAAAGAATACGGCAATCTCACACAGTCACACAGGCCATCTACAATTCATGTTCTGGTAAGTAGGCATTCAACAGGGGAGCATGGGCACATTGGTTTGGAGTGGAGCACCGGAGCACTCTATTATCACCCATTGCATTTAAGAATTGCATATATTGGATTTAACATCTGAAGGACAATTATTAACTGTTAAAGGACTATTGATACCATTTTACACAATTTATTTATATATTGCACAGTTTGCGCCGAGCACTTTTGAACCATATATGGTATTAGATGATTGTTTGTTTTAAGTATTTATTTATTTATGGATACATGCAGCAGTGCTGACACTCACACTTAGCATTGTTCAATTAAGGGTCAGGTTCCACTTTTCCCTGTTAAGGCGCATTCTACTCGGTCGCCTAGTGCTTCCTGGCCTTTCACCATCAGGCATCTGTGCTTCAGGTTTTCAAGGCAGATACCTGGTTGTCTGTTCATACCTTTACAAAGTTTTATAAGGTAGGTTTGCTGGCATCTGCAGATTCCTCCTTTGGCTGCAAAGTTTTGCAGGCTGCTGTTTAAGGTTGTTTTAAGTCTCCCTTGAAGGTGTTTAATGTTTTTTGTCAGGTGGGTTTCACAGAGACTCCGTATGAATGAACAATAGAGAAAATTGGATTTTTGTCCTACCGTAAAATCCTTTTCTCTGAAGTTCTTTGACGGACGCAGTCCCCACCCCTCTATGTTGAGTTGGGTTGGTATTGTTTTCTCTAACACTGCTTTGATGCAAAACTGACATCCTATAGCAGGGAGAGAGGGTATACCCTGTGAGACTGATCTAAGGCATAGCCAGAACTTTTTTTCTGCCTACTCCTCTAGGGGGCTGAAGAACCCTACTATTACGAATAACAGAGACTGCGGCCGTCAATGAACTTCAGAGAAAAGGATTTTACGGTAAGACAAAAATCCAATTTTTCCAGCATGCTGGAGCACCTTGCCATAAGGCAAAAGTGATAGCTAAGTGGCTTGGGGAACAAACATCGAAATTTTGGGTCCATGGCCAGTAAACTCCCAAGAGCTTAATCCCATTAAGAACTTGTGGTCAATCCTCAAGAGGCAGGTGAACAAAAATCAAACCATAAATTCTGACTAACTCCAAGCACTGCTTATGCAAGAATGGGCTGCCATCAGTCAAGATGTGGCCCAGAAGTTGTTTGACAGCATACTAGGGCCACTTGCAATCGTCCTGAAAAAGAAGGGTCAACACTGCAAATACTGACTGCAAAAACTTGGTGGTATTTGATCACCTCTGCATTTTTCTTTTTTTTTTTTTGCGCTATAAACAAGAAAAAGCGACAAATTTGAAAAAAAAAACATTATTTTTTGCTTTCTGCTATAAAACACAGCCAATGAAAAAAATAAAAAAATCAAATTTTTTTCATCAATTTAGTCCGAAATGTGGCCCAATAAGTGTATATTGATTGCTTTGTGCAAAAGTTATAGCGCCTACAAAGGATGCAATTTTTTATGGAATATTTGTTTAACTACTTAAGCCACGGAAGATTTTACCCCCTTCCTGACCAGGGCCTATTTTGCGATTCGGCACTGCGTGAATTTAACGGACAATTGCGCGGTCGTGCGACGCTATACCCAAATGAAATTGACATCCTTTTTTCCCACAAACAGAGCTTTCTTTTGGTGGTATTTGATCATCTGTGCGATTTTTTGATCATGTGCTATAAACAAAATAAGAGCGACAATTTTGCAAAAATAACAATATTTTTCACATTTTTTTATATGAAATTCCCCCAAAAAAAATGTAAGAATCCAAATTTTTTAACATTTTAGGCCAATTTGTTTTCTGCTACATATTTTTGGTAAAATGTTTGGTAAAAAAAAAAATCGCAATAAGCGTATTTTGATTGGTTTGCGCAAAAGTTTTTGCGTTTACTAACTAAGGGAAAGATTTTTGTTATTTTTATTGTTTCTGGCGGCGATCTGCGATTTTTTTTTTTGCGGGACTGCGACACTGCGGCGGACAGATCAGACCCCTGACTGACATTTTTGACACTTTTGGGGGTACCAGTGACATTAATACAGTAATCAGTGCTATACATATGCACTGATACTGTAAAAATGACACTGGCAGGGAAGGGGTTAACTTTATTGGAGAAGGAGGGATTAAGTGTGTCTCTAGGGGCGTGATTCTAACTGTAAAGGGATGTGGCTGTTTGTGTAACTACAGAGATTTACGATCCTACATAGCAGGACCGTATGATCTCTGCACTTACACAAGGGAGAATGACAGGCGGCTTTGTTTACATTAGCGCCTGCCTTTCTCCCTCTGTACTGGATGATCGCGAGTGACTGGCGGACATCGGGTCCGCCGGTCACATGCGCGGACATGTTATGGAGCGAGCAGGGTCGGGAGCGCGCCTCCAGCGCCGTGCGCTCGCCCCCTAGAGGCTCACAGGCTAGCGACCTAGCCCTACGTCACTTTGCCTGTGAGGGGCTGACTGCCGCTGTAAATAGTCGTGCGACAGTCGGCAAGTGGTTAATTTTTGTACTAGTAATAGCGGCGATCAGCGATTTTTAGCAGGACTGCGACATTGCGGCAGACAAATTGGACATCTAAATTACATTTTTGACACTGGGAACATCAGGGGCAAACAAAGGGGTTAAGTGTGTCCATAGAGGGTGCTTACTAACTGTGGGGGGGTTGCAATGATTTGGGGAAGGCAAAGATCCAGGTTCCTGCTTAGCAGGAACACAAGATCTCCATCTTGTCCCCTTGCAGGACAGCTATCTGCCTTGTTTACATAGGCAGATCACTGTTCTGCCTCTCCCGAGGATGATCGCGGGTGGCTGCCGGACCCACTGATTGACATCCCTGTCAGCCAATCATGGCGCGATCACGCCATCTAGTGGCTATTGAACAAAACTATGTACAGGTACGTAGTTTCGCGCAATAGCATCACTTTGCCATCGTAAATACTCGGCGGCCAGTTGGCAAGTGGTTAAAGAAAATCACTGAGGAATGCCCATGTATAAGAAACAGAATCTCTACTTTTAAATTATAATAGTGTAACCTTGCCTCTCACGGATACAGTTGTGTTCAAAAGTTTGCATAGCCTGGCAGAAATCGTGAAATTGATCACGAAGCCTATGCTTTGAATCGTGAAATTATACCATTAATTTTGAAATTATGATTGATCATGGCAAAAAACTATTTTCTCTTACGTCCTCCGACAGTCGCCGCCCACTTCATATTCATCACCAATGGGTTATGTCCTTTATTCCGTAGGAGTAGCTAGGCAATAGAATATGTTAGTACAAAGACTTTTAACATATCCCACCCCCAGGGGGTGGTCCCCTCAGTACATAACCTTCCACTTCCTGTATCCAACTCAGTTTCATTTGTCTAGCTGTCAGGAGTAGCTGGAAGTTTCTGTGCTGGGGCACCTTGTCTCAGCTCTCTTTCCTTTCTTTGGATTTTATTTGAGTTTTTTCTCTCTTTCTTGTTAGCTGTTATTTTACCAGCGTTAGTTAGTTCTTCGGAAGAAGAGGATCATGCGGGCTGCGTCTCGGGCTGACCCCCCTGGTAGCAGGCTGTGGGTCAGTGGCTTCTCAGCCCGCCATCGAGCGTTCAGTCAGGTATCGCTCCTGAGTTATCTGAACGACCCATCCCTGTTCCGTGCAGGGATGCTAGGTGAGGTGGCTACCTCACCGGACGCTGTGCGGTTTCTCAACCCACCTTCTGATGCGTCCTGGATGCGACTCTCCCTGCCTCATGTGCAGCGGTTTGTTCGCCTGTGCGGGTCCCCCACGCCATGTAAGAGGTAAGTGCATTTATGTGGGGACCTGTCTGTCTGGGGGGTGTCAGTCTGGGACTGTGTACCTTGCCCTGTGTTCACACTATTACGTTTTCCCTATCTCTCACATTGCATGCTGTGGGCTGCAGGAGGGGGGGCTGGCTGCACTCTGTGTCAGTTTTCTGTCTGTGTGAACGGCTGTGTGCTGTGGGGCTTGAGTTTCTCATGCTTGGGGCACATTACAGCGCCGCTGCGGCGGTTTACCATGTTCCTTTTTTGGGCAGATGGTGTGTTTTACTTCACCCTCATGGGGTGTGGGAGCGGCGGTTTCGGCGCCAAAACGGCGCCATTTTGGCTGCGATCGCTCCGGCCGCATGTTTTACATGCATGGCGACCATTTTCTTGTAGCCTCCATAGGCTTTAATAGAGCGCCCTGTATGCCAGCACTTCCTTTCCTTCAGGAGCACCGCAGGCAGCAGCAGCAGCACCGATCTCTACAGGTTCATTTCTCTCTATTCCCTGTATCCTACCTTGGTATACTTGTCCCTGTGGGGGTCCCTTGTGTGGGGTGTGTAGTGTGAATGGGCTACGATCGCAGCGCTCTCTTAAAGGGGCGGTCACCCATTTATTTTTGCTACTACAGGGGCATGGATTCTCAGGAATGCTAGTTTCCTGCCAATTTAGTGGGAAGCCAGGGGACTGCGGTTCCCCCCCCCCCCCCGGGGGGGATTTGGCTGCGATTGTGGCTAGCCTTGTGACCCAGGTGCAAATGCTGGTGGCTGCTCAATCCTCTAAAAGGCCCAGAGTTTCAATTTCCTCTGCTTCAGATCTCCTTATCGGGGTCTCGTTCCTCCCTGGACCTTATAGGGTCAGAAATGGAGGCTGAGGTAGAGGGGGTTGATATTCTCCCCCTGGCTCGTCTGAAGAGCTTGCATTCAAATTGGTTGCTTCTATCAAGCAAACTCTGCGTTTGGAGGAGGACGCATGTCCTCCAGCTGCCTTGGCGGCTTATGGGACGCAGAAAAGGCGCAAATCATCGCAGATTTTTCCATGCACTGATGATTTTCAGCGCGCTGTGAAAGAACGATGGCGTAATATACGCAAACCTTTTGCTGTACCAAGTAGGTTTAAGCTGCGCTATCCTTTTACGCCCGCTACTGATGGGCGTTGGTGTGTCCCCCATCCGGTGGACCATGCGTTAGCAGTTTTGAACAAGTCCACTGCGATTCCTGCTGAAGACACCCCGGTGTTCCGGGATGCCACGGACAAGAGGATGGAGTCCCTTGCCCGTCGTTCCTGTTCTATTATGGGTTCTATGTTGAAAGCTTTATTTGCTTCACTTATGGCGGCCCAGGCGGTCGCGAGCTGGACGCAGGTGCTTAGGCGTGTCCTGGTGGCTGATTCTGCCCCCCAGGCGACTTTGGATATGGTGGATCAAATCCACCAGGGTGTCATGTATTTGTGTGATGCGGACCTGGATATGGTTCCGTTGGCTGCACGTGTACACAGTGTGGCGGTGTTATCTCGCCGCCTGGTTTGGTTGAAGTGTTGGTCTGTGGATCAATCTTCACGTAAGACCTTGGCCAATCTGCCTTTTGATGGTTCTCGCCTTTTTGGCGAATCCCTGGATGCCCTAATTAAAGGGGTCACGGGGGGTAAGAGCACGCTCTTACCTCAATCCCACGAGACTAAGACGGCTCCTGGAAAAAGAATGCCTTCTTTCGGCCCCCTCAGGGGTCCTTTCGTGCCTTTCGGTCACACTTTGGGGCAGCCGTCCATGGGTCAAGGCTCCCGCCAGAAGCCGTGGGCAGGTAAGCAAAAGTCCGGCCAATCCGGTTCTGCGGCCCGCAACAGTGCGGCCTGAAGGGGCGCCCTCACCCAATTCACAGGAAATCATTCGATCTGGCTACTAGATCGAGTTTCTCTCTCGGCCGGAGAGCAGATTTTTTCCCTCAAGTCTTCTGTTATCCCCGGAGCGTTTGCGGGACCTGCATCTAGCGGTGCAGGACCTGAGGGCTCAGGGAGTGGTGGTCCCGGTGCCTCATCGGGACAGATTTCGAGGGTTCTATTCCAATCTGCTCACCGTGCCCAGGAAGGAGGGCAAGGTGCGTCCGATTCTGGACTTGAAGGCGCTGAACCGCTTTGTGCGGGTGCGCAAGTTCCGCATGGAATCCCTGCGGTCGATGGTGGCTGCCCTGGTTCCGGGGGAGTTCATGGCTTCCATCGACTTGAAGGATGCGTATCTTCACATCCCGATTTTCGAGGGTCACCAGAGGTACCTTCGATTCGCCATAGCGGAAGATCATTACCAATTTGTGGCGTTGCCTTTTGGTCTCGCCTCGGCTCCGAGGGTGTTCACCAAAGTGCTGGCACCGGTTCTGGCTTTGTTGAGGGCCCAGGGCATTTCGGTTCTGGGGTATCTGGACGATATTCTGGTTCGGTCTGCAACCAGCCAGAGTCTGGAGAAGGATCTGTCCGTCACGTTGCAGACTCTGCAGGAGTTTGGTTGGACGATCAATTTTCCAAAGTCGACATTGTGCCCATAGGTTCGGATTTCTTACCTGGGTATGATTCTGGACTCTGTCCAGGCGAAGGTCTTCCTGCCGGAAGACAAAAACTCGCAGCTCTTCAGGAGGCAGTCAGGTCCCTCAGGGACGTTCCATCTCCGTCCATTCGGACGTGCATGCGGTGTCTGGGATTGATGGTCTCGGCTTTTGAGGCGATTCCCTTCGCCCAGTTTCACACACGGGATCTCCAAGCGGAGATATTGTCCAAGTGGGACGGGCGTCCGCAGTCTCTGGATCTCCAAATGTCATTGAGTTCTCAGACCAGAAGGGATCTTCTGTGGTGGCTTCAATCCCCCTCAGTATCGGGGGGCAAGTCTTTTCGTCCCCTTTCATGGTCGGTGATCACCACGGACGCCAGCCTGTCTGGCTGGGGTGGTGTTCTGGGCGTTCTGTCCGCCCAGGGTGTTTGGTCGACGGAGGAATCCTCCCGTCCGATCAACGTTCTGGAACTGCGAGCGATACTCCTCTGTCTTCGTCGTTGGACGGACAATCTTCACGGCTACCCAGTTCGGGTGCAGACGGACAATGCCACGGCGGTGGCTTACATCAATCACCAAGGGGGCACCAGGAGTGCCCGGGCGGCTCGTGAAGTGGCCGCGATTCTGTCTTGGGCCGAGACGCATGTCCCGGCAATATCGGCAGTTCACATTCCGGGGGTGAAAATTTGGCAGGCGGTTTATCTGAGCCGCCAGACCCTGGACCAGGGGGAATGGTCCCTTCACCCGGCTGTCTTCCAGATGTTGTGCGCGAGGTGGGGTCTTCCGGAGGTAGACCTGCTCGTGTCTCGTCTGAACAACACAGTACCACGGTTCGTGGCAAGGACGCGCTATCCTCGGGCAGACGCGTCGGACGCGTTGGTTGCCCCGTGGCTTCAGTACCAACTGATGTATGCGTTCCCACCGATTCAATTGCTGTCCAGGTTCCTTCGCGTAACCGACCACGGTGATTCTTGTGGCACCGGACTGGCCTCGCCGGTCCTGGTACGCAGACCTCGTAAATCTGGCAATCGACGCCCCGTGGCGTCTGCCTCTTCAAGAAGATCTTCTGTCGCAAGGACCGATCTTCCATCCTGCTTTACAGTCGCTGGCTTTGACGGCCTGGCTGTTGAAACCGAGGTCCTGAAGAACAGGGGTCTTTCCCCTGAGGTCATTCACACCTTAATAAATGCGAGGAAGTCTTCCTCGGGGAAGGATTATTACCGTACTTGGAAGGCGTATTTTGCCTGGTGCGAATCCAGGGGTTTTCTCCTGACACTTATTCGGTGTCTAGGGTGTTGACCAGCGTCTGGCGCTGGCCACGATCAAGGGTCAGGTGTTTGCTTTGGCCGTTCTTTTTCAACGGCCTGTGGCATCTGATTCTTTGGTTAGCACTTTTGTGCAGGGGGTACGTCATCTGATCCCTCCTAGGAGGGACCCTCTTCCCCCTTGGGACTTGAATCTAGTTCTATCGGTATTGCAGCGTGCTCCTTTTGAAAGGATCAGGGAGATCTCGCTGTCTTTGTTATCCAAGAAGGTCGCCTTTTTGGTGGCTATCACCTCGGCTCGTCGAGTGTCGGGGCTGGCAGCCTTGTCCTGCAAGTCTCTGTATCTGGTTGTGCATTTGGACAAGGTGGTCTTGCGACCTAACCCTTCTTTTCTTCCAAAAAGGGTTTCGGACTTTCATCTCAATGTGGACATTGTCTTACCTTCGCTTTGCGCGAAGCCGAAGCATCCGACGGAGGTGTTGCTTCACTCCTTGGATGTTGTCCGGGCGATTAGAGTCTATCTCAAATCGACTGAGTCTTTTCGCAAGTCGGATGCCTTGTTTGTCCTTCCGGAAGGTCCTCGGAAGGGCATGGCGGCGTCGGCTTCTACAATCGCCAAATGGATCAGACAGACCATTGATCAGGCCTATGCTTTGAAGGGGAAAGTTCCCCCTGTACCTGTGAAGGCGCACTCTACCAGATCTCTGAGTACGTCTTGGGCCTGTCGTCATGCGGCCTCTGTGGCCCAGGTGTGTAAGGCGGCGACTTGGTCGACCGTACACACTTTCACGATATTCTACAGAGTAGATGTTCAGGCATCGGCTGATGCTTCCTTTGGCCGCAAGGTTCTTAGTGCGGCAGTTCCCTAGAGCCCTTGTTACGGGTTCTTTGGCTTTTTGGGATATTTGTTTTTTCCCTGGGTTTTCTTGCTCCTGTTGAGCGAGTGTTTTGTTCTTATGCCCAACTGGTTTCCTTCCTTTGGTAAGGTTCCTTTCTCTGATGGGGAGACGGCGTTGCCTTGGGCGCGGCTGCGTTCTTCCCACCCCTCATGTTTACACTGCTTTGGGACATCCCCATTGGTGATGAATATGAAGTGGGCGGCGACTGTCGGAGGACGTAAGAGAAAACGGAATTTTTGTAAAATCTTACCTGTAAAATTCCTTTCTCTGAGTCCTCCGACAGTCGCCGCCCCCGCCCCTCTTTTGGGGTTTTGATGTACTCTCTACTGCTATTCCACTGAAACTGAGTTGGATACAGGAAGTGGAGGGTTATGTACTGAGGGGACCACCCCCTGGGGGTGGGATATGTTAAAAGTCTTTGTACTAACATATTCTATTGCCTAGCTACTCCTACGGAATAAAGGACATAACCCATTGGTGATGAATATGAAGTGGGCGGCGACTGTCGGAGGACTCAGAGAAAGGAATTTTACAGGTAAGATTTTACAAAAATTCCGTTTTATTTACCCACTTTAGGTTCGCCCTTTAGCAGTTTTACTGCTACAGGGCTGCACCTGTGCGCCAGATTCATGGTTCCCTTAATGAATTGTTGCTCTCCAGTGTCGGCGGCACTCCTGCAGCCCCAGACCATGACACTCCCACCACCATGCTTGACTGTAGGCAAGATACACTTGTCTTTGTACTCCTCACCTGGTTGCCGCCACACACACGTGATACCATCTGAACCAAATACGTTTATCTTGGTCTCATCAGACCACAGGACATGGCTCCGGTAATCCATGTCCTTAATCTGCTTGTCTTCAGCAAACTGCTTGCTTTCTTGTGCATCATCTTTAGAAGAGGCTTTCTTCTGGGATGACAGCCATGCAGACCAATTTGATGCAGTGTGCGGCGTATGGTCTGAGCACTGGCAGGCTGTTCTCCCCACCCCTTCAACCTCTGCAGCAATGCTGGCAGCAGTGTTAATTTCGTCACCGGCATTTTTCAACTGACGAAAATGAGACGCAAAGTATAGCACATTTTCGTCAAATGACGACAACTATGACGAAAATCAAATCCGTTTTCGTTAACGAACGAAAACTAAACGAGAATGTGAGGCAGGGACGTTTACCCAACTTCCGGTTTTCACGGAGCTCCGTCTGGCGTGGCGTGCCCCGTGACGTCCGACGTGAGGACTACTACAAGAGAGTCGAGACCAGTCAACTGACCTCACCAGAGCACTGCAACACTACAGAGCCAGGCCCGACTCCGTCACAATCACATCATCATTATCATCACACGGCAGACGACCAGGCAGTGGCACCCACCACCACATCCAGAGCAGGGCACCCACTGTGTGAGTTGCAACAGCCAGGCTATTACTGCCTCCCCTGAGTCCCCTCAGACCACTGGCATCCGCCATCCAGGACTGTGTGTGCATGCATAGGCCACTGAGGCCCGCCCGGCCCATCCTGTTCAACTTCAGTTCATAGTCAGACCAGAGACCACCCTTAAACCTGAGACCCCCATCCAGCACTCTGAGCAGCACTGGGCTGTGTGCACTGACTGCAGGCAGCAGCATTACAGGCCTTCTCTCTGACCTGACCATGACCACGGGCATCCGGCCATCCCTGAGACCACCATCCAGCACTGTGTGCACTGCACTGCAGCAGCATTTCAGGCCTCCTCTGACCTGACCACCATAGGCATCCAGGGCATTACAGGCCATCCCTTAGACTGAGACCACCATCCAGCACTGTGTGCATTACAGGCCATCCCTTAGACCTGAGACCACCATCCAAGCTCCAGCACTGTGTCCAGCAGCATTACAGGCCTCCTTTGTCTGACCTGACCACCACAGGCATCCAGGGCATTACAGGCCATCCCTTAGACCTGTGACCACCATCCAGGCTCCAGCACTGTCCAGCAGCATTACAGGCCTTCTCTGTCTGACCTGACCACCACAGGCATCCAGGGCATTACAGGCCATCCCTTAGACCTGTGACCACCATCCAGGCTCCAGCACTGTCCAGCAGCATTACAGGCCTCCTCTGTCTGACCTGACTACCACAGGCATCCAGGGCATTACAGGCCATCCCTTAGACCTGTGACCACCATCCAGGCTCCAGCACTTTCCAGCAGCATTACAGGCCTCCTCTGTCTGACCGTCACCTGAGTGACCACCAGACCACAGGCATCCAGGGCATAACAGGCCATCCCTTAGACCTGAGACCACCATCCAACACTGTGCATTAGATTAAAGGCCATCCCTTAGACCTGAGACCACCAACCAGCACTGTCCAGCAGCATTACAGGCCTCCCCTGACCACTGTCATCCACACAGCACTGTCATCCAGAGAAATGTCCGCGACCGCGTCTTTCTCTGTGACTGGTAGAAAGAGAAGATCTATGGGTGTATTTTACATTTGATGCTAAGGACAACAAGACCCTTTGCAAACCATGTGGACTGACACTAACTGGCAAAAATACAACAAACTTGAAGCTTCATTTGCGTACAACTCATCCCGAAATTCATACAAAGGTAAGCAGTGCACGATAGCACTTAACTCCACTTTTGTATAAAGAGACAACTTGGAGCTGAGTGAGAGAGAATGTAAAATCAGAATAGAATTTTTCCTTCTAATTTAACCCCACAGATACAGAAAACCTCAAATGATGGACCAAGTCAAGCCAGTGCACCACAGCAAACTATTTACATTTCTCTTTTAGGTGCTTCAAAATACAAAATTGACTCTAAGGAACAACAGGCCAGGGAGGAGGCCATAGCAAAATGGATTGGATTGGATTACCAGTCAGAACGATTGAAGATGAGGACTTTGTTAGCATGATGGAGACAGTAGATAGAAAGCTGACTGATCCAAAGAAAACTAAAATAAGCAATCTGATTGACAAACAATATGAGGATGAAAAACAAAAATTCAAAAAAGAGACTGACTGCTGCTCGGAGAGTATCTATTTGCACTGATTTGTGGACCAAAAAAGGACTCTCAGTTTCATTCCTTGCTATAAGTGCATGCTACTTTTGTGTTGAACAACATAAACCTGAACACATATTGTTGGCCCTTGAACAAGTAGCCCACCCACACACTGCACAGTCAATTAAAACATGTGTGGACAAATGCTTGCAAGAGTGGGACATACCAAAGAGGAAGATCCTTACATTGATAACAGACAATGGGAGCAATATGGTGGCAGCATTTAAACAAACCGCAGCAGCAGAAGAACCACCCAGCTCTAGTGAGGAAGACTTATCCATGACGGAATGTGACTCTGAGGCAGAGTCTGAAATTGATGAACTGCAGTGGGTGAGCCAATTTTAATATTATTTTACATGACACGGTTCGGTTGACAGTTACAGTGCCTTGCGAAAGTATTCGGCCCCCTTGAACTTTGCGACCTTTTGCCACATTTCAGGCTTCAAACATAAAGATATAAAACTGTAATTTTTTGTGAAGAATCAACAACAAGTGGGA
This sequence comes from Pelophylax lessonae, assembly GCF_965119305.1. Classification (NCBI taxonomy): domain Eukaryota; kingdom Metazoa; phylum Chordata; class Amphibia; order Anura; family Ranidae; genus Pelophylax; species Pelophylax lessonae. The sequence continues at coordinate 600,981,582 of NC_138768.1, read as the reverse complement.
CACAATCATGAAGTGTAATTAAATTTATTGGATATTTCAAACTTTGTTAACAAATAAAAAACTGAAAAATTGGGCCTGCAAAATTATTCAGCCCCTTTACTTTCAGTGCAGCAAACTCTCTACAGAAGTTCAGTGAGGATCTCTAAATGATCCAATGTTGACCTAAATGACTAATGATGATAAATAGAATCCACCTGTGTGTAATCAAGTCTCTGTATAAATGCACCTGCACTGTGATAGTCTCAGAGGTTCGTTTAAAGCGCAGAGAGCATCATGAAGAACAAGGAACACACCAGGCAGGTCCTAGATACTGTTGTGGAGAAGTTTAAAGCCGGATTTGGATACAAAAAGATTTCCCAAGCTTTAAACATCCCAAGGAGCACTGTGCAAGCGAAAATATTGAAATGGAAGGAGTATCAGACCACTGCAAATCTAAGAAGACCTGGCCGTCCCTCTAAACTTTCAGCTCATACAAGGAGAAGACTGATAAGAGATGCAGCCAAGAGGCCCATGATCACTCTGGATGAACTGCAGAGATCTACAGCTGAGGTGGGAAACTCTGTCCATAGGACAACAATCAGTCGTATACTGCACAAATCTGGCCTTTATGGAAGAGTGGCAAGAAGAAAGCCATTTCTTAAAGATATCCATAAAAAGTGTAGTTTAAAGTTTGCCACAAGCCACCTGGGAGACACACCAAACATGTGGAAGAAGGTGCTCTGGTCAGATGAAACCAAAATCAAACTTTTTGGCAACAATGCAAAACGTTATTAGAGAAGTAAAGTGGGGTAAAATGGCGCTGCCTGTTTAAAAGTGTATATATAATTTTATGGAAGGGGTTAAAATAATGTGTAGTAAAGTGCTAATGTGCAATTATATGCAAAACACTATAAATAAACCTATATAAAAAAGTATCTAAGCATTATTTTAGAAATAAAAGTATACACATAAATTTTGAGCATAAAGTGATATGTGCAATCAATAAAGATAACAATAAACAAAGTGCGAGTGCAAGTTGTCCAGTGAAAACACCAAAAATATTATATATAAATATGTTGAATCAAAAAAGTCCAAAATCAGTCCATAAAGTGCTTGCAAAATGAGTATGAGTGCTTCATAAAACAATGGTGCTTCAATATTATTGATGAGTGATATTCGAGAGGTGATCCGGGTGGTAAGTGTAGGGTGAAGGAAAACATGCACCCCTCCAATATATCCCGCACTCACCAGAGATAAATACCCCTACAGGGGTAATGAGCTTTAGGGTAATAGCCTCTTTCCAACGGTTCCTAGTAGTGGGCTCGTGGGTAAAGATATCCCTGGGTGTCTCCTCTCAGCGGGGTCAAATAATTCCAATACACTAGATCACCATAGTATTCCTCTCATCATATCCTAGAAATAACTGACCAACTCTTGCGAACCGTAAACCAGACAGTCATAATGATGGAAAGAGATCAGGAATTAACTCCTTAGACCCAGTCTGTCCAGATAGTATGGTCACTCGTTGACTTGGACTTTCGAAAAAGTAGCTTAACTCTTCTATAAGACACAGAAGTTGAATCAAATGCAGTTTTACTATGGAGGAGGTTTTTTCCGGTCTTTTGAATTGTAAGAAGACAATAACTATAAAGAAGTTATTGACCATACTATCTGGACAGACTGGGTCTAAGGAGTTAATTCCTGATCTCTTTCCATCATTATGACTGTCCTGTTTACGGTTCGCAAGAGTTGGTCAGTTATTTCTAGGATATGATGAGAGGAATACTATGGTGATCTAGTGTATTGGAATTATTTGACCCCGCTGAGAAGAAGACCTGATGGAGTCTGCCAAAGACCTGAGACTGGGACGGAGATTTGTCTTCCAACAAGACAATGATCCAAAACATAAGGCAAAATCTACAATGGAATGGTTCACAAATAAACATATCCAGGTGTTAGAATGGCCAAGTCAAAGTCCAGACCTGAATCCAATCGAGAATCTGTGGAAAGAACTGAAAACTGCTGTTCACAAACGCTTTCCATCCAACCTCACTGTGCTCGAGCTGTTTTGCAAGGAGGAATGGGCAAAAATTTCAGTCTCTCGATGTGCAAAACTATTAAGAGACATACCCCAAGCGACTTACAGCTATAATCGCAGCAAAAGGTGGCCCTACAAAGTATTAACTTAAGGGGGCTGAATAATTTTGCATGCCCAATTTTTCAGTTTTTTATTTGTTAAAAAAGTTTGAAATATCCAATAAATTTCGTTCCACTTCATGATTGTGTCCCACTTTTTGATTCTTCACAAAAAATTACAGTTTTATATCTTTATGTTTGAAGCCTGAAATATGGCAAAAGGTCAAAAAGTTCAAGGGGGCCGAATACTTTCGCAAGGCACTGTAACTATCACATGCATATGAGATGATTGATATGGGGGGGCTAGTATTTGCTCTAGTCTACTCTATGGGTGCATCTTTGTTATTTTTCCAGTAGTCTTGTGTAAAAGTATTCCCATAAGATGTTAAATGTTAAAATAATAGAATGGAACAGAAAGCTTTTCTATACTTCATGCTTATTTGGCTATGTTCCACTGTTAGGTACCAACAGATCCACATGGACCGGACACCATGTGTAGTGCATACCTTACAACTAGTGGTCCACATGTTGCAGAAGGAGGCAAGTGTGACGAGAATACTGGATAAAGCAAGATCAATAGTGCACCTCTTCCGAAAGTCTTCCATCGCAACACAGAAGATATTGGAGCATTGTGGCCTGACCCTTTTCAATGACTGCCCCACACGCTGGTCAAGCACATTCAACATGATCGCAAGACTCCTCAAACTGAAAGAGTCAGTCTGCCAAATCACAAACAACATGGGATGGGACAGCTTGCTCCCTAGTGAATGGCAAAAGCTCACATCATTGCATGACCTATTGCTGCCTCTTGCAGAACATACTAAAACCCTCCAGAGTGACACCATGTCAATGTCCCTAGCTGTCCCTGCTCTTTTTGATCTACTTAGTCACCTTGAGGACTTTAAACAGAACACTAGCTACCAAAACCTTGCCACAATTGCACAGAAAATGGAAGGGAATGCTAACCAGCATTTTACTTCATTGTTAGATCCAACAGATGAAATGTTCTTGCCACTTGCAGCAGCTGCTTGTTTTGTCAACCCTACTGTCTGTGAAACCCTTGTTGATGTGGCAGATCATGAGAATATTCAGGAATTGCTTAAAAAGGCAGAGGAGTATGCAATAAGAAAATCCACTTCGCCCCACACGCAACATCATGAATTGTCTGAAGATGATGTGGAAGAACTAGTGGAACAGGAGAATATTGAAAAATCGGAGGAAGTTGAAGAAGCACCGGCATCCACATCTAAGCAGCCTATCTTTCGGTTTCTTTCTAAATGCCGCAGAAGACCCAGGCAGAGGATCTCCCCAAACAGCATAAAACAGGAGATCAGAAAATATAAGGAAGAGCTTTTGCATCAAGTTGAGGACAACACTGCAACAGATTTTTGGCTGTCAAAGAGTGACACTATTTATCACCAGCTAAAACCTTTTGCTTTAGACCTGCTGGCTATGCCAGCTTCTCAAACCTTTGCAGAGAGGGTATTCAGTGTCACAGGTGACCTCTCTAGAGGCCGGCGGAATAGAGCAAGGGTCATTTTGGCACAAAGTGCTTTCCTTAAAATGAATCGAAACAAATAGAAGTGTTTTATTATTGTTATTTCTATAAGAAGCATAACTAATACTTGTGCTTCAAAAACAGTTTTTTTTTTTTTCAAAACAGTGAGGTTTATTGAAATTTTTGGTACAATACAAAAATAAACCGTGCATTGAAACTGCAATCAGGTTCATAACACATTGGGGTACAAAAAATACAAATATACAAAATAATCAGCACCGAGAGACAGAACAGGCATAGTAAAAAAACAAAACAGTAGTCAGTGGCTCTCCGTCGATCCAACCCTCGAACAGAAAATATTGAATTACCAGGGGCGGCCAACATAGAATAGTTACCCACTGCATTACCGAGCCGTATCAGGGCACTGCACCCATTTGTCCCAAATCTTGTTGAACTTCTGAGGGCACCCCCTATGTTTATACAAAAGTTTATGAAATGGGATGACACCATTAACCTCCTTAATCCACAAACCTAGAGTAGGAGGAGTAGGTCTCATCCACCTCCTGGCTATCAGTTTACGTACTATAAACAAAGTTTCCTGAAGAAATATGACAGTGGATTTGGGCATCTCTCCATCTGGGTAAACCCCCAGGAGACACTCCTTAGGGGAGAGTTGCAGAGGAGACCCCATCTTGTCATGGAGGAATGTGACTACTTGTTGCCATAGAGTCTGTAATTGGGGACAGCTCCACAAGAGATGAAAGAAGGAGGCGTCAGGGTCTCCACACATAGGACAAGAAGGGACCAAGTCAGGGTGATATTTGGACAGTCTAAGTGGGGTGAGATAAGCCTGGTGTATTATGAAGGTCTGAGTTAGGCGATCCGACAGTTTTGGCGACACTCTGCGGCACGTCTCCAGGGCATCCTCCCATTCCTCATCCTCCATGGCCCCCACACTGCGCTCCCAGCGGGTCTTAAGTGCAAAAGCCAAGGTGGTCGAGGAAGGTGTGTGAAGTTCAGAGTAGAACATGGAAATAAGGTGACTGGGTGCTGTACTTTTAACAATCTCAAGGGTGGTAACCGATTCTAGCTCAGGAGGGCCATCAGGGAATTGAGATCTATAGGCATGGGAGAGCTGTAAGTATCTGTAGTGCATGGGGCCCTGGATCGCAAACTGATCCTGCAAGGCCTCGTAAGACCGCAGACCAGTGGTCGTGGAGATATGGCTAAGGAGAAGGATGCCCCTCCCGCTCCATATCGACAGGTCAGGGATGGAAAGGAACTCGTGTAGTGCGCTGTTATGCCACAGAGGGGTGAATGTGTGAAATGGAGGGCACCGAAGCCTGGACGCTACCACCTCCCAGATCCGACAATAGTGGTATAGAAGAGATCTGGGGCACAAGGGCTCCGGTGAGCCCCTGACACCCCTAAGGATAACTAGGAGGGGGTCCCCGAGGGGATGAGCCCACCCAGGGCAGAGCAGGGTCAAAAAACGTTCTCTATCCGTTTTATCTATATGAAAGAACTGGGACAACTGAGCTGCCAGATAGTACAGATTAAAATCCGGCAGGGCCAATCCCCCTAGTTTTGTAGGATTCTTGAGTTTGCGCCAGGAGATCTTGTGCCGGTCAGCACCCCAAACAAAGGTCTTGAGGAGTGATTCCATCTGCTTAAACAGCTTGAGTGGCAGGTAAATAGGAGAGTGCCATACAACATAAAGTATTTTGGGAAGGAGAATCATTTTAATTAAATTGACTCTACCCATCACTCCCAGAGGTAATTTGGACCATACTTGAATTTTAGCCTTAAGCAGAGGGAACAGGGGTTGAACGTTATCCGGGACATAATCTGCTGAGTTAGCTGTCACTTGAATCCCTAAGTATTTAATGCGGGATACACATTGTAGGGCTGGGCTTGCGGGGGTGATTGCCTGTGGGCTCTCGTCAAGCGGGAGAATTTGTGACTTATCCCAGTTTATCTGAAAACCGGAGAATCGTCCATACCGTTCAATTAAAGAAAGGGCCGTGAGTAGGGATTCCCGAGAGTCCTCCAAATATAACAAAGTGTCATCTGCATACATGCTGATCTTCTCCTCCAACGGTCCCTTACGTAGGCCTCGAATCCCGGGATGTGCTCTAATGGCCATCGCCAGAGGTTCCGCGGCCAGGGCATACAGCAGGGGGGAGAGGGGGCACCCCTGTCGAGTGCCACGGGATAAAGGGAAGGCGGTCGACTGCCAGCCATTTGCCAGGACCCTAGCTACCGGGGCGCTATATAAAAGTTTGACCCACTTAATAAAATTAGGTCCAAAGCCGTACCGGTCCAGACAGGTCCACAGAAACGGCCACTCTACCGAGTCAAATGCTTTAGCCGTGTCCAATGAGACCACCACCCTGCCACCCATTCCGTCGTGCCGTGCCTGGAGATTCATAAATAACCGGCGAAGATTAAATGAGGTGTTCCTCCCAGGCATGAACCCGGCCTGGTCCGAGTGTATGAGTGAAAGGATCACCTTGTTAAGGCGAAGGGATAAAATTTTCGCAAGGATTTTAGTGTCTACTGGGAGCAAAGAGATGGGACGGTAAGACTCTGGGGCGTGTACATCCTTGCCCGGCTTGGGAATGAGCACAATTAGCGCCTCCCGCATAGAAGGGGGTAGGGTTGCATCTTTGAATAGAGATTGAAACAAAGCCAATAATTTAGGAGAGAGGAGTTCCGAATATTGGGAGAAAAATTCAATCGGGAGGCCGTCCAGGCCGGGGGCCTTAGACCTAGGGAACTTGGACACGGCTGCTGCAATCTCTTCCACAGAGATGGGTGCCTCGAGGGTCGCCAACTGGTCGGGTGTCAAAGTGGGAAAGTCAATAGAGTCCAAAAAGTCATGCATGTCAGTGCAGTCAGCGGGAGCCCTAGAGGTGTAAAGAGTACTAAAAAATGAGCGGAAACACTGTGTCACCGCAGCAGGATCAGCGATCTCATTACCCAGGTCATCCTTCAAAGTAATAACTACCGGGGGCCTATCCTCACAATGGACTAAATATGCGAGAAGTTTCCCCGCCCGCTCACCATGTGCAAACAGATTCTGCTTCTGAAAAAACATCTTAGATTTCGCCCTCTCGTAGTCAAGTTGGGAAAGGACTTTAGAGGTCAATTTATACTGAGATTCATGTGCCGGAGTCGGGTCCCCCAGAAAGGCCTGTTCAGCTTCAATTAGATTTGTCGTTGCCCTGGAGATCTCCTCAGCAGCCCGCGCTCTAACAGCCTTGATTTTGGAAATCATAGTGGATCTGGCGAACAGTTTAAACGCCTCCCACACCGCAGCCGGGGAGGCAGTGCCCTCATTGTCAGAGAAGAATTGTGTCCAGGTCCCCTCAATGTCGTTCCCATCCGACACCAAGGGGAGCCAGGCAGGATTCAGGCGCCAGGCCGGGGGAGGTCTATTGCAGGGCAAGGACAACAGTATCCAATAAGGGCAGTGATCAGACAGAGTCCGTGGGGCGAAGCCTGCCGTCAGTAACCTGGGGAGCAGGGTTCGAGACAGCAATATCAGATCAATGCGTGACATAGAGTGGTGTGCAGCCGAAAAACAGGAGTACGCGCGCTGCGCGGGGTATTTGCTGCGCCAAGAGTCGGCCAGACCAAAGCTCTCCAACAATCGGGAGAACCTGGTCGGGGACGACCCCGGCGGCACCTGGGAGGCGCCACCGGACCTATCCAGACCCGAGTCCATCACATTGTTAAAGTCACCCAGCCAGATCACCGGGGCCCCTGGGCTCTGTGCCATAAACGCCAGTCCCTCCATAATAATCACAGCAGAGTAAGGGGGGGGCACATAGAAAGCCATCAGTAACATCAATTCCCCATAGACTGACGTTTTGAGAAAAACATATCTACCCATTGGGTCGACCTGAGATCCTAGGAGCTGGAATTGTACCGATTTGGCCACCAGTAGCGCCACACCCCTGGAGTGTGAGCTATAAGCAGAGTGTTGCACCCAACCAACCCAGGGACGTTTGAGGGACTGTTGTACACGGCCCTCCAAATGTGTCTCCACCAGAACTATAATATCAGCCCGTACACGGCGTAGGACATTAAAGACAGCCGTTCGTTTAATCTTATCACGCATACCCCTGACATTCCACGTCAACAATTTCAATGCGGCCATGGTAGGGGTAGTACAGTGCGCGGAGCGGAGGCTCCCAGGATCTCAGGCAGTAAGGCCGCGGAACCAACAAGTCCACGGTCACACACCAGCGGCGATATACAGCAGCAAAAGAGCAAATAATTATTACTTGAGGTCAATGTGCATAAAACAGAAACAGTATAGAGATTGTACCAAATATAAATCATAAACAATGGTAACACCCCAATCCCCCCTCCCTGCCCTGCACCAACCCCAACTTGTGCGGGCATGTTCCCAAACAAGTGCCTCAACCAGAACAGGCCCACATGCGACTGGGAAAGAGCAAGATCAGGAGGCCAGGGACCCCCAAGGTATGCAGCAAAAATACAGCAAAATACAAATAGAATAAACAAGGGGGCCCGGGGGCCCAGGTCCAGCAGAAGTCGCAGGGGGCAACAGGGGAGTTGGGCACAAACACACGCCTTAGCGGGTGTAGGGGGCGAAAACCAACAGGTGTATCGCTGGGTAGCAAAGCCTATGGGCAGGTGGAAGTCCATAGGAAGAGAACAGAGAAATCAGTTCCATCTGTGGAGCTAGGGCGCTCCGCCGGTCAAACACAGGAGCAATAGTGCAGGAAAATGAGGGGGGAGGGGGGGGGGAAGGGGGATGCAAAGTCTTGAGTTCCGCAGGATCTACAAAACCCCCTCCTCCGCTCTTGCAGCAGCTTAAGGTATAGGCCATCAGGGAGAAAGTATCATGAAGTCGCCAGGGCAAGGTGGTCAGGCTCTAGCTTCCAGGCCTTCTAGCCAGGAGATGGCGGCCTCCGGATCCTCAAAGAAGTGGGCTCGGTCCTCGCCCTCCACTCTAAGACGGGCCGGATACAACATGGAGTACTTGATATTCTTGATACGCAGTCTGCGTTTGACCTCCAAAAAGCTCTTGCGGCGCCTCTGGACCTCAGCAGAGAAGTCGGGGAAAATCGCTATTTTGTGGTTTCCAAATGGAATGTTCCCCTTAACCCTGGCCAGGCGCAATATGGCATCACGGTCTCGGTAGTTCAGGAATTTAGCGATGAACGTGCGGGGGGGTGCACCCTGAGGGGGGGGGCGCCCTGAGAGGCGATGTGCACGTTCCACAACAAAAGTGGGTGAAAAGGATTCTCTGCCATAAGTCTGAGTGAGCAATTGTTCCAAATATGATGAGGGGTCAGCACCTTCAGAGCCCTCCGGGAGGCCGATGAACCGCAGGTTACAGCGGCGCAGCCTATTCTCCATGTCATCTTGTTTTTGGAGGATAAGGTGTACTTGTTGCTGCAGCCTGTCTGAGGAGTTTTGCAATGGGGGGAGGGAGTCCTCCACCTCACTAATTCTGTGTTCAGCCTCACCAACTCTGTCCCTCAGCTTCTGCATATCCTGACGCATCAAAGATATATCTACCTTCACCTCCTCGATTTTAGTAGTCAGCATGGTCTGGCAAGTAGCAATCGCCTCCAAAACCTTGGATGTAGCAGGGCTCTCAGGCTCCTCCACCACGAGCGACGGGCCGGCGCCATCTTGGATCGGGGCCTCCTTCTCCAGCCTCCGGAATGCAGCCAGTTTTGCCGCAGCTTCAGAGCCTTTCTTCGGCGGAGACATGCGGAGGTCGGTGCCGCGGGTGTGCGGGAGGTGAAGGAAGGATTATCGTGCCCGAAGGGCTGCAGGATTAGCGGTGAAGGATATCGGTCCGGCGGAGCTCCTCTCACACACGTCCTCTCACATGCTGCGCCAGGCCACGCCCCCTCTTCAAAAACAGTTTTAATTGTCAATTCAATTCATTGGAAAAATGCACACAGGCTACAAATGCCATTTGTATGTGGAACAATAACACAAACACCACTTATTAACTCCTCTCTCTCTTAGCATTGACAAATGTTACAATAGACACAAATATCACACTAATGAAAAAGAAAAATAGATCAGTAACAGTCAAAAAGGGCAGCCTTACATCAGGGTCCTGCTGCAGTTCTTTTTAGTGTAATATTTACCTCTATTGTCATTGGAAATGCTGAGACTGAGAAAGAGGAGAGAGGAGTTGATAAAAAGTGGTAAGTCACTCTGTTATAATTCTTACCCTAATGGCATTATTGTAGACTGCGCACATTTTTATTGAATACATCTGAGAATTAGAACTGTTAAAATAATAAGCTGACACTGTAAATGGGTTCTTCTTATTTAGAAATAAGCATTACCCTCCTCAAGTTTTACAGTATTGGTTTATTATGTAGTGCCAGTGCATAAGCAGTGCTGATGCTTATTTTTTCTTCCCTTGAGTCTCTCTGCAGCTGTTCTTGGATGGTTGAGGTGGAAAGGAAGTTGTTCTCTTCTCTGAGGATGTTTTTGTACCATTCTTTATTCATGGCTGTGTTCTTAGGCAAAATTGTGAGTGAGCAGTGAGCACACTCCCTTGTTGGCTGAGAACTTAGCAACCCCCCACAGTGGTCTCAGGTCTCAGGATGCTGTACTGTTGCCATTAGCATGACACAGGACTGATGAAGTGAGCTGATGCTTATTTTTTCTTCCCTGGAGTCTCTGCAGCTGTTCTTGGATGGTTGAGGTGGGAGGAAGGAAGTTGTTCTGTTCTCTGAGGATGTTTTTGTACCATTCTTTATTCATGGCTGTGTTCTTAGCAGGGCCGCTAATAGGGGGGGGACCACCAGCCCTCTTGTAGGGGGCCCGAGCACACAGGGGGGCCCACACAGAGAGGGGGATTCGTGATGGACAACAAATACAGAAATCTTCCTCCAGCACCTGAATCTGATCTGTCCCTCTCCCTGCTATCAGCTTTTATCTGTTGAGAAAGATACAGTCGTCCCTCACTAACCCCCCTCCCTTGTGTGGGCCCCCTTCCCAGCACTTATCTCTGCTCAGGAGTTTATTTGTAACATCTCGTCTTCTTTTTTATTTAACATAGTTTTTTTTTTAGATCTAGCAGGAATTATGGGAGTTATGTTATATTTGTGTCTGATAATAGTGATTTTGTTGTCATTTTAGCTAAATATATCTTTAATATTTTCTTGGGGGGGCCTGCCAGGTAGTCAGTATGGGGCCCCACGATTTCTAACAGCAGCCCTGGTTCTTAGGCAAAATTGTGAGTGAGCAGTGAGAACACTCCCTTGTTGACTGAAAACTTAGCAACCCCCCCCCCCCCCCACAGTGGTCTCGGGTCTCAGGATGCTGTACTGTTGCCATGAGCATGACACAGGACTGATGAAGTGAGCTGATGCTTATTTTTTTCTTCCCTGGAGTCTCTGCAGCTGTTCTTGGATGGTTGAGGTGGGAGGAAGGAAGTTGTTCTCTTCTCTGAGGATGTTTTTGTACCATTCTTTATTCATGGCTGTGTTCTTAGGCAAAATTGTGAGTGAGCAGTGAGCACACTCCCTTGTTGGCTGAGAACTTAGCAACCCCCCACAGTGGTCTCAGGTCTCAGGATGCTGTACTGTTGCAATGAGCATGACACAGGACTGATGAGGTGAGCTGATGCCATTGCCTGCAAAGTTTTTATTTTTTTTGTATTTTTATTACATTTTTACATTTTTATGTTACCCCCCCCCCCCCTTTTGGTCAAAAAAGCAATATTATTGGCAAAACAGTTTTGCCTAAATAAAGACTTAATGACTAACTCTGTGTCTGTGTAGTGCTAGAGCATGCTCAAAGCTTAATACCATAAATAATAACATATTGGATTTTTCACTCCAGGACCAGCAGTAGTATATATAATGAGTTTTGAAATTGTAGAGAAATGCTTAAATAATGCATTACAAATTACAATTGAACTACACCCATTCGATTATAGCTGACTAAAATGAGTTTGTCGACTAAAATGTAGGACGTTTTAGTCTACTAAAATGTAGGACGTTTTAGTCAACTAAAATGTACTGGAGTTTTAGTCTACTAAAATGTAGGACGTTTTAGTCAACTAAAATGTACTGGAGTTTTAGTCGACTAAATACGACTAAAACTAAAACACTTGCAGAAGACTAAAATGGGACTAAAACTAAAATGCCATTTTAGTCCTAAGACTAAGACTAAAACTAAATTGAAATTTGCTGCCAAAATTAACACTGGCTGGCAGCACTCACATGTCTATTTCCCATTTACAACCTCTGGATATGAAGCTGAGCACGTGCACTCAGCTTCTTTGGTCAACCATGGCGAGGCCTGTTCTGAGTGGAACCTGTCCTGTTAAACTGCTGTATGGTCTTGGCCACCATGCTGCAGCTAAGTTTCAGGGTCTTGGCAATCTTCTTATAGCCTAGGCCATTTTTATGTAGAGCAACAATTTTTTTTTTTTTTTTCAGATCCTCAGAGTTCTTTGCCACGAGGTGCCATGTTGAACTTCTTATAGCCTAGCTAGGCCATCTTTATGTAGAGCAACAATTTTTTTTTTTCTTTTCAGATCCTCAGAGTGTAATTTGCTATGTGGTGCCATGTTGAACTTCCAGGGCCCAGTATGAGTGAGTAAGAGCAAACACACCTGCTCCCCATTCACACCTGAGACCTTGTAACACTAACAAGTCACAGGACATCGGGGAAAGAAAGTGGCTAATTGGGCCCAATTTGGACATTGTCCCTTGGGGGTGTACTCACTTTTGTTGCCAGTGGTTTAGACATTAATGGCTGTGTGTTGAGTTATTTTGAGGGGAAGGAAAATTTGCACTGTTATACAAGCTGTACACGCACTACTTGACATTGTAGCAAAGTGTCATTTCTTCAGTGTTGTTACATGAAAAAGGTATAATAAAATATTTACAAAAATGTGAGGGGTGTACTCACTTTTGTGAGATACTGTATATACTGTATGTAATCCGACACTTCTGGGTCGGGGGCACGCATGTGCACTTCCGGCGCCTCGCTTCCGCAATAATTAAACACAGCGGAAGCCGATCGGCAGGTGCAGAGAGAGTACCCAATGTACTCTGGCACCTGTCGACCATCAGGCAGAGAGACAGAACTGCGATCTCCCTGACTCTCCGTTACGCCATGCCATCTCTCTACTTTATCGTCTTTTGACGGTGCAGGAGCCTTCCTCCAGACCTTCATACCTCACTCAATGGGAACGCGATTTAGGCTTATCCTTCTCGGACCACCAGGTGGACCGCCTCTTCTTCTTCGCTTGTAAAACCTCCACATGCTCTAAGTACCAAGAAGCTGGCTATAAGTTTCTGACCAGGTGGTACTATACTACTATACACCGGTCAGGCTGCGTAAGATGTTCCCCTCCTGTTCTGATCTCTGCTGGCGCTGTGGGGAAGAGGTGGGATCCTTTCTCCACATCTTTTGGTCATGCAGCCGACTGCACCCTTTCTGGTCGGAGGTGCTCTGCATAGCCCAAAAGTTCACGGATCACACCCTCACTCTGAGCCCGGCCCTCTTCCTCCTCCACCATAATACTTTCCGAGGGTGTCCTATCGGAAATCGATCCTGCCGCTCCTGTTTACAGCGGCCAGGAGCTGTATTCCTCTTCTCTGGAAGCAGTCCCAGCCTCCCACGGTAGCGATCTGGCTACGTAAGTTGGGACTTTATAGGCTACTAGGAAAGTGCTGATCTCGGTGGGAATAAATGTAACAGTCATCTAATTAAAATATATCATTTATTTAACATGAACATACACAGAATGTAACAGTAGACATGTATTCAATAAAACATGGTATATACATGCATATAAATCATAAGACATAGTCTTTGACCACTGGAACCCCAATGCCTCTAAAAACTAAGGCAACTCATATAGGTATATGATAAATCATGATAGATCATGATGAAAGATCATAGAAATGTAGGGTTCACTCGTGGTAGACGTGGAATCGCAACATATTTGAGAGGCTGAGAGACCCCATTGAATTGGGGGATTCTCTCATTCCCCTCTCCTCTTTTCTCTATTTCGTCACTACAGGGATGTGGCAATAGTATGATTTAGAGTATGTCTCATTCATTCTTTATTCAGATGTGGCTACGTAAGGTAGCGTACATTAATGAGATGGAAGACCTTGTGGCTGCTGAACGAGGCACAAGAGATGGGTTCCTCAAGCGATGGCACTACTGGCATGAGTTCACTTTTTCCATGGAATACAAAGATCTGGTCGCCTAGGGTGACTCGGTCGGAACGGATGGCCCTCTCCCCCCCCTTCTTTTTTTTTTTTCTCCCCTATCTCTCTCTCCCCCCCCTTCCCCCTTCTTTGCTTTGCTCCTTCTGCTCACTTTCTCTCTTCAGTTATACCCGACTTCTGGGGTCAAAATTACCCCCTCTCCCCTTGGGCATACGTCCAGTTGCTGCCTCATCCTGCACCTGATGTGGTAGCTGGCCACCTGGGTTGCTCTTCTCCGTTCCCATACACCGGCCATGTGATAAATGCCGGTGGGGATGGGGATCGCCTGGGGGCATGGCACCATACAGACTTCTGTTGCACTGTGTGGCACATTGGGGTCCAATATCACAGTGTATTTGAGCCATATCTGCAGACCCTACTGTCCCACTGTGTCATTGTTTCACGTAATTGTCTCAAACTATCTCTTGAGATATCTTTTGTGTTTTTCATGCATGTTCTGATGTTCTAATGTTCTTTGTTTGTTCATGTATCATTGCTCTTGATGATATTGTATGCCTTTTCCACTTCCATAAATAAAGAATTTAAAAGAACTGCGATCTGCCTATCTAAAAAAGGCAGGCATTCTGACAGGAGGGAAGGGAAGGAGATTTTGTTCCTCCAAAGCAGGGAATACATTTTATCTCTTCCCCTAGCAAAAGCACCTCACGCAGTATAGTAAAACACTAGCTAGGCACACAGTTAAGGCTTTGATCAATGTCAATGACATGGGGGAATGCACAGTACTAAAAACTAAGGGTATGCAGACTTTTGAAAAGGGGTAATTTGATTTGTTTACTTGTTGCCATGTTTTGCTTTATGATTTTGCCATTCTGTTCTGACCTGCAGTTAAATATGAATCCCATAAGAAATAAAAGAAATGTGTTTTTGCCTGCTCACTCATGTTTTCTTTAAAAATGATACCTATATTACTAATTCTCCAAAGGTATGCAAACGTTTGAGCACAACTGTATGATTGTGTGCCTTTTTTTTTTTAGTTCTGTTCTCTCCCTCTTAAGCAAAACATTTCAGTTCAGTGTCAAGCTTAAAATGTATTTCCAGTTTTACAAATTCAAGAAAACCCCCATTCACACAGCATACCTTTTTCTAATATTGTTTTCCTTTTTTTATGTTTTTAACTAGTGATCGACCAATATCATTTTTTGTTGCCGATACTGATATTTTGGCGATCGCATATCTGTATCGGTCGATATTTTTGTATATTTAAAAGTTTGCAAAATAAACACAAATTTCGACACAAATCTGTTACTGAACATGCAAAACTTTATTTATTAACAATTTTAACATTAAGGGCTCGTTCTTCACACCTTAACTGCATGAGAACTGATAGGAAAACTTCAATTGCAGGGACATTTAGTTTCACATCATTCTGATTGTGCATTAATGCATAATAAACTGCTGCAGTAGTGCACTCACTCACTGCAATAATTTGAAATCACTACTGCAGTGCAGTCAGTGCAAAACTGCTAGAAAAAAAGCTAGACAACAGCTAGACGGCGGATTGGATTGGAGTCAGTGGACTACCACTGCAGTAGGGCACTCACTGCAACTACTGCAGTCAGTGCAAAACTGCTAGAAAAAAAGCTAGGCAACAGCTAGACAGTGGATTGGACTGGAGTCAGTGGACTACCGCTGCAGTAGGGCACTCACTGCAACTACTGCAGTCAGTGCTAAACTGCTAGAAAAAAGCTAGGCAACAGCTACACAGTGGATTGGAGTCAGTGGACTACCTCTGCAGTAGGGCACTCACTGCAACTACTGCAGTCAGTGCAATGCTCCTAAGAAAAAGCTAGGCAAGCTAGGTAATTGGAGTCAGTGGGCTACCCCTGCAGTAGGGCACTCACTGCATCTACTGCAGTGCAGTCAGTGCTTAACTGCTAGAAAAAAAGCTAGGCGACAGTGGATTTGAGTGGACACTACTCTTTTCAATACTCCCGGTTAAGTAGAACAATATTATACTACAGAAAGCAGAACATTTCAGAATGTCTATGGTCACCTGTTAAAGGGCTTCTTTTTTGTTCATATAATGCTGCCACTTCATAAACATGCTCAGGAGGAGAGGAGGACAGAGGAGCAGAGAGCGAGAGAGAGAGAGAGAGAGAGAGGTATCTTCTAGCATGGGAAGCAAGTCTTTTGTAGCGTGGCTTATTTTCTTTCCACCACTGAAATGGATCACTTCTTCTGTCAATTACTGGTTCCTTCAAATAGAGATGAAGTTCATCATCCAGGCTCATTATTGCAGATTAAGAAGAAACTGAATCCTCCGCATAAGGCCCCAATAAAACACTGAAAATGTCCTTGTCCAGCTTCCCCGGCCCCTAATAGACACAGGGTGACTTACACATAAGAGGGGCCGGGGAAGCTGGACAAGGAGTTTCCCGACCTCTCTAAACTAGTCTGGGTTCCACGAGCCCCCCACCCAAAGTGACTCCTGTCACAGGTGCTTTAAGCATCTTTTCAGTGCTGAAGCTGGTTTCTACACTTCCACCTTTCTGTCACATCTAGCTAAAATACAATGGATCTTCACCAAACTTACATTTGCACATATACACATCCTTCTAGCACACACATGGGTGGATCCCACTGAAGGTACTTACAGTGGTCTCCAGGCAGAGGGGTGTCCTCTTCGGAGCGCTGGCCTGGCTCCGCCTCCGCAGTCTCCTCCTCCTCTTCCTCCTCCCTCCTGGACACCATGGCTGATTTTACAGAAACAACAAAATATAAGAAACCCCCCCCCCCCCCCAAAATTGCAGTCCTACAAGTTTGAACAAGGATACAGAACACAGACATTCCCAGTCAAAGTGCTTACAGTGGCCCCCAGGGAAAGCGGCCTCCTCCAGGTCTCTCTCCTCCTCCACTTCCACCTCCTCCGCCTCACTCTCCTCCGACTCCGCCTCCTACCCATCTCCCTGATCCACCATGGCTGAAGCTAGATAAACGACAAAAGAAAAGAAAACACCCACAAAATTGCAGTCCTACAAGTTTAAACAAGGACACAGAAGACAGTCATTCACAGTCAAAATACTTACAGTGGGCCCGAGAGGAAGTGGCCTCCTGCTGCTTGTCCTCCTCCTCATTATCATCACTAACATCTACAGAAAAAAACAGCACAAATTACACACAATTTTCGGACACAAACAGCCTGCTACTTATCCACATGGCAGCAATATACCCCAACAATTTTGGTTCCAAAGCTAGTAACGCATTAGGGAATATCGCTCTGACATTTCCTTAGGCCAGGCAGTACATACAGGAACAATGACATCAATGAGATTCATTGTGCATCTTTTTAACCAGGAGGACATTGTACATCCACTATGATGCGCCCCACCCTATTCCCATCCCCAGCCCCCACAATAAAGTATCTAGTGGCTCACACTTTGAGGTCACTTGAAGCAGCCTAAAGATCATGTGTTTACTATGCAGTCACATTAGTCCAAGCTACACCAAGCTGTTCTGAAATCAGGTTATTCAGAACAGTTTTTCTTGGTTTCCCAGTAAGCTGTGTTTTGCGCCCAGCTAGCAAATACTTGCTGGCCCAATCCCAGCACTTTTTACCATGCGATTAGATGTAGGCAAGTTCAGATCACTGTCAACTACAGTTGTCAGGAATGTAGGCCATTTAGGCTACTTTCAAATATTTCTGTTCCAATCGTCCTCATTTGAAGACCAACCCCAATTTTTGCTAAGGGTAAAGAAGATCAGTTGCCCACCTTCAAGAGTAGTTTACTTACAATGTTGCTTCCAAGCTGTTCAGACAGAAGTGTTTGTATTAAAAGGAGCCAAATTTCTAAATAAAACAATATTTAGGCTCTACACTCCCCCAAAAGGGTTTCAAATTTAGCAAGTACAACATTCCCATGCTTCTGTGTACCCTCCACTTCCTGGAGCCTTTGGAATGGCTCACTCCCTGGGGCCACAAATTGTAGTATGGCCATCCCCCTCCCCTGCTGCTTCACCAAGCAGACCATTGCTGGGCAGCCATCAGCTGTGTCTAGAACAGTGGTTCTCAACTCCGGGCCTCAGGACCCACTAACAGGCCAGGTTTGCAAGATAACTGAAATAAATCACAGGTGATATATTTTGCTGCTCAGTGATTGCAGTATTCTAAAAAACAATAAGGTGTAACCACCCTTCTCCTGCGCTTGGTATCCAGGTCCCTTGGCCACACACTTCACGGGACTGACAACTGGCTTCTCAGATGGCTAGGATCTTGCTGCCCTTGTCGGACTGGGGTAGTCCACCAATACTAGAAGCAAAAAGAACAAAAAAGGGCGCACCGACCTAGCGCATTATCCTCAATAAAAGGCTTTATTTAAATAACATAAAAAATGGCTACTCACAGACGTAGATAAAAGTAAAGCATATCAAGCTGGATTGCTCGAAAGTCCGTGTTTTAGTCCATATGGTTGTCCATGATGAGATGACTGACGCGTTTCGAGGCCTAGCCTCTTCCTCAGAGCCACTGTGTCATGACTACCTCTCTGGTTTAAATAGTAATGTGGTGAAGTAGCGATCCAGCCACCACCCCCAAGTGGGAGTGCCTCCTCCCCCAGGGGGGTGCGGCTAGAGCACCACCCACCTTCTCTTGTGACATTAATAGTAGTATGCAGTGGCATACATCAATCATGAACGTACAATACAAGTGCTAAAATAATACCATTATATACGTGAAATAGACACATGTCCATAAAAACAGTACAACAAAATCTAGATTAAAAACCACCATGGGCTAATGTTAAAAACAAATAAATAAATAAAATTGCTTTCACAGTGCACTTAAAATCAATGTAGATGCTCCCTGGATTGACAGTAGAGAGCAACCAATATCAGTTTTGTTAGGTAATTACCCCACAATTTTTCTATTATATGTACCTTCTGCTGTACCTGATCTAGGCTAGAAATTCCTCTCTTCATAGTGGTGGTGTTCCTCCCTCTCCATGTTTTCCATCCTGTTGGGGGGGGGGGGGGGGGTTTACACTGAAAAGAGGGATCAAAGGGGAGTAGAGGGCCGATAGTGTACTCAGTGCCCCTAACCTGCTTCATTAGACTAGTGGGGCACAGACCGTAATAGACCGTGGAGCCGATCGGTCATGTTGCACCGATCACCGGCTCCGTGGAACGCACGCCGCTGCCCTACTTCCGGGTTATTGCGTCATGCGTTCCACCCATCGTCACTTCCGCCGATGTCACACCCGCCGACGTCACTTCCTGTATCGACGAAAACAGTGTACAGCGGGGCGGTCCGTTTCCAGGGCAACTCTCTCTATCCCGGCATTGGCCCGACAGATACCGCCCACCATGTACAGCATCCTATTCCACTACACTCTACATAGGCGCTCCTATTGCAGTGTTCGGATATTGATAGTGCTGCTATCTCCACTTGCAGAGCCTCTACCCCTCTATGTGTTCAATTGGGGACCATTTTGGGCCACTATATATTTAATGAAATCAAATCAAAGAACCAACATTTATATTCATCCCTGTGCACATCCTGCTTGTTTATACTGTTAGTGACGGTGCAGCCCTGTTGCATACACGTGTGAGCGCACATGTACAACCACATATATAGCCCACAGGAAGCTTGCAGGCAAATGCACATACGCGCGCACACATGTACGCAACATTGCTACTGTACACCATCCACATAGATTTAAAAGGAACCCTCATCTGATTTAACGTGTGAGTCCAAACAAGAACTATATATATATATATGTATGTGTATCGCACCATGTATCTACATAGATACTTCATGTGGTCACAATATAGAGAACAATTAAAATCAATATAAATAAAGGCTGATAACCCAAAGCATATATAGGTGTACAAATACACCTTCTTTTAGAAATTGACCCAAAGGAGGACTATTTTAGAGAAGACATGTCCTCCAGGCTAGGTGAACTGATGTCATCGTTCACTTACGGCTCATTGCAAACTGAATGGGACCATAATTTTAGATATAGTTCTAAAACCCAGGAACCACGTCCATAGACGTCGTTTGTCGGTATCTGTCGGGCCAATGCCGGGATAGAGAGAGTTGCCCTGGAAACGGACCGCCCCGCTGTACACTGTTTTCGTCGATACAGGAAGTGACGTCGGCGGGTGTGACATCGGCGGAAGTGACGATGGGTGGAACGCATGACGCAATAACCCGGAAGTAGGGCAGCGGCGTGCGTTCCACGGAGCCGGTGATCGGTGCAACATGACCGATCGGCTCCACGGTCTATTACGGTCTGTGCCCCACTAGTCTAATGAAGCAGGTTAGGGGCACTGAGTACACTATCGGCCCTCTACTCCCCTTTGATCCCTCTTTTCAGTGTAAACCCCCCCCCCCCCCAACAGGATGGAAAACATGGAGAGGGAGGAACACCACCACTATGAAGAGAGGAATTTCTAGCCTAGATCAGGTACAGCAGAAGGTACATATAATAGAAAAATTGTGGGGTAATTACCTAACAAAACTGATATTGGTTGCTCTCTACTGTCAATCCAGGGAGCATCTACATTGATTTTAAGTGCACTGTGAAAGCAATTTTATTTATTTATTTGTTTTTAACATTAGCCCATGGTGGTTTTTAATCTAGATTTTGTTGTACTGTTTTTATGGACATGTGTCTATTTCACGTATATAATGGTATTATTTTAGCACTTGTATTGTACGTTCATGATTGATGTATGCCACTGCATACTACTATTAATGTCACAAGAGAAGGTGGGTGGTGCTCTAGCCGCACCCCCCTGGGGGAGGAGGCACTCCCACTTGGGGGTGGTGGCTGGATCGCTACTTCACCACATTACTATTTAAACCAGAGAGGTAGTCATGACACAGTGGCTCTGAGGAAGAGGCTAGGCCTCGAAACGCGTCAGTCATCTCATCATGGACAACCATATGGACTAAAACACGGACTTTCGAGCAATCCAGCTTGATATGCTTTACTTTTATCTACGTCTGTGAGTAGCCATTTTTTATGTTATTTAAATAAAGCCTTTTATTGAGGATAATGCGCTAGGTCGGTGCGCCCTTTTTTGTTCTTATTGCAGTATTCTAGTCTGCATCTCCCCAAGGTGATACTTAAATTCTGGCTAGCAAATACTTGCTGGCTCAATTCCAGCACTTTAGTGGGTCCTGAGAACCAGAGTTGAGAACCACGGGTCTAGAACAAGAATACAAAGAGGATATAATTTACAGACAAAATCTAAAGGGAGTTCAAAAGGCTGTGAACACACACACACACACACACATATTTTGGCATATTTAGTACACATATTGACTTTCCAGAGATTCGCGCCACTGCCTTCTTCAGCGCTCTCGGATTGCATCTTTTTACGTTGCTCCAAGAGAGATTAATAGCAAGGATGGTTGTCCTGTGGCAGAATCTCTGCTATAGCCAATGCGTCACCTGCCGTACAATGGATATGGGGGTGTCATATTTGCGGAGGAGAAGGATCTGTGGAAACAGCAATTTATGTTTTACTTACATTCGTTAAGATTGTGTTAGCAAAAATCAAACCATATATAAGAAACCTTTAGAGATTTGTCACAAAGGAAAAACATTTTGCCAG
This sequence comes from Pelophylax lessonae, assembly GCF_965119305.1. Classification (NCBI taxonomy): domain Eukaryota; kingdom Metazoa; phylum Chordata; class Amphibia; order Anura; family Ranidae; genus Pelophylax; species Pelophylax lessonae. Next base: position 600,960,141 of record NC_138768.1, on the reverse strand, counting down.
TTTCTGATAATACGCATACACCTATCTACACATCTATCTACATGACCTATGTCACCACACAGTGGCAAAATGTAATGAAGTATTGATGACCTCAACATGGGGGTTGCCACACCCATATAGCCCTTTTTCAAGAAACTTATTTTAAGAAAGATTTGATTCCCAAATTGTATAACAGGGATTTCCCTTGGGCTTACCATGCCCCCTCGTCTATTCCCAAGGTGAAAGGCGTGAGTATAGTCATATCCAAAAACAACCCATGGACATTTAGGGACTTACAGGCCGACCCTCAGGGTAGGTATTTGATGATTAAAGGGACGTTAGGACAAAGAATAATTACCCTGGTAAATGTATATTTCCCCAATGCCAATCAAATACCTTTCATGCAGTCTTTAACGCCGATTATATTGGAATTTCGTGAGGGGCATCTGATTATGGGGGGAGACTTCAATTTTTCACCAGAGCCCCTCTCGATTAAACAGATTGAAAAGGGAAATATCCCTTTTAGACCTTGTTGATCCATGGCGAATAATGCATCCTGGGGAGAGGGATTACACTTATTACTCAGCTACACACAATACCTACTCTAGAATAGACAGATTTATGGTCTCCCAGAGCGACCTCCCCCTGATTGTCTCTACTCATATAGATTCATTCTCCTTTCAGATCATGTACCTGTTCATTTGTTGTTTGAGTGGGACTCTGGTCCACCGAGATTAGCGACATGGAGATTAAATGAATCCCTCCTGCAGATTCCTACTGCTAGGGATGAAATTGACGTAGCACTGACAGAGTTTTTTGTGAATAACACTGACCCGTCACTAACACCCGGGACAATATGGGAGGCACATAAGTGTGTCATTCGGGGAGTAATAATGAGGATAGGCTCCAGACATAAACGGGATCGAGAGAGGGCGGTAACCGCGCTCCTAGATTGTATCACAACATTAAGCCTCTCCCATAAACAGTCTCTAGCGAGGGAACACCTACTCCCCCTTATGAAAGCACAGGAAGAGTTAAACAAATTATTATTTCAGAGAACAGTTCGGAACCTTATGATGACCAGAAGAAAATACTACGAGTTTTCAGATAAACCGGGAACAATGTTAGCAAGAGCTCTCCACGGGCCACAAAAACGTACAGTAATTCCACACATACAAAATATAAACGGCCGGAAAATTAATTCGTCAGTTGAGATCGCAGAGGAATTTAAGGCGCATTATAAAACCCTATAAAATCTGTCACCCCCAAACGTAACTAAGAGTACACAAGAGAAAATCAACAATTGCAATGGCATATATACAAGCATCTGGTATGCCTCCTCTGTTGTCAGAACAGATGGTAGTTATGGAGGGCAAAATTACAGAAAAAGAATTGACCCAGACCCTGTCTCAACCTAAGCGACATAAGGCTTCCGGCCCCGATGGGTTTACCCTTCGATATTACCAACAATTCATACAACATTTGAAGACCCCTCTATTATTATATTTCAACTCGATTGGAGAAGGAGGATGTATGCCCTTAGATTCTCTGAGGGCTTACATAACTCTCATACATAAGGAGGGAAAGGATCCGTCACTGTGTGGGAGTTATCGCCCGATCTCCCTGCTTAATGCCGACTTTAAATTGTTTGCCAAGGTGTTGGCAAACCGATTAATACCATATATCCCACAATTGGTACATTGGGATCAGGTCGGTTTTGTTCCAACCAGGGAGGCGAGGGATAACTCGACCCGAGTGGTGGATCTGATATATAGTGTTCGATCATCGCAAACCCCCATGATGTTACTCTCTACAGATGCCGAAAAGGCCTTTGACAGGGTGGCCTGGGATTTTATCCAGGCCACCCTGTCGTATATTGGCCTAGGACCTTGCCTTGGATGTTGGCCTGTATTATGGCCCTATATACATCACCCACGGCGGCAGTGCGGGTCAATGGGTGGAGATCTGATTTCTTTGAAATCAACAATGGTATGCGACAAGGTTGTCCACTATCCCCCCTGATTTTCATTTTAACCCTAGAACCATTCTTGTGTACAATACGCAAGGATGGAAATATCACAGGTGTCCAGGTGGTGGGTGAACATCACAAGGTAGCAGCGTTTGCCGATGATCTGATTTTTTTAGTGACGAATCCTATTAAATCTCTGCCGCACATATTGGAAGCACTTCAGATATATTGCAATATATCTTACTATAAGATAAATCTATCTAAATCTGCGGCCTTGGATGTTTCTTTCCCCCTGGACACTTGGAGATCTTTACGTACAACCTTTTCCTTTCATTGGTCCACCAGTTCGATAAAGTATCTTGGGGCGAATATCACGGCGGATCCTAGGAATCTTTACTCCGCAAATTTTCTGCCCCTCCTGGGGACTATTCGTTCGAATATTCAAAGTTGGCAAACACTAGCACTGACTTGGTTTGGCCGATGCAGTGCACTCAAAATGAACAAATTACCACGCATATTATATGTTATGCAAGCGCTCCCAATATCAGTCCCTGGGTTGTTTTTTTCCCAAATACAATCACTGTTTCGATCTTTCGTGTGGGCCACTAAATCCCCTCGGATTGGGCTGCGGACCCTTACTCTCCCTTAAGATAGGGGGGGGGGGGATTGGCCTACCAGACCTTCTTCAATACTATAGGGCTTTACATCTTATGCGAATACTGGATTGGCGATTGGCACTGCAACTCCACTACAAAACAATGGGTATCTCTAGAGAATGGGATGGCTGGTCGACCTGTCCCCTTGGCCCCCTGGACACCACTCCTGGTGAATGATATACTCTATTCGCATCCGACAATTGGGCCTACATTACGTGAATCCCGCAAGGTACAAAGCCACCCGAAGGTAGCACCGTTGATATCTCCTATGACACCAATTTTGGGTAACCCTGAATTTCTTCCAGAATGCATGAACGACAGGGTGATTGCTTTGGTCCAGGTGGGGAGGGTGCGCATCATAGATGTTCGGACAGAGAAAAATCCGCCATCCCATTCGGAGATTAAAGCATGGCCAGACTTGAATCTGGATCCTTTAAGTATCTTGCAAATTCGACACTTCCTTCTTCATCTACAAAGTCAGGGCTATACCCCGCGAGCATTGTCCCCATTTGAGACATTATGCAAGGGGGGATCACCTATTCCACATGCATCTTTTTTCTATGCAATGCTGGGAGAAACAGCGAAGGAACAACCTTTGTCGTATATACGACAATGGGAATATGATCTTAAAGTCTCCTTCACTCCCACACAAATTAAAAAAATCTTATCAACAGTACATGGGGCTTCTCTGGCCAGTAGATACCAGGAAACTAGCTACAAAATTCTCACACGCTGGTACAGAGTCCCTGCACTCTTACATAGAATGGATGGGTCGATTCCAGACTGTTGTTGGAGATGTGGTGCTAAGGGAGGTACAATGATACATATTTTTTGGACCTGTCCCTCTTTGAGGGATTTTTGGAGGGAGGTCGCTCTGGTGGTTAAGGAACTTACCTCGGTAGAAGTGGGCGAGGATCCAGCACTGTGCCTACTTCATCTTACGAGGGGATCAATTAGGAAATATAGGAAATCCTTGATAGCCCACTTACTTAATGCCGTGAAAGCTTGCATTCCAGCAATGTGGAGACAGACGTGTCCTCCTACGCGACAAATGTGGGCTCTTAACCGCGGAATTAAACAATTCTGAGGAGCAAACTCGGCTATGTTGGTCACCATGGTCACAATTTATAAGCTCTGATGAATATATACAGCAAAATCTCTAATTCTAGGGATACCCCTCCGAGGTGTATAGGGAGTGGGTCTCTAGATGCCCCTGACTCGGCTGGAGTTTTTTTTTTTCCCTCTTTTTTCTTTTTCCCTTTTTCTACCTTTTTTGTATCGGTCCGCGGGTGGAGTCCCCTCGGGGGAGACAAATGTGATACGTATGGAGAGGTAGAAGGACGACACATAAAATCTGTTATATTTTCTTTTTTTTTTTCTTCACTTAGTTAAATGGAACACTGTGATCGTCCTGATAACAACAGCTCTATCTGGTTCAGATGCCCTTAAAAAAAAAAAAAAAAAACAGGAAAAATTTCTTCCTATTTTTTTTTTTTTTTCACATATATAATGGACTTAAAGTCACCCACTAAATGATTTCACTATATAATGCCACGTATGACACATAGTATTAAAAGTTTGGAGTTTGTGTGTTTACTTCATATGGTTTGTTTTATATTTGTTGTGTGCACTTTTCACGATCTTGATTTGACCAGGAATTTAAAAGAAAGAGGAAGGGATAAGATATCCTCTTCCTCTTTTTTTTTTCCCCTCTCTTTTTATTATTTTTTATGTAAATTTTGTATTGAATGTGGAATTTTCCTGTTTTAAGAGACATCTGAAAGATGATATGTACTGTATCCTTAAAGAAAAAAAACTTAATAAAATGCTTTAAATTACAAAAAAACATGGGGGTTGCATCGTGGAAAGGGGACTGAACACCCACCTCAAAGTATCTTGTCCCCATGTTGATGGGGACAAGGGCCTATTCCACACAACCCTGGGCAGTTTTTTGGGGGGGGGGCTGAGGGTAGGGTTTTTTTCAGGATTGTAAATCCCCCTTTAAAAGGTGCCACCCATATTCTGCCCCCACCCACCCCCCATGTGAATGAGAATGGGCTACATTGTGGCCCTACTAACTCCCCTCCAAAAAGTTGGCCCAAAAGCCAAAGACAAACCCACATTTGAGCAAAGAAATTTCTATGAAGCAATTTTCCAAAACACAAAAACACTTTCCACAAATGTGAATCCCATAGTCAATCACAATGACCGCCAGCACAGAAAAAAGGAGACCCAAAACATAAGCTCCGACAGCAGCAAAGGCTAATCATCAATGTGCTGCTCCTCTGTCTGGCATTCGTTAAGTAGGTGAGTTGCGGGGCCAAATGGCGATGTCACTTGGTGGCCCGCCTCCTTGTCACATTACCAACCAGTGCTTTTTTGTTTTGGGCTGGTGGGGCGACAGGCCTCCTAATTGACAATGGATCTCAATGGTGGAAAGTGATGTCTCCTATTGTAACTTAAACAAAGGACTTTGCCAAAACTGATTGTGTAATTACCTTAGTTTTATGTTAAAAATATTTTGTGCTCAATAGAACCTATACTCATTTATGGGAGTGAGGGGCTAGCATCTGGGGGAAGACTTGTCAAAGGAGGCATGCAGACATCAATAAGCCTCCTGGCCATAGAGTCTCCAGAACCACTGGCCTGGGTTCTGTGGAAGAGGCCCAGGGTTAGTGATAGCAGGTCTACTATGGATTTGGTGGGGGCCCCACATGACATGGATATTTGATACCTTTTTGCATATTGTTTCCCTAAAAAGCCATACAAGCACCAAAGGTCACCGTATTCATTGGTGAGGGGGGTGAGAAATAAATTTTTTTATAGGTTGCAATTGGCACAAAAAAGACACTTTTCAAAATTGGCACAATCTTTCCATATGTGATTTGGGAGAACGCATGGTCTAGATACAGTACAGATTAGGCATAGACCGATATGTTTTTTTAAGGGCCAATACCGATACTGATATTTTGGTCACAACGTATCGGCATCGGCTAATATGGGCCAATATTTTGTATATTTAAAGTTTTGAAAAATAAAGACAATTTTTGACACAAATCTGGTACTGAACATGTTAATTTTTGTTTAATGCTTAATGGCCGGCTTTCGGGCACCCTGTTGTGGGTGGCTGGCTGGCAGCCTGTAGTGGGTGGCAGGCTGGCTGGCACCCTGTGGTGGGTGGCTGGCTGGCTGGCACCCTGTGGTGGGTGGTTGGCTGGCTGGCACCCTGTGGTGGATGGCTGGCTGGCACCCTGTGGTGGATGAAACAAAATGTGTCAGCGCTGCTAATAAGACTCACAAATATGACAAAAGCTGTTATACAATATAAGTGCTACAGCTACAGTGCAAATGAAGTGCAATGAGGTGACTCAGTGGAATAGTGAAATAGTGCCTGTAAACAATGTCCATAAATATCAATCAATATATTGCACACATCAATAATGTTCATAAAGTGCTCTTAGTGCTCCAGTGACATTAATCCAGTCCTAAAAGTGCTTCAAACGTGCTTGGGAAGTGCTCCCCTGTGGTGTCCCTACTCACCGGCAGTGGCGTACCGTGGGTTGTCAGCGCCCGGGGCAAGGTAAGTATTTTGCGCCCCCTACACAAGTCTACCAGACCACTACACTGACACCTACACTGACCACTACACAGTCCTACCTTATTCCTACACTGACCTACCTGATTACTATACTGACACCTACACAGACCTACCTGACCACTACACAAACCTACCTGACCACTACACAGACACCTACACTGACCTATCTTATTCCTACACTGACCTACCTTATTCCTGCACTAACCAACCTGATCACTACACTGACCTACCTAATTTCTATACTGACACCTACACTGACCTACCTGACCACTACACAGACCTACCTGACCAATACGCAAACCTACCTGACAATTACACTGACCACTACACAGACCTACTTATTTCCTGCACTAACCTACCTGATCACTATACTTACATCTACAGACACCTATCTGACCACTACAGAGACCTACCTGATTCCTTCACTGACCTACCTGATTACTTTACTGACACCTACACCTACCTCACCACTACACAGACCTTCCTGACCACTACACCTACCACTACAATGACCAACCTGATTACTACACTGACCTACCTAATTACTATACTGATAATTACACAAACCTACCTGACCACTACACAAACCTACCTGACCACTACACAGACCTACCTGACTACTACACAGACCTACCTGACCAATACACTGACCACTACACTGACTTACCTGTTTCCTGCACTAACCTACCTGATCACTATACTGACACCTACAGAGACCTATCTGACCACTACAGAGACCTACCTGATTCCTACACTAACCTACCTGATTACTATACTGACACCTACCTGACCACTACACAGACCTACCTGACCACTACACTGACCTACCTGATTCCTGCACTAACCGACCTGATCACTACACTGACCTACCTGACACCTTCACTGACCCCTACACTTACACCCCTACACTGACCCCCCACTACACTGACCCCTTCATTGACCCCTACACTGACCCCCTACACTGACACCTACACTGACCCCTACACTGACACCTACACTGACCCCCCTACAGTGACACCTACACTGGCCCCCCTTCACTGACCCATCTTCCCTGCCCCTCCTTCACTGACCCCCCTAGACTGAACCCTCTACACTGAACCCCATTCACTGACACCTACACTGACCCCACCTACACTGACCCCTTCACTGACACCTACACTGACCCCTTCACTGACCCCCCTACAGTGACACATACACTGGCCCCCCTTCACTGACCCTTCTTCCCTGCCCCTCCTTCACTGACCCCCCTTCACTGACACCTTCACTGACCCCTAGACTGGCCCCCTTACACTGACCCCCCTACACTGACTCCCCCTACACTGACACTTACACTGACCCCTCTACACTGACTCCCCACATTGACCCCCTTACACCGACCTCCCCCACACTGACACCTACACTGACCCCCCTACACTGACCCCCCTACACTGACCCCCCCCCCCACACTGACACCTACACTGACCCCCCTACACTGACTGCCCCTACACTGACACCTACACTGACCCCCCCTACACTGACATCTACACTGACACTGTTGCCTTCACTCTGCCGTGCTGCTGGCTGCCTGCCACAATGATCTGGAGCGGGTGGCTGAAGGGAAGTGCTGAGCTGAGGTCAGAGAAGACGCGAGGCGAAGCTCATGTTTACGCATGCCCCACCCACACTACGCCACTGGACAGTCCGACAGGCACAGGCCAGCCCCGCCATGTCTGTCCAATCACAGGGCGCCTGTCGGCCATCGCTGAGCCAGGAGATTGCAGCTGGAGCGCGGGTAGAGCGCTGGAAGATAGCAGTGCAATATACCGCATATACTCGAGTATAAGCCGACCCGAATATAAGACGATGCCCCTAATTTTACCACAAAAAAATTGAAAAATGATTGACTCGAGTATAAGCCTAGGGTGGGAAATGCAGCAGCTACTGGACCCAACTGGACCACCACGAGACCCAAAACAGGGGCTGCGGGCATGGTACAGGAGAAAGCAGGGCTGCGGGCATGGTACAGGAGATTGCAGGGCTGCGGGCATGGTACAGGAGAATGCAGGGCTGTGGGCATGGTACAGGAGAATGCAGGGCTGTGGGCATGGTACAGGAGAATGCAGGGCTGTAGGCATGGTAATGGTACAGGAGAATGCAGGGCTGTGGGCATGGTACAGGAAAATGCAGGGCTGTGGGCATGGTAATGGTACAGGAGAATGCAGGGCTGTGGGCATGGTACAGAAGAATGCAGGGCTGTGGGCATGGTACAGGAGAATGCAGGGCTGTGGTAATGGTAATGGTACAGGAGAATGCAGGGCTGTGGGCATGGTAATGGTACTGGTACAGGAGAATGCAGGGCTGTGGGCATGGTGCAGGAGAATGCAGGGCTGCGTTCATGGTACAGGAGAATGCAGGGCTGCGTTCATGGTACAGGAGAATGCAGGGCTGCGTTCATGGTACAGGAGAATACAGGGCTGTGGGCATTGTAATGGTACAGGAGAATGCAGAATGCAGGGCTGTGGGCATGGTAATGGTAAAGAAGAATGCAGGGCTGTGGGCATGGTAATGGTACAAGAGAATGCAGGGCTGCGGGCATACTACAGGAGATGCAGCACTGCTTCTCTTGTAGTTTGCCCGCAGCCCCGCATAATGGCAGGTAGTGCAGCTGTGGAGGAGTCTCCCTTACCTGTTCCTGAGGTGCCTTAGATTTAAAAATGGCATTGCGCATGCACCGCTGCCGCTGGGGAAAGCTGGTATACGTTCGGCTATTCCTGGGAATAACCGAACGTGTACCCGAATGGCGGCGGCATCATGCGCGGTGATATATTTACATCTAAGGCGCCTTAGGAGCGCGTCGGGCCGGGGACATTTTTTTGTTATGACTCGTACTAAAGTTTAAGTGACACTGGCGTGGCCGCGGGATGCGCCCCCTCCCCCCAGATTTTGCACCTGGTGCGGCTGGCCCCCCCAGCACCCCCCCCCCCCCACGCTACGCCACTGCTCACCGGAAAGACTTTAAAGTAAGCCTGTGTTGTTAACTGTTGCTCCAATAATCGTCTTGGCAGGGAAGGATATGCCAGATAATTACACCCTGGTATAAGCTGGGCTTTCATTCTCCGTGTCCAAAATAAAGAGAGGATTCTCCATGGTGAAAGTACGTTTAAAAGAATCTTTATTAAATAAATGTCCACTTACATATAAAATATAGCTGTTCTCCTACGTGCGGCTCGGTGGTTCCTATGTATCTCGGCGTGCGTTCCACCGGCCAGATGTGACGTTGTATGCTTGGTTTCAGGCTAGACGCATTTCACCCTCCCACAAGGCGTCATCAATAGTTTATACACCTGTAACAAATTTGGTATTTTCTTTTTTATCCATAAGCGTGAGGTCCTTTGTTGAATTCCCCATTTATACACCTGTAACACATTTAGTATTTTCTTTTTTATCCAGAAGCGCAAGGTCCTTTGTTGAATTCCATCCTGTGGTGGATGGCTGGCTGGCTGGTATCCTGTGGTGGGTGGCTGGCTGGCACCCTATGGTGGATGGGTGGCTCACACAGGGCCTGTGGGTGGCTGGCTGGTACAGTGCCTGTGGCTGGCTGGTACAGGGCCTGTGGGTGGCTGGCTGTATGGCACCCTGTCTGTGGGTGGCTGGCTGTCTGGCACCCTGTGGTAGGTGGCTGGCTGTTTGGCACCCTGTGGTGGGTGGCTGGCTGGCTGGCACCCTGTGGTGGGTGGGTGGCTGGCACAGGGGCTGTAGGTGGCTGTCTAGTACAGGGCCTGTGGGTGGGTGGCTGGCTCGCTGGTACTATGCCTGTGGCTGGCTGGTACAGGGCCTGTGGATGTGGGTGGCTGGCTGGCACCGGGCTGCTGTGGGTGGGTGTATGGCTGTGATACACTCCAGCGAGACTAGTCCCGACTCCAGACGAGGCTGTCCAAGGCGAGGGAGGCGGCCTAAGAAGACAGAATGATGTCACAAAAATATTGGCAATATCGGCCAGTTTCGGGGCCGATACTGATATATCGGGAAAAGTGAATATCGGCCCCAGATATATCAGCCTTGCCAATAATCGGTCTCTCCCTAGTACAGATACACCACTTTACAAGCCAACTAAGGCAAAGCCCCAGGCACTATATTTATTTGAAATGTTTGCTTTTCTTGGTTCACCTTAAACATCCTTAACCCACTGGCACTTTAGGGGTTTGCTAGGTTTGGCACCTCATCCCTTTAAAACCATACACAATAATTACACAGGTTCCGTGGCGAATTAAATCGTTATTGAAACTCACTTGATGCCTTATCTGCAATACCTTTGCCTCAGAACCTGTGTAATTCATGTGTTTGGGCTTTAAGGGGATGAGGGGGCCAGCTTAGGATTTTCTCTTCAGGGTAGCGGGGCTTATGGGCATGTGACCAGCCATGTGACCACCATGATTGGTAGTCACATGATTGACAAAGTTCCAAATTACAAGTAGTGAGCAAGAACTTGCAGTGAGCTGCCAATCAGTGTGCAAGACCAAAGATGCACACTCCTGCTGCTAGCAATATTGCATGCAAATCTGCAAATGCTCTGTGACCAGGGCTAGCTAATGACATGGTGCATACTTGTGTGCGCACAGCACCAACTGCGTCAAATCACTGCTCCTTTAAAAACAAGATTGAAACATATACTGTACACTCACCCATACTGTACATACATACATATATATATATATACACACATAATAGAAGATGCAATCCAATTGTTGTTGCAAATATCTTTTACTTCTGATCTTCATGCATGTAAGTAAAAATACATTTACAAGCGACTGCACAGTTTCGGACATGCATATGTCCTTCATCAAGCTGCATGTGTAGCATTAATCCTCAGTACAATCTTTTATCTCTATTCCCTCAGTCCAGTCCAGCCTCACACTACACAGGTGTAGCTCCTTAACCACGTTATGACCGGAGGATTTGCTCCCTCAATGACCAGGCCATATTTTGCGATTCGGCACTGTTATTTAATGGACAATTGCGTGGTTGTGCGACGCTGTACCCAAATAAAACTGATGTCCTTTTTTTCCTACAAATAGACCTTTCTTTTGGTGGTACTTGATCACCTGTGCAATTTTTATTTTTTGTGCTATAAACTAAAAAAGAGCGACGATTTTGAAAAAAAAAAAAACAATATTTTTCACATTCTGCTATATGACATTCTCAAAAAAAATCTAAATTTTTTAACATTTTAGACCAATTTGTTTGCTGCTACATATTTTTGGTAAAAAATAGCAATAAGCGTATTCGATTGGTTTGCACAAAAGTTATTGCGTCTACTAACTATGGGAAAGATTTACGTATTTTTTATTGTTTTTTTTTACTAGAAATGGTGGCGATCTATGATTTTTTGCGGGACTGCAACATTGTGGCGAATAGATCGGACCCCTAACTGACATTTTTGGAGGTGCCAGTGACATTAATGCACTGTTACAGTAATAATAACACTGGCAGGGAAGCGGTTAACCCTATGGGTGATCAATGGGTTAAATGTGAGCCTAAGGGAGTGATTTAACTGCTGTCTAATTTTAAAATATACATATATATTTATATCTATATGCTTGTATCTTCCAATCAAATCTTATGATCTATGATTATATAAGTAATTGTAAGCCATCCATTGAATGAAGATATCATTTCTCCACTTATGTGTCCCTCCATGATCGCACCCGGCACACCCAGCCTCAGAAACAATAGTCTGAGGCATTCTGGAGTTTTAGAGGGGCCCGTGACATCTCTCCCTCCTGATTCCCTCAGAAATCAAGCTCCACTAGTTGTGTCGGCGGCATATTGTCGAAGCAGCAGCAGCCGCTGCCTCCACAGGTACGCGCACAGCGTCTGCCGGCGCATGCGCACTAAGATGGTGACCGCGTGACGGACACTGCACGTAGGATCCCACGGCGCAGTACTGCGCATGCGCAGACCTCTATAAATAGCCGGGGAATGCTGCAGAGTGCCAGTTCCCTCCAGGAGAGGGAAGGAGAAGCACCCTGCGGAAGCGCTGCCTGGAACATCTAACAGTGAGTTTTTTTGAAACATCTAACTAGCACCTTCATTGAAGAACCATTACTATTGAAAATAAATATTTTTATTCAGCAAACTTTGCCCTGATTTACCAATTTGTCAGTAATAATATATATATCTCATTCACTATAAACAGTCTTTACCAGAGAACTGCTATTTGCAGGACTCATCCTGCAGGGCTGCAGCACTCTGCAAACACTTCATGTGACGGCTCTATCTGTAAGCACTGCAAGCTGCAGGAAATAATTCAGCACAACTACAACATCTTGCCCATACCATATGTGAGTAAAGACGCTAATAACAAGTATTTTATCAATTATCTTAATACCTACTAACCACCACACGTTATCTCTAGAAGCAGCAATTTCTGGCTCTCGTTGCGATTTAAGGACACTAGGAGAAAAATCTTCAGATATGGATAAGGCAAAAAAACATGATGTAAGCTTTATAATCACCCCCCCCCCCCATGGAAATGATTGACTAAGCGGATGATTCTAAATAACCCTATAATGTAATTTCAGATATGGTGATATCCTTGAAAAAGGCTTAACAGCCGAAACGCGTTGGATATTACAGATGCCTTCCCTGTTCAAATCCAATACTTGAGATCAAGCACGGAATACAGAGAAATATATTCTAAGTCACCATATCACCAATGTCACAAACTTCTAACCTCTCATCACCTCTTCACTACAGGGCCCCTAAACCCTGCACAAATGTTTATACATGCACTGTAAAAAAGACTTCACTCTTCAATAAACTGTTATAATTTTATTACCACGTTATATATTTTTCTTGTCTAAAAAATACCACGCCCTTTGGCCTGAGGCACCAAAACATCTATATAAGGGAGTGATTCTAACTTTGGGGGTGGGGGGGTGTGGCTTGTGAAATGACCATAGAGACATGTGATCCTATATAGAAGGATCACATGAGCTCTGTGATCATTTTCGGGAGAAGAACGGTCCGCTGTGTTTACAACAGCCGATCGTCCTTCTCTCTCAGCGGGGAGCAATCGTGGGTGTCAGGCTGCAATTGGAGCCGCCTGACCTGTGCATTGGCTTCCCCACTGAGCGCTCGCCCCCCTCTTCCCGCGCGCGACCCACATAGGTCTACGTCGGTTTGCGCAGGAGAGCCACCCTGCCGCAGTAAAAAGGCGGCGGGTGGCCGGGAAGTGGTTAATCACAATTTCTAATCGAATCCACTTTAACCCATTATTTTCCAACAACCTCAAAACGATCGACAAATTTCAACACCTCCACTTAATACCCCCCATAGCTAACTGCAATCATGTATTACTAGTCTTCTATATCAAAACCACATCATTGTTTCATATTATTTTCATTAGATGTGTAGATTGGGCACCCCAAAGTCAAGAGTGCCCAGCCCACACGTGAATTTCGGCAATAGCAGACTAATCACAAAATTACCAATTTCCAACTGTTTACCTAATCTATTCAAGATCTCTCCCTAAACTCCTCATATACCAAAGGATAATATGTACATACTACCAAGCAATATTCAAAAATCATAATTATTATCATCCTATTCACAAGAATAGAGATCATAATCTCTATTTAATCCATTAGGGCAGGGGTCTTCAAACTACGGCCCTCCAGTTGTTCAGGAACTACAATTCCCATCAAGCCTAGTCATATCTGTGAATGTCAGAGTTTTACAATGCTTTATGGGATGTGTAGTCCCGCAACAGCTGGAGGGTCGTAGTTTGAGGATCCCTGCTTTAGGGTATAAATAATTTAGCGGTTTAATCCATCAAACTTCCCTCCCTTCCTATCTTTTTTTATTTCTTCCAAAATCATGAATTGTATTTCAGTATCCTTATGATTATGCTGCATACAATGTTTAGGTACTGGTAACCCTGGCTGTTTACCCCTAATTGAAGTTCGATGTTGTGACATACGATCTTTCATTTTTTGTGTGGTTTCACCAACATATATCAGCCCACACGGGCAAATTAATGCATAAACCACATATGATGTTTGACAAGTGTAAAATCCCCGAATTATGTATTGTTGTTCCATTACTAGGATGTATAAAGACATCACCTTTCCTCATTTGTCCACATTGTATACAGCTAAGACAAGGATATGATCCATTTCTCTTACTACCCAAAAATGTCATTTTTTCCTTAGACCTCCTTATTTTTTAAAGATCTGAAGGTACTAATACAGGGCTTTTTTCTCAGTAGACAGGCACAGGAACTCAGGAACTCAGGAACTCAATCACGAACACACACACACACACACACACACACACACACACACACACACACACACACACACACACACACACACACACACACACACACACACACACACACACACACACACACACACACACACACACACACACACACACACACACACACACACACACACACACACACACACACACACACACACACACACACACACACACACACACACACACACACACACACACACACACACACACACACACACACACACACACACACACACACACACACACACACACACACACACACACACACACACACACACACACACACACACACACACACACACACACACACACACACACACACACACACACACACACACACACACACACACACACACACACACACACACACACACACACACACACACACACACACACACACACACACACACACACACACACACACACACACACACACACACACACACACACACACACACACACACACACACACACACACACACACACACACACACACACACACACACACACACACACACACACACACACACACACACACACACACACACACACACACACACACACACACACACACACACACACACACACACACACACACACACACACACACACACACACACACACACACACACACACACACACACACACACACACACACACACACACACACACACACACACACACACACACACACACACACACACACACACACACACACACACACACACACACACACACACACACACACACACACACACACACACACACACTCCTAACTGCATCAAATAATGGGCGTAGTAAAATTTCACTAACAGTGGGAGGGTTTTGAAGAGGCAATAAATACCAGGAGTGCATTACGTACAGAGTGCACAGTTCGGGGGGTTACAAATAGAGTGCAGAGTTTGGGGGTGCGTTTGGCACATAGTGCAAAGTTCAGGGGTGCACTGCATACATAGTACAGAGCCTTCTTGCACAACTGCTTATCTCTGCATCTGCTATCCACATCTGACCTTACACAAGAATACATTGAGGTTGGCCCCACACTCACTGTTCCAATAACTAGATTTATGACAACAATTCTGGTAGGGACTGGCTGACATGAGAAGGATTATGGGAGGTACAACAATGGGAGTCAACAGTTCTATATTCCTTGATCTCCTCATGTTGACATGTTATGAAATGTGCTAGCAATGGCTTAGAAAAAGAAGGGGGGGGGGGGGATATGTGAAAGCAAATATGCATCATATGATGCAAAATAATACTATATTTAGATAATGCAGTCAATAGAACTGCTAACCCTTTAGATTCTTCAAAACCTGGTTTGATGTCAAGGCTGTAATATGTTGCATGTGCTCCAAACGGCTGTCTTAATGAAAAGATCATCTTTATGTCTGTAGCACCCTCCTAGATAGGTGCTAGGAAAAACATAGTCTGCTCCATCTGCTTATCAGGGGAGCCTGATCAGTAGTTAGGCCTGTTGCATGTGTCCAGGGTGTAATTTATCTGGACTGAGGGAGTACCCCCACTGTATCCAAGAGGGAAGCGTGTTGGACGGTGGATTAAACACAGCCAGTGACACACAGGCTTTTGTAACTATCCCAGTGGGTTGGCACAATCAGTTGTGCATTCTGGGATATGTTATAAAAGCCAAGGGCACATGTGACCGGGTGTCTTTGGGCGGGAAGCCAGGTCCCAGGAGGAGGGTGACGGCTGTCTCTCCTCCTGTCGGTGTGGAAGGTGGTCACGGGCGGTCGGCCTAGTGGACCAGAAGTGTGGTGCTGAGCCAGGAGGTCCAGTGGATACTGACTGTGGAGCAAGAGGCAGAGAAACCTGCAGAGTGTCCGTGAGTACCAGGAAGCTTGCCGAGGGTCTGCCCAGGAAGGGGAACCACTCCAGTGAGAGTCAGTGGACAGGAGCTAGCACACACAGCAAGTGAGAAAGGGGATGCCAAGCTAGGACCCTGAAGGTTTAACACAACACAACAATTTACTATCTTCACTTCAGTGGCAAGATGAAGCAGTGGCCTTGCCACACTCTACAGATAGTTGTCCTCTACAGTGTGCATAGTTCAAAGTTGGAGTATCCCACTCATCCCTTCTCCCATCCAAGTTCCAATAAAAACACAAAAAAAAAACAACATCCCCTGGACTGTTCATTGTCTGAGCCAAGTGTTAAAGTGATACGTTTCTAAAGACTGTTGCTACGGGTAACCCAGGGCAATCCAATCTCAGCAGCTCTCTAAGACTCTGTACTAGATCCAGTTTCACCCACTGTTTGGTGAACTGTATGTCAATGGCTATAAAGGCCAAGAAAAAAGTTTCCCAATTCAGGTGAAAGAGGAACAGTATGCGTCTGTTTGACAATAAGACATAGAAGGTCTCTTTTATGAAGAAGGCATTTAGCTCTGATACCCAAACTCAGAGAGAGTTGTAACTCATTCCACTATCTAGGTCCTGCTGCAAAATATCCAGCAACCTACGCACTACGCAGAAGAGGCAGGGCCATCTAAAATATTGGATGGGTGGGATGGATGGGATCAGACAGAGGGATGGGATCAGGCAGAGGGATGGCAGTGGGAGGGATGGGATCAGGCAGAGGGATGGCGGTGGGATGGATGGGATCAGGCAGAGGGATGGCGGTGGGAGGGATGGGATCAGGCAGAGGGATGGCGGTGGGAGAAATGGGATGAGGCAGAGCAGAGGGATAGCAGTGGGAGAGATGGGATGAGGCAGAGGGATGGCGGTGGGAGGGATGGGATCAGGCAGAGGGATGGCGATGGGAGAGATGGGATGAGGCAGAGAAGAGGGATGGCAGTGGGAGGGATGGGATGAGGCAGAGCAGAAGGATGGCAGTGGGAGAGATAGGATGAGGCAGAGGGAAGGTGGTGGGAGGGATGGGATCAGGCAGAGGGATGGGATCAGGCAGACGGATGGCGGTTGGATGGATGGGATCAGCTAGAGGGATGGCAGTGGGAGGGATGGGATGAGGCAGAGCAGAGGGATGGCGGTTGGAGAGATGGGATGAGGCAGAGCAGAGGGATATGGTGGTGGGAGAGATGAGATGAGGCAGAGCAGAGGGATGGCGGTGGGAGAGATGGGATGAGGCAGAGCAGAGGGATGGTGGTGGGAGAGATGGGATGAAGCAGAGCAGAGGGATGGTGGTGGGAGGGATGGGATGAGGCTGAGCAGAGGGATGGTGGTGGGAGGGATGGGATGAGGCAGAGCAGAGGGATGGCGGTGGGAGGGATGGGATGGGGCAGAGCAGAGGGATGGCGGTGGGAGGGATGGGGCAGAGCAGAGGGATGGCAGTGGGAGGGATGGGATGGAGCAGAGCAGAGGGATGGCGGTGGGAGGGATGGGATGGAGCAGAGGGATGGCAGTGGGAGGGATGGGATGGAGCAGAGCAGAGCAGAGGGATAGCGGTGGGAGGGATGGGATAGAGCAGAGCAGAGGGATGGCGGTGGGAGGGATGGGATGGAGCAGAGCAGAGGGATGGCGGTGGGAGGGATGGGATGGAGCAGAGCAGAGGGATGGCGGTGGGAGGGATGGGATAAAGCAGAGCAGAGGGATGGCGGTGGGAGGGATGGGATGGGGCAGAGCAGAGGGATGGCGGTGAGAGGGATGGGATGGAGCAGAGCAGAGCAGAGGGATGGGATGGAGCAGAGCACAGCAGAGGGATGGCGGTGGGAGGGATGGGGCAGAGCAGAGGGATGGCGGTGGGAGGGATGGGATGGAGCAGAGCAGAGGGATGGTGGTGGGAGGGATGGGATGGGGCAGAGCAGAGGGATGGCGGTGGGAGGGATGGGATGGAGCAGAGCAGAGGGATGGCGGTGGGAGGGATGGAGCAGAGCAGAGGGATGGCGGTGGGAGGGATGGAGCAGAGCAGAGGGATGGCGGTGGGAGGGATGGGATGGAGCAGAGCAGAGGGATGGCGGTGGGAGGGATGGGATGTAGCAGAGCAGAGCAGAGGGATGGCGGTGGGAGGGATGAGATGGAGCAGAGCAGAGCAGAGGGATGGCGGTGGGAGGGATGGGATGGAGCAGAGCAGAGTGTCTTTTGAAGTACCATTTCTTCCTTACCTTGCAGTTGCAGGCCTTGGGTGTCAGTGTCTTCGGTGCGGCTGCACACTGTTCCTGCTTCCCGAATCAAGCAGAAGGGGTCGCCTCTAGCTCCACCCCTTCACAGCCAGTCCTCCCCCTCCAGTCCTGAGCTGAACTACGCTTGATGGCTGCGCCCGCGGAGCTGGCCGCAGTGAGCGCAGCCCGGCGGCTGCCAGCCTGTCACTAGTGCCTAGGACTAGGAGTGGGGACACTACACAGTACAGTGACATACATGCGGTAATGCGGCCGGCCGGCCAGCTCGGGAGGGGACTCGGAGGGAGGGACACTGTCTGGGACTGGGTCCTGGGACACACAAAATAACATACGCCCGGAGGTCGGCCCACCGGGCATATGCCCGCTCTACCCTATGGCCAGTCCGGCCCTGCCTTCACCCCTCTTCAGCTCTCACTTCTGCATACCCCTTGTCCCCATCCTGCACTCAGTGGGAGACACTTAGGAGATCAGATCTGTGGGAGCCGTTGGAAGACAAACTGTCACTTGCAAACACAGAAGCCGGACTTCTGTGTTTACCAGTGATGGTGGTGAGCAGGGAGCAAAGGGCCTGAGCCAGAGGTGGTGGAACTGAGTTCCACCAAATTCCAGCTAAAAAAAAGCCCTATATCTCTTATTGTCCTGTTCCCTCTAATGGTACTTCCTGAAAATATTCTATCTCAGGGTATGCCCGTTGTAATAAATTGCAATTTGTTTTAATACATTTTTAATATTCTCTCACTATAACTATTGTACTGCAGGGAAAAAGGAAGATGTTTTGATCTAGATTTTGTATTATTTTTTTTTTTTTCAAATATTTTTTATCGAGTTTAGCATATAAACCATGCAAACTAAGTATGTAAAATCTGTTATCCAAAGATATAATACATCCGCTGGATATAGAAACAAAACTATGCATAAATAACTTCTCAAATATTATATGTACTGTAAGTTTACAATGAACATTTGCTCATAGGTAGAGTAGAAAGGATGGTGTTAGCCCTTCCTTCAGACCCCCCCAAATGGGAACATACTGTGGTCCAATTACTGTGGATATTTCTCAATACATATACTGGGAATGGCAAATTCAGGCTTGGGAGGTGTAAGAAAGCCTATGCATGACGCTATGAATTTAAATGTTTGGTTCCAGAAGCCTGTGAATGTGGGGCATTCCAATAAAATATGGGTTAGATCTCCCACTTGACCACAATTACATATTTATTATTATTTCTGATGGAAATCAAAACATCTTCCTTTTTCCCTGCAGTACAATAGTTATAGTTACAGAATATTTAAAATCATTAAAACAAATTGGAGTTTATTACAACGGGCATACCCTGAGAGAGGATATTTTCAGGAAGTACCATTGAAAGCGTAGAGAAGTGTAGCACTGCCCCCTAGAGGGCTGCTGAGAATTACACTTCTTAGGTCCCCTGGGTTACCATTAGCAACTGATAATAGATAAACGGCATTAAAAGTTCTCAGTTCAGTCAATGATCAGTCCAGGGGATGTTGGTTTTTGTGTTTTATTTAGAACTGGGATAGGAGAAGGTTGAGTGGGATACTCCTTACTAATAGTAACTATGCACAATTCTGAGTACAACTGACTGTAGAATGCGGCAAGGCCGCTGCTTCACCTTGCCACTGAAGTGAAGATAAGATTACTGTTTCCGCTTGAATGCTCTCTTCAGGGTTAATAACTTGGCACCCCCTTTACTCTCACTGCCTGTGTGCTGACACCCGTCCGCTGACTCTAGCCACTGGAGTGGTCCCCTTCCTGGGCAGACCCTTTAGCAAGCTTCCCTGTACTCACAGACACTGTTTTTCCAGAGTTGCTCTGCCTTCACCTCCAGAGTCAGCTTCCACTGGAACTCTGGCTTCAGCCACACTTTCTGGTCCACTAGGCCGACTACCCATGACTACCATCCACAGCAAACAGGAGGAGAGACAGCCGTCACCCTCCTCCTGGGACCTGGCTTACCACCCAAAGACACCCTGTCACATGTGCCCTTGGCTTTTATAACGTATCCCAGGATGCACCACTGTTTGTGCCAACCCCCTGGGATAGTTACAAAAGCCTGTGTGTCACATGCTGGGTTTCCTCCACTGTCCAACAGGCTCCCCTATTGGATACAGTGGGGACACGCCCTCAGTCCAGATGAATCACACCCTGGACACATGCAACAGACATAACTACTAATCAGGCTCCCCTGATAAGCAGACAGAGCAACTACACTTTCCCTGCCTAGCAACTACCTAGGAGGGTGCTACAGAAGGAACAGGACAATAAGAGATATATTAGTATATTTAGATCACCAAAAAATAAAGAAACCTATGGAAAAAAGGACATTTTTGGGTAGTAAGAAAAATGGATCATATCCTTGTCTTAGCTGTATACAATGTGGACAAATGAGGAAAGATGATGTCTTTATACATCCTAGTAATGGAACAACAATACATAATTCAGGGATTTTACACTTGCCAAACATCATATGTGGTTTATGCATTCATTTGCCCGTGTGGGCTGATATATGTTGGTGAAACCACACAAAAAATGAAAGATCGCGTATGTCACAACATCGATCTTCAATTAGGAGTAAACAGCCGCGGGTTACCGGTACCTAAACATTGTATGCAGCATAATCATAAGGATACTGAAATACAATTCATGATTTTGGAATAAATAAAAAAGATAGGAGGAAAGGAGAATTTTGAGGCTGAGACAGAGGGAAGTTTGGTGGATTAAACAGCTAAATTCTTTATACCCTATGGATTAAATAGAGATTATGATCTCTATTTATTCTTGTGAATAGGATGATAATAAGATAGAAATAAGATAAAAAAGATAGGAAGGGAGGGAAGTTTGATGGATTAAACCGCTAAATTATTTATACCCTAATGCAGGGATCCTCAAACTACGACCCTCCAGCTGTTGCGGGACTACACATCCCATAAGGCATTGTAAAACTCTGACATTCACAGATATGACTAGGCTTGATGGGAATTGTAGTTCCTGAACAACTGGAGGGCCGTAGTTTGAAGACCCCTGCCCTAATGGATTAAATAGAGATTATGATCTCTATTCTTGTGAATAGGATGATAATAATTATGATTTTTTAATATTGCTTGGTAGTATGTACATATTATCCTTTGGTATATTAGGAGTTTAGGGAGAGATCTTGAATAGATTGGGTAAACAGTTGGAAATTGGTAATTTTGTCATTAGTCTGCTATTGCCGACATTCACGTGTGGGCTGGGCACTCTTGGCTTTGGGGTGCCCAATCTACACGTCTAATGAAAATAAAACAAAACAATGATGTGGTTTTGATATAGCAGATTATTAATAAATTATTGCAGTTAGCTATGGGGGTATTATGTGGAGGTGTTGAAATTTGTTGATCGTTTTGAGGTTGTTGGAAAATAATGGGTTAAAGTGGATTCGATTAGAAATTGTCATTAAGTGTGTAGTGTGAGGCTGGACTCACTGAGGGAATAGAGATAGAGATGCAACTAGATGAAGGACATATGCATGTCCGAAACTGTGCAGTTGCTTGTAAATGTATGTTTACTTATATGCAGGAAGATCAGAAGTAAAGGATATTTGGAACAACAATTGGATTGCATCTTCTATTATTTGATGTATATTTTGTGGTAAGTAGGGAGTGCCACAATAGATGTAACCTTTGGGCAAAGAGATCTACACAGCAGAGGTGTCCCACCTTAAAATTGTGTGTATATATATATATATATGTATATATATATTGTGACAGGAAGTCAGCTAAATCTGGGAATGTAGTCACAGGAAGGAGATACATTTCCACCTGATTTAGAAAGTCCATTAATTAATTTAGGGTGTTGGCTACAGAGCTAGCCAGCAGGAAGTTGAAAGGCCTTCACCTGTTCAGAATGAGGGAGTTAAGGCTCTATAATTTGTTCAGAGAAAGTCCTATTGTTTGCTGCCTCCTGTCGCCGTGTAGGCTGGGAGAGGAGGACAGACATACGTGTACCTCCCGACGCCGTGTGGGCATGGGAGAAGGACTGCTGCCGCCTGTCGCCGTGTGGGCTGGGAGAGGGGGACAGTCGGATGTGTGCCTCCCGACAAGCTGGTGAGCATGGGAGAAGACCCCCTAAAGCGATGTGAAGCTAAGGAGGGTAACCAAGAGTGAAGACGTCTCAAAGGTGAGAAGACAAAGTGTTCCATGTGAAGAATCTGAAGAGTAAAGGATCCTGTTATAAATGAACATGTGCTGTGTGAAAGAAAACAAAGGGACATGTTCAATGGACAATGTTTGTGCTGTGTGAAAAGCAAACAAATGGACATTTGAGTGTCTGCTGTAGGATCAGCAGTGTCGGCCCAACAGTAGGTTGGAAAGACTTCTTAGGTAGGTTCCAGCGTGAGAAGGTAGCCGCCCACAGAGGCAAGGATTTATTTTGTCTTTTATTTTATTTTGGCTGTTTTGACGCTTGCAATTGTGTGAAGTAAATTGCATGAATAAATCAGTCTTGTTTTCAACCTCTGCTCGGCTATCTCTCTGTGAAAACGCACCCCCAAAGGGGTCACCCATACGCCTACCACCGAGCTAATCCCTTACATATGGTGGAGGATGCGGGCATAAGCAGAGATCCCTGCAAGGAAGTGCAAATGTTTGATGAACTTTGTCTGGTGCATGAGATTGCACAATCTATGTGTGCAGGAGAGAAGATCCTGACAGAAAAAAAAAAAAAAAAAAAAAAAACGTGTTTTAAAGAGACAGGGGTCTCAAAATTTTTTGATGAACTTTGTTGTGTCTGGTGCAAGTGACTGCACAAACTGTGTGTGCAGGAAAAGAGATCTTGCAAGAGAGAGAAAAACTACATGTGTTAAAGAGACAGTGGTCTGAAAATTTTTTGCTGGACTGTGAAAAATTTGTTTGTGGAGTTATTGAAGATGGGGCGTTCAAAACGCCTGAAGAATGCAAAGATAGATGAAATGAGAGACCGGATTCTATGGATGGAGGGGATGTTACCGTCTGAACCAGCCCCATCCATGCCTAAAGAGAGTCTACTAAAGAGGAAGGTTGTTGTTCCTAGCAACACTGATGAAACTGCTATGGAGACGCAGTGTGCTCAGATGAAAAGTAAGCTCAAAATGGAGGAGATGTTGAAACAACTGATTATATCAAATACAGCACAACAGCAGGCAAATGCAGCTCAACAGCAGGCAAATGCGGATTTTCAGCGGAGCTTTGCAGCTCAACAAAAGGCTCATCAAGAGAGCATGGCAGGCTGGAAACAGAGACGCCAGCAGCCAATGGAGGCCATCGGTTTGGAGGAAACCGAGTATGTGTGCAGGGCTGAGTTGGATGCCTTGCAACGGAAAATGGAAGAAAAGGAACAAGCCTTGGAATTGCTTAAAATGGAGCATAGAAACTTGCAGGAAATGAATGAACTACTCAAGTCTCATGTGTTACAGTGGGAAGAATCCACTGCTCTTCTTTTGGTCGAGTTGCAAAAACGCAGAGAGACTATAATGGAGAAAGATACCATCCTCATGGAAAAGGAAATTGAAATTCAGACTTTGCAGAAGCAAAGCATGTGTGAAATGTTGGAGTTGCGTAATCGGCTGGAAAAAAGTCTTCAGTGTTTGGAAGTTACAAAAATAGACCTGCAGGAGTCGCAGGAACAGAATGTCGCTCTGAAAACGACATTGTCTCTCAGCGACAATGAGAAAAGTGAAAGAGAGGCTAAATTACTGAGTACTGTGTATGAGCTCACCACTTTGAGCAATGTGGTAGATGAATTACGTGCAGACTGTGAAAGTTGGAAAGGTGAAGCCCAACGTTTCCAGCAGCAGTTAAAGGAGAAAGAAGCCTGTGTGGCAGAATTACAGTCTCATTCCCAGAAGCTAGCCAATGAGGTGAAAGCTCTTATGCAGGGAAAAGGAGATTGTGAACATAAGAGGGAAAAAGTAGAGGTACAGCTTCTGGAATCGCAAGTGAAGGTGTCAGAAGGTGACCGATTGTGTGCTAAGCTGTCAGAGAAGGCAAACCGACTGCAGGTTGAGTTGGACAATGTTACAAATCAGCTTTCTCAAGCAGACAGCAAATCTAGAGAAATTGCGGAAGATTTTTCTATCTTGGAATCGCAGCTGCAAGACACGCAGGAACTCTTACAGGAAGAGAGGTGTCAAAGGCTGAGTTTTAGCACAAAGCTCAAACAAATGGAAGATGAGAAAAATGGCTTCCTGGAACAATTAAAAGAGGAGGCGGAAGCAAAGAAAAACCTATCAGAGCAAGTCGCAACATTGCAAGCTCAGATAGCGGATATGAAAAAACGCATGGAAGAAAGCGTTGGTTCATTACAGTGTGTTGAAGATGTGAAAAAGAAGTTTGATCAGATGCTTGGTGAAGAGAAGACTGTGTCTGCAAAATATGCAGAAGAACACGACCGCGCAGAAGCGGAGGCGCGTGATAACGAGAGCAAAGCCCTGTTCTTGGCTCGCTCTTTGGAGGAAGCTCTAGAGTCTAAGGCTGAACTAGAAAGAGTTAACAAGCAGCTATGTACAGAGATGGAACATGTGGTCAGCTACAAGGATGAGGTTGAGAAAAGCGTTCAGGAGCTAGAAAAGTCTAAACGAGCCTTAGAACAGCAAGTAGAAGAGATGAAGATTCCGTTGCAGGAACTGGAAGAGGAATTACAGGCAACAGAGGATCTGTCCCAAAGAGGGGATAGTGTGCCTGATGCAGTTTTTAAAAGGATCAGTGTTTTGGGGTCTGTCCTGAGTGAGCCTCAGAAATGTGATGACACGTGGCTTGAATCACCCCTTTGGAATAAACCGTTCCTTCAAAAACTTCAAGCATTGGAAAATGTATCATTAGAACTTCAGCAAACAAAGGAGCTGAGTAAGAAATGTGATGATTTCTCAGTTCAGGCTGAAAACCTAGTGGAGAAAACTAAGGCTGTTGGTGAAAACGTGAAGCAAATGAATAAGTGCCTTTCAGGGAGTGTTTCCAAAATGGAACTGGTGAAAGACGGGTGGCAGAAGTTTGATCGTGATCTTGAGATGCATTCCATGTGGAATTCAGATAGAGAAAAAGAACTAGGTGACCTTGAGCGGTCAAATAGTTCAGCAGAAAGTGCATTGAAGAAACCTGTAAAAGAATGTGTTGCAGTTCCATGCTTCTTCACTGATGCAGAGAGGAGGTCTATAATGGATACCACCCAGATCGCTGGGTTCAACTGTGTTGTTGCCTTTGACCCCTATGTTGGTGGAAGGAAAGTTGATGATGTTCTGGTTGGCTTCTTCTGTGAAGAGTTTGGCAAGAAATATAAACTCAATATCAAATCAAATAGTAGGCCTTTACTACGACTCGCTCAGGAGGGCGAAAAGTTTAAGAAGTTGATGAGTGCAAATGCTTCAGATCTGCCTATGAATATGAAATGTTTGGTGAATGATATTGATATCTCTGGGAAAAGGAACAGGGGTCACTTTGAAGAAATGTGTGACAGCCTGTTGTCTCAATTGGAAAATCCTCTGCACAGCATCTTAGAGCAAGCAAAGCTCAAGAAGGAAGATCATTCCCTTTTACAACAAAAAGTCAATGATTGTGTACAGCTGAATGGAGAGGCAACTCAAGTCACAGAGGGATGTCAAGAGTCCCTACTTGGAACAAAGCTTAGTGAAGCAAAGGTTCTCAAAGTTTTGTGGAAAACATTTATGGATTGCAGAGAGAGGCGTCTTAAGAATGTTGAAGACATTAAGACTAGCCCAATTGAGTTGCCTATGGATCACGGTCCTCCATGGTGGATTGGACAGACGGTTATGAGGGACAAGCTGTCTGACATTTATGAGAAAGCTGTCAATGAAGATGACAGAAACGAGAAGGAGCAAAATGATGCCAAAAATGCAGTTGAAGAATGTGTATATGAGATGAGAGACAAACTGTGTGGCATTTATGAGAAATCCGTCAATGAAGATGACAAAACAGTTTCATCCGGAAGCTTGAGGATAATAGGAGGCTTATCAGTGAGTCAGCAGTGCCTGACACATGCGTGCCTGGAAATATGTGTCCCAACCCTAGGGTTGAAACAAGAGGGGGGGGTATGTGACAGGAAGTCAGCTAAATCTGGGAATGTAGTCACAGGAAGGAGATACATTTCCACCTGATTTAGAAAGTCCATTAATTAATTTAGGGTGTTGGCTACAGAGCTAGCCAGCAGGAAGTTGAAAGGCCTTCACCTGTTCAGAATGAGGGAGTTAAGGCTCTATAATTTGTTCAGAGAAAGTCCTATTGTTTGCTGCCTCCTGTCGCCGTGTAGGCTGGGAGAGGAGGACAGACATACGTGTACCTCCCGACGCCGTGTGGGCATGGGAGAAGGACTGCTGCCGCCTGTCGCCGTGTGGGCTGGGAGAGGGGGACAGTCGGATGTGTGCCTCCCGACAAGCTGGTGAGCATGGGAGAAGACCCCCTAAAGCGATGTGAAGCTAAGGAGGGTAACCAAGAGTGAAGACGTCTCAAAGGTGAGAAGACAAAGTGTTCCATGTGAAGAATCTGAAGAGTAAAGGATCCTGTTATAAATGAACATGTGCTGTGTGAAAGAAAACAAAGGGACATGTTCAATGGACAATGTTTGTGCTGTGTGAAAAGCAAACAAATGGACATTTGAGTGTCTGCTGTAGGATCAGCAGTGTCGGCCCAACAGTAGGTTGGAAAGACTTCTTAGGTAGGTTCCAGCGTGAGAAGGTAGCCGCCCACAGAGGCAAGGATTTATTTTGTCTTTTATTTTATTTTGGCTGTTTTGACGCTTGCAATTGTGTGAAGTAAATTGCATGAATAAATCAGTCTTGTTTTCAACCTCTGCTCGGCTATCTCTCTGTGAAAACGCACCCCCAAAGGGGTCACCCATACGCCTACCACCGAGCTAATCCCTTACAATATATATATATATATATATATATATATATATATATATACACACATACAATATCTCACCCCTCACAATTTTGTTAATATTTTATTATACCTTTTCATGTGACAACACTGAAGAAATGACACTTTGCTACAATGTAAAATAGTGAGTGTACAGCTTGTATAACAGGGTAAATTTGCTGTCCCCTTAAAATAACTCAACACACAGCCATTAAACTAAACCGCTGGCAACAGAAGTGAGTACACCCCTAAGTAAAAATGTCCAAATTGGGCACAAAGTGTCAATATTTTGTGTGGCCACAATTATTTTCCAGCCATGCCTTAACCCTCTTGGGCATGGAGTTCACCAGGGCTTCACAGGTTGCCACTGGAGTCCTCTTCCACTCCTCCATGACATCATCACGGAGATGATGGATGTTAGAGACCTTGCGCGCACCCTCTTGAGGATGCCTTACAGATGTGTAATAGGGTTTAGGTCTGGAGACATGCTTGGGCAGTCCACCACCTTTACCCTCAGCTTCTTTAGCAAGGCAGTGGTCGTCTTTGAGGTGTGTTTCAGTCATTATCATGTTGGAATACTGTCCTGCAGCCCAGTATCTGAAGGGAGGGGATCATGCTCTGCTTCAGTATGTCACAGTACATGTTGGCATTCATGGTTCCCTCAAAGAACTGTAGCCCCCCAGTGCCGGCAGCCCCAGACTAATACACTCCCACCACCATGCTTGATTGTAGGCAAGACACACTTGTCTTTGTACTCCTCACTTGGTTGCCGCCACGCACGCTTGACACCATCTGAACCAAATACGTTTATCTTAGTCTCAACAGACCACAGGACATGGTTTCAGTAATCCATGTCCTTAGTCTGCTTGTCTTTAGGAAACTGTTTGTGGGCTTTCTTGTGCATCATCTTTAGAAGAGGCTTCCTTCTGGGACATCAGCCATGCAGACCAATTTGATGCAGTGTGCAGTGTATGCACTGACAGGATGACCCCCACCCCTTCAACCTCTGCAGCAATGCTGGCAGCACTTATACGTCTATTTCCCAAAGAAACCTCTGGATATGACACTGAGCATGTGCACTCAACTTTTTGGTTGACCATGGCGAGGCCTGCTCGGAGTGGAACCTGTCCTGTTAAACCACTGTATGGTCTTGGCCAACGTGCTGCAGCTCAGTTTCAGGGTCTTGGCAATCTTCTTATAACCTAGGCCATCTTTATGTAGAGCAAAAATTCTTTTTTTCAGATTCTTAGAGAGCTCTTTGCCAAGAGGTGCCATGTTGAACTTCCAGTGACTAGTATGAGAGAGTGAGAGAAATAACCCCAAATTTAACACACCTGCCCCCCATTCACACCTGAGACCTTGTAACACTAACGAGTCACATGACACTGGGGAGGGAAAATAGCTAATTGGGCCCATTTGGACATGTTCACTTAGGGGTGTAATCACATTAATAGCTGTGTGTTGAGTTATTTTGAGGGGACAGCACATTTACACTGTTATACAAGCTGTACACTCACTACTTTACATTGTAGCAAAGTATAATTTCTTCAGTGTTGTCACATGAAAAGATATAATAAAATATTTACAAAAATGTGAGGGGTGTATATATATATATATATATATATATATATATATATATATATATATATATATATATATATATATAGTTGTGCTCATACGTTTACATACCCTGGCAGAATTTATGATTTCTTGGCCATTTTTCCGAGAGTATGAACTATGAAACTTTCACTCATGGTTAGTGTTATTCAAAATAAACATCAATAATTTATTATTACATGAAATATTAAAAACAATACTACAAATGATCAGTATAACAATGTCCTGATCAGTTATACATATAATTAGCCCGATTTTAATGGAATCGAAGGGATAAGGTATAAGTGCATATGGATTGATGCGTTTCGACCTATTGCACTACATGAACAAAAACAACACATGTAAGACGATGTGACATAATCTATCAACAATATACTAAAATAACATTGCACAAAAATTATACACAATTCATATAATAGTTATTAATCTTAACAAAAGACAAAGGGGGGGGGGGGGGGGAGTGTGGAGGAAGAAAAAAAAAGGGGGGGGGGGGAGAAGGAAAAAGAAAAATGTCCTGAGAAAGGTGCAAGAAACCCACCTCAGATATAAATGACGGGATGTACGAGGCAAAGGGGTGCAGGTTTCCTACAACTATCAAAATACCAATAATAGGTATTAAAAAAATTTAAAAAATTTGTAATTTTATACCTCATAAGCCATTCAAGATGTAAATAACAATCTGTTATACCCTGGTTAGATCACAGCCAGCTTACAAATCTAATCCATAGAGATGTTGAAAAAAAAGGGGGGGACAAGGGGGGTGGGGGTCGGTGAGCGGTGGATATGAAGGGGGGGGGTGACGGGCCCAGATTTTGGCCTGTATCTACACAACAAACATAATAAGAAAAGAGAACTAAATTAAATAAAAAGTGGCAATAATCATCCCAAAAAAATACCACAATTCTGTGTACTTACTCTTTAGCAAGAGGAGGGGGAAAATGAGAGAACAAATACACAACTCTCTTCATCTCAATCCCCAACAATGGTGAATTATCTCTAAATCTTAGTTTTAATGTGAGCAATCCCAAGTGGCCATCCTCCAACTCCAGTGTTCAGAACAAGAATTTCCTTAACAAACAGCCTTATATATTTAGCCGACCGTCCCCAATTATTATCAAAAAAGTGAACCAGAAATGGTCTCACTTAAATGTCTAAAAGCGATAGAATAGATATAGATTCAATAACATGCTAATATTTATATTCCCACCTACACCAAACACCAATATTTCCCTGTGTCATTAAAATACAAGATATCCCTCCAGGTAGCAATACAGGCTCCAGCCACACAAGCTGCATCTGACAAGTGAGGCCCGGAAACGATGCGCCTTATAAGACAAGGAGTGCATATGTGAACAGAGTTGGGCGCCGCCCAGTGTCTCACGTTCCCCACGCTGCGCTCCATATACCGCATGATTAGCTTGGAGACACAACGTTCTCCTCAGCAGTGACGTATCCTCCAGGGGCGTTGCTAGGTGGGAAAAAGACCAGGGGCTTCAGCCCGAAGGTAAATTTGATAACCCCCTCCCACATTTTAAAGGAAGTCCCGCCCAAGCTCCTCCCACATTTAAAAGTACTGCCCAAGCTCCACCTAATGCCCCCCTCAGTCAAGGGTCAGTCAAGGGGTGGTATGTAGAGGAGTACAGGGGGTCAGACATGGGGTGGGATAAAGAGGAGAGGTCAGACATGGAGAGGAGAAGAGAGGAGAAGGTCAGACATGGAGAGGAGAAGAGAGGAGAGGAGAGGAGAGAAGAAGAGAGGGTCAGACATGGAGAGGAGAGGAGAAGAGGAGAAGGTCAGAGATGGAGAAGAGAGGAGAGGAGAAGGTCAGACATGGAGAGGAGAGGAGAGGAGAAGAGAGGGTCAGACATGGAGAGGAGAGGAGAGGAGAAGAGAGGGTCAGACATGGAGAGGAGAGGAGAGGAGAAGAGAGGGTCAGACATGGAGAAGAGAGGGTCAGACATGGAGAGGAGAGGGTCAGACATGGAGAGGAGAGGGTCAGACATGGAGAGGAGAGGGTCAGACATGGAGAGGAGAGGGTCAGACATGGAGAGGAGTGGGGCAAGCATGGAGAGGAGAGGAGAAGGTCAGACATGGAGAGGAGAAGAGAGGAGAGGGTCAGACATGGAGAGGATAAGAGAGGAGAGGGTCAGACGTGGAGAGGAGAGGAGAAGAGAGGAGAGGGTCAGACATGGAGAGGAGAGAAGAGGGTCAGACATGGAGAAGAGAAGAGAAGAGAAGAGAAGAGAAGAGAAGAGAAGAGAAGAGAAGAGAAGAGAAGAGAAGAGAAGAGAAGAGAAGAGAAGAGAAGAGAAGAGAAGAGAGGGTCAGACATGGAGAGGAGAGGGTCAGACATGGAGAGGAGAAGAGAAGAGAGGAGAGGGTCAGACATGGAGAGGAGAGGGTCAGACATGCAGAGGAGAAGAGAGGAAAGGAGAGGGTCAGACATGGAGAGAAGAGGAGAGTAGAAGAGAGGAGAGGGTCAGACGTAGAGAGGAGAGGGTCAGACATGGAGAGGAGAAGAGAAGAGAGGAGAGGGTCAGACATGGAGAGGAGAAGAGAGGAGAGGGTCAGATATGGAGAGGAGAGGGTCAGACATGAGGAGAGGAGAGGGTCAGACATGAGGAGAGGAGAGGGTCAGACATGAGGAGAGGAGAGGGTCAGACATGAGGAGAGGAGAGGGTCAGACATGGAGAGGAGAGGGTCAGACATGGAGAGGAGAGGGTCAGACATGGAGAGGAGAGGGTCAGACATGGAGAGGAGAGGGTCAGACATGGAGAGAAGAGGAGAGGGTCAGACATGGAGAGAAGAGGAGAGGGTCAGACATGGAGAGAAGAGGAGAGGGTCAGACATGGAGAGAAGAGGAGAGGGTCAGACATGGAGATGAGAGGGTCAGACATGGAGCGGAGAGGAGAGGGTCAGACATGGAGAGGAGAGGGTCAGACATGGAGAGGAGAGGGTCAGACATGGAGAGGAGAGGGTCAGACATGGAGAGGAGAGGAGAGGAGAGGGTCAGACATGGAAAGGGTCAGGCATGGAGAGGAGAAGTGGAGAGGGTCAGACATGGAGAGGAGAGGAGAGGGTCAGACATGGAGAGAAGAGAGGAGAGGAGAGGAAAGGAGAGGAGAAGAGAGGAGAGGAGAAGGTCAGACATGGAGAGGAGATGAGAGGAGAGGGTCAGACATGGAGAGGGTCAGACATGCAGAGGAGAAGAGAGGAAAGGAGAGGGTCAGACATGGAGAGAAGAGGAGAGTAGAAGAGAGGAGGGGGTCAGACATGGAGAAGAGAAGAGAGGAGAGGGTCAGACATGGAGAAGAGAGGGTCAGACATGCAGAGGAGAAGAGAGGAAAGGAGAGGGTCAGACATGGAGAGAAGAGGAGAGTAGAAGAGAGGAGAGGGTCAGGCATGGAGAGGAGAAGAGAAGAGAAGAGAGGAGAGGGTCAGACATAGAGATGAGAGGGTCAGCCATGGAGAGGAGAAGAGAAGAGAAGAGAGGAGAGGGTCAGACATGGAGAGGAGAGGAGAGGAGGAGAAGAGAAGAGAGGAGAGGGTCAGACATGGAGAAGAGATGAGAGGGTCAGACATGGAGAGGAGAGGAGAGGGTCAGACATGGAGAGGAGAGGAGGAGAAGAGAAGAGAGGAGAGGGTCAGACATGGAGAGGAGAGGGTCAGACATGGAGAGGAGAGGGTCAGACATGGAGAGGAGAGGGTCAGACATGGAGAGGAGAGGAGAGGAGAGGAGAGGGTCAGACATGGAGAGGAGAGGAGAGGGTCAGACATGGAGAGGAGAGGAGGAGAAGAGAGGAGAGGGTCAGACATGGAGAGGAGAGGAGAGGGTCAGACATGGAGAGGAGAGGGTCAGACATGGAGAGGAGAGGAGAGGGTCAGACATGGAGAGGAGAAGATCCCTTACACAATTATGAAGAATGAAAGCAGCTTCCTGTATGTTGATTACATTTTCAGGTATAGTAAAGTTTAGTACCCTCCATTTGTATGACACAGCAACGTCTATATCTGAATTCATGCTTTTGGTGGGCCAGGCCTCTCTATGGCCCTATTAAATGTTTCCAAAGCAAAGGCCTTGCCACCCACACACAAATATGGGTAGTATGGCACTTCTGTTGTTCCAGGCCATGGTCTTTAGCAGGAATATATTTAATTTGTTAATACAAACACTAAGTTTTGGATAGTTGAAGATGGAATTGCAGCATCCATCAACAGATATCCCCCTTTCTCCTCAAACATACCACACGTACTCCTGATACTTCAATTCCCATGAAATATTCTGAGGCCTGGACAGGGCACTGCCCCAGAAAGGTGCCAGCTATAAATTTTCAACAGCATAGCTGCGCAGAGAAGATCTGATAACCAGCGCAAAGGGCAGAAATGCTGTCCCATGCAACTCCTGCACCTGTGTCACGTAGGGAATCAAAAAGTGTCATCAAAAGCTTAGCTGCACAACTCTGCTGAGTAGGAATTTCTACTAACACCTCTCTCATGCATAGTTACAAGATTAACTAATGTACTAATGTAATACAGTAAAATGTGTGTGTGGGATGGAATGGATGGATGGGTGTGTGTGTGGGATGGAATGGGTGTGTGTGCAGGCCCGTTGCTACCAGGCAGGCAAACCAAGCAATTGCTTGGGGCCCCGAGCTGGCCTGGGGCCCCAAGACAATGACTGGTTAGGAATAAATGCAAGGACACTGTGTAAGGCTGTGAGCGCCCCTTTGATCGTCAATGCAGTAAAGTGCAATGACACTGTTATCGGGATCTCCCTCAAGGGGCCCCTCTCTGCCTCAACAGGTTTGTAAAAAGTCTGATAAGATCTGCAGACACAAGAGAGATCCCTGGCCTACCAGCTAGACTTTATGCAGAGCATGGACAGTGCAGACTGACAGCTCCTACTGTATACAGATAGCATGGCTCTAAATGCAATTACAATTCCTGCAGCCAGTGTGGATGAGTGAGGAGCAGATAGCATCAGGGTGAGTAGCTGCTAGGACCCTCTGCTTCTACATCTGCCGAGTGCCGACAGGTCTGAAAACTTCTTTCTTTTTTTTTCTATCTCCCTTCTAATCTTAGTCTTCCTATGTCTCTTTTTGTTTATCTGTCCCCCTCCTCTCTCTCTCTCTCTCTCTCTCCTTTCTTTCTTTCTTTATTATATCTATATCTATCTATCTATCTATCTATCTATCTATCTATCTATCTATCTATCTATCTATCTATCTATCTATCTATCTATCTATCTATCTATATCATATATGTAATATATATATATATATATATATATATATATATATATATATATATATATATATATATATATGTATATATAGATAGATACTTAAACTGTATGGCTATGCTGTGGTTCCTGTAGGCTTTGCGTGTGTGCGGGGGGTCGGGGGGCCTCCGTGTCCATTCTGCTTGGGGCCCCCAAATTCCTTCAAACGGCCCTGTGTGTGTGTGTGTGTG
Organism: Pelophylax lessonae; assembly: GCF_965119305.1. Classification (NCBI taxonomy): domain Eukaryota; kingdom Metazoa; phylum Chordata; class Amphibia; order Anura; family Ranidae; genus Pelophylax; species Pelophylax lessonae. Next base: position 600,925,546 of record NC_138768.1, on the reverse strand, counting down.
TGGGATGGGATGGGTGCTGCCATCTCCATGAAGTAGCTACAGTCTGAGCTCTCTTAATGGCTCGGTTCACTGGAGCACTGCATAACTGTATAGATCCTTGTTGCAGTGGTGCATCCAAAAAGTTTACAGGGCCAGTACTACTGGAGCTTGATTATGACTTTCCATTAAAACTTTTGCATTCATATAATAGAGATGGGTGACATCATGTAAGAAGATATCCTCTGATCCAGCAAATGCTGATGATACTGAATTATTAGACCTTTCTAGACATTATTCATTTAAACTTTATATTAAAGGAAACATGTAGTAAGAAAGTATGGAGGCTGCCACTGCTGCTTTCCCCCAATGAAAATTCCAGCTTCCTAGATGTCATGCTGATCTATTTCTCTTAGTAAATGTTTCCTTTAAATTAGGTTTCTGATATTTGAGTGCTATAATTTCCAGCATCACTGATAGAAAAAAATAAAACTAACAACACAAAATAGATAAAGAAGCCAGACAGTGCCACATAATGAAAACCAACTTGAACCCTCTACTGTTCTTAGAGCCTTTTACTATGCATGTCTTTACAAGAGATTTTTCATTGTCATACATTTTGTACTGTTTGTGTATGATTATCCTCACAAAATTCAATAAAATATATTGTTGAAAAAAAAAAGCCACATACTACAGTATATCACTGCCGCGTCCGCCTATCTACCTGGTCCTTGTCCTGGTGCTGGTGAGCACATGTCCTCCTCTGTGATGTCTGACTGGAAACGGCGCCAGTTCCTGCAGAAGAGGGAGGTCCCCCACACTCCTGCACCGCATCCCGCAAGCACTTCAGTCCTCTGAACATCCTCGCCATGCCATGCCGGGCCGCCACCGCGAGTTTCTTCTCTACAGTGAGTCGGCGGCTACAACAAAATGGCGGCGATACCCAAACACTGCAGGTCGCTGTTAGACCTCTAGAGGCGGATCGCCAGTGTTTCCAAAATATGAAGCGGTCGCAAGCCACAGCTGAAAGCGGCCCCAGGGTAGGCAAGTGCTGCTGTCACCTGACGCTGCTGACGTCACTGGTTGCTAGACGCGAAGCGGCAGCCCGACTAGCAACCAGTGTGTCCGCGGCTTGCAGGCCAGGAAGAACAAGTACCGCCAGCCAGGTGAGGGCCGCCCAGCAGCCAGCACAGGGTGGAGGAGGCTCGGGGCTAATAGGTTTTTAACATGAGCAGGAGACCCGGGGCTTTTCAGAGATACACTCGGGGCTATAGCCCCTGTCAGCCCCCCCCTGCCGACGCCACTGGTATCCTCCAAGAAAAACCTGGAAGAGGTGTCAGATGTACACATGACTTATTAGATCAAAAACAAAAGTGACAGCCAAAAAAGTAACAACAGGATCATCATTCCACATCCAATATGGGAATAGCAAATATAATCGTTTGATACCAAACACCAAGATGATACTGTTATTTACTGGTACTGTAGTATCGTACATACAGCTATATTAGCCAGGGGAGACAGTCACCAGCATCCATGGGTGACACTGTGACACACACCATCCTCAGGGATATATATATAAAAAAAAAAAAAGGAGGGAGGGTGGAATAGGGGGATGGGGAAAAAGGAAGGAATACACATCATACCCTCTTTATTTGTACATCTATTGACAAAGAGCAATATTACATATACATTTATACTGGCAAAATAAATTTACCTTTATTTAATAATTTATTAACTAGGCAGTATCGAGCAAATATACTCGGCAAGTATACAAAAAACCCGACCTACATAATCCCTCATCCTAATCCCTCCCCAATCTTCTGATCCTAGATTAGCTATCCAAAAATGCCACAAAACTCATTTTCTCATTAAGTCCTGGTTTTGAGCATGCCTTTAAACTGTGAATCCACCTGCATTCATGTTGTAGAATAGCTCGTTCTTATTGTCCACCATGCAGATGCGGGTGGATGCGTTCCAAAGCAAAAAATTGTAGGCCGTCGTTCTTGTAATCATGAGATTGAGCAAAATGCGGGCCACAGGATTCTCCAAGTCACCACCCCTGGCACATTTAACATGATCGATTATGCATTCCCAGAAATGGCGCTTGGTTTTACCTATGTAAAATGCCGGGCAGGGGCACTTCATCACAAATACTACCCCCACTGTCTTTCACTAATCAAAATGTTGTGGAAAAAAAGGTTTACCTATAAGAAGTGTCTGGCCCTACTAGCAATAAAGGGACAATATTCACAATTATCACAAGGAAACGTGCCTAGAGGGAGTTTTTGGCATGGATCTCTTTACCTCCTCTCATAAAGTAACTAGGAGTCACCAAGTCCTTGATGGATTGGTTACGTTTAGACGTAATTGTCAGTTGCGAGTTCAAATTCTTTAAGTATTTCGTCTTCCGTTAAAATATGCCAGTGTTTATCAAGAATGCCTCCAATCTGTGCACCCTTAGCGTTGAATTTGGTAATTAGTCTAGTTTTTTAAAAGGGACGTCCTTTCCTCCCTGAAAAAGAAGAAGGTCTTGAGGGCTATCTTTAGCTTTTTTATAGGCATGTTTAATACTCTTATGACTGTGGCCTCTCATCAGGAATCTCTCTCTTAACTGATGTGGTCCCTGTTCAAAATCTTGAGGCTCAGTACAATTACGACAAATTCTATAGTATTGCCCAAGTGGAATACCCTGAATAGCATGTTTGGGGTGGCTACTTACTGCATGCAGCAAGGCATTCGTAGCAGTGGGTTTGTGATACAATGTGGTGGCTAGACAGTTGTTGGATCCTTTAAAAATGTTAAGGTCCAAAAAGGATATCTGTTGTAAATCACATGTATATGTAAAATGTAAGTTAAACGTATTAACAATTTTTGCATGAATTCCTGTAGGGTCTCCATGGAGCCAGACCACAGAACAAAAATATCGTCTATATATTTCCGCCACACTTCAATGTGGCGGAGGTATTGGACCATCGTTTCAGATGCAAAAAGCCATCTTTCCCACACCCCCAGGTACAGGTTTGCATATGATGGGGCACATTTGGTCCCCATCTCAACGCCCTGTACCTGGAGGTAGTGGGCACCATCAAACATGCGTCAGCAAGAAGAGGAGAGCATCTAGAACTAGAATAAAGTTATTGTATTCTCTCTGTTCAAGTCCCCGCTCATCCAAAAAGTTTTTCATTGTATGCACCCCCAACTTGTGTGGGATGTTAGAATATAAGGATTCCACATCAATAGAAACTAAAATGGTTTCCTAGGTCACTTGGAATTTAATCTAGAATGGTAAGGATATGCATTGTATTTTTAAGATAAGAAGGCAAAGATTCTACGTGCGGTCTAAGATATGCATCGATCACTGAACTTACATTGGAGGTGAAACTATTGATACCCGGAACAATTGGTCGGCCAGGCAGATCAATCAAACTTTTATACACTTTAGGTAGTGCGTAGAAGATGGGGGTCAATGGTTCCTGAATCAAAATAAAATCCCATAGGTCTTTCGTAATTGTTCCTGATATATAATGTTGATTAATAATCTGAAAAAATTCCTTCTTGTATCTTTCCAGATAGCTAGTGTAAATTCTACGGTAACACGTGCGGTTATGTAGAATTTTCCTGCACATGCTAGTGTATTGGATATTGTTCATCATAATGATGTTACCCCACTTGTCCACTGGTTTTTCAATTATATCCGTACGTTTTGAAAGATTCAATAGGGCCTTCTGTTCATTGGGGGAAAGGTTATTTCTGGCTTTTGAAGGAGCCATATGTTCAATTTCTCGGGTGACCATTTTGACAAAAAGGTCAACCTTATGATTAGTGGGGTTGGGAAAACTAGTGGATTTTTTCTTAACCTCTTTAGTCCCGGAGGATTTGGCTGCTCACTGACCAGGCCCTATTGTGCGATTCGGCATTGCGTGAATTTAAGGAACAATTGCGCGGTCATGTGACACTGTACCCAAATAAAATTGACGTCCTTTTTTTCCCACAAACAGAGCTTTAATTTGGTGGTATTTGATCACCTGTGCGATTTTTATTTTTTGCGCTTTAAACAAAAAAACAGCGTAAATTTTGAAAAAATAACAATATTTTTCACCTTTTTTTATATGAAATTCTCAAAAAAAATGTAAAAATCGAAATTTTTTACCATTTTAGGCCAATTTGTTTTCTGCTACATATTTTTGGTAAAAAAAATTGCAAAAAATGCGCAAAAGTTATTGCGTTCACTAACTACAGGAAAGATTTATGTCATTTTTATTTGTTTTTTTTTTAAAAGTAATGGCGGCGATCTGCAATTTTTTTTGCGGGACTGCGACATTGTGGCAAACAGATCGGACCCCTAACTGACATTTTTTTCACTTTTGGGGGTACCAGTGACATTACTACAGTAATCAGTGCTATAAATATGCACTGTTACTGTAAAAATGACACTGGCAGGGAAGGGGTTAACTTTACTGGTGATCAAGGGGTTAAGTGTGTCCCTAGGGGCATGAGTCTAACTGTCAGGGGGCATGGCTTGTGAGATCATCACAGAGACATGCGATCCTATATAGCAGGATCACATAGCCTCTGTGATAATCTAAGGGAGAATGACAGAAAGCTGTGTTTACATCAGCCGTCTGTCTTTCTCCCTCTGCTGCGGGAGATCGCGAGTGGCCGGCGGGCATCGGAGCTGATGGTCACACGCACTGGCTCCACAGGCGCCTGAGCGAGCGACGTATGGGTATGTCGCTTTGCCCAGCAAGGGCAGAGTGCTGCAGTATATGTACGGTGGGTGGGGTGAAAGTGGTTAAAGGACCTAGAACTATCGGATTATTGTATCTCAGCAGAGGATGATCCTAAGGTATCTTCATCTGCGTTCTGATAAAAGGACCCAGATTCCAATTCCAAATCTGTTAGGATTTTTAGTGCTTTATATTCCTTCTTAGTTAAATCCCGCCAATCCATGAGTAAACCTCCCAATACTGCTAATTTTAGTTTTATTTTAGGTCCTTCAATATATGAATGAAAATTTAACTTCCGGGCAAATAAATTGATGTATTTCACTACATCAAATTTGTCTAGATTACGTGTCGGACAAAGATTGAGTCCATATTGAAGGACTCTAATCTCATCTGTTGACAAGTGTAAGCCTGAAAGATTTATTACTTCAAGGTTGTTGCCTCCTCCTGTGTTTTTTGTGATATCTGTGCTTCCAAAAAGAAAAAAAATGATTTCCAAAGGCAATCCAGATTCTCAAAGCAATCTCCTGATGAGGGAAGCACAGATATCACAAAAAACACAGTGCCAAAAAATCCCTCTAGGCACGTTCCCTTGTGATAATTGTGAATATTGTCCCTTTATTGCTAGTAAATCGTCCCAGACACTTCCTATGGGTAAACCACAACATTTTGTTTCGTGCCATACATTGGGGGTAGTATACATGATGAAGTGTCCCTGCCCGGCATTTTACATAGGTAAAACCAAGCGCCGTTTCTGGGAACACATAAGGGATTATGTTAAATCTGCCAGGGGTGGTGACTTGGAGAATCCTGTGGCCCTCCATTTTGCTCATTCTCATGATTACAAAATGGACGGCCTACAATTTTTTGCTTTGGAAAGCATCCAAATGCATGCGCGTGGTGGACAATATGATCAAGCTATTCTACAACGTGAATGCAGGTGGATTCACCATGCATGCTCAAAACCAGCACTTAATGAGAACATTTGTTTTGCAGCATTTTTGGATAGCTAATCTAGGATCAGAAGATTGGGGAGGGAGTAGGATGAGGGATTATATGGGTAGGGTTTTTTTTTGTTGTTGTATACTTGCCGAGTATATTTGCTCGATACTGCCTAGTTAATACTGTACATGATTAAATAAAGGTAGATTTCTTTTGCCAGTATATTTGTATTTGTATTATTGCTCCTTGTCAATAGATGTACAAATAAAGAGGGTATGATGCGTGTTCCTTCCTTATTCCCCTTCCTCCTATTCCTCCCTCCCTTCCTTTTTTTTTGTTATATATCCCTGAGGATGGTGTGCGTCACCCATGGATGCTGGTCACTGTCTCCCCTGGCTAATATAGATGTATGCACGATACTACGGTACCAGTAAATAACAGTATCATCTTGGTGTTTGGTATCCACTGTTGGGCATGTAACTTAAAAAAAGTAATTGGTTAAAGTTATTAGTTACTTCTCACAAAAAGTAATTGAGTTAGTAAATGAGTTACATCAGTAAAAAAGTAACTAATTACCAGGGAAAGTAACTATTGCGTTACTTTAAAAAAAATGATCAAATATGTCAAATAACTGGTATGCCCCCAATATTAAATATGTTAAATGAATGAAATGAACACTAAATAGAAGCAATTATTATTATAAAACATTGTACAGTAATCTACACAATTTTGATGTTGCTGTGGGACAATGAGACACCTATCAAATATATTATTGTAAATATGATCATTACTATAGTAGAAAAATAAAACACAATAGATGGTTTAGAAATTTTTATATTTATTTGCAAAGACCTGAGACCACAACTGGCCAAGAAACAAGTCTCAAAATAAATTATACTTCTTAGAACTGTACTAAAAATAAAAAAAAATAACGAATAAACTCTTTGTTGTGCAAAATAAAAATATAAAACCGTCGCACAACTTCACAACTGGTAGACATACTGTGTAGCCTACTTCAAGTATTTTATACTGAACAATGTACCAAAAATAAACAATAATAATAAAAATATACACTCTTTGTAGTGCAATTAAAAAATATGAAACTGATATATGTAAAAAAACAGGTAATGAAACATTTTATTACCTGTTTTATATCAGTTACATATTTCTAATGTGCACTGTATATTTTTATTATTATAGTTTAATGAAAAAATGCAAAAAAAAAAAAAAGTTGTCCCCTCTGCCTCTATTCAAATCATTGTCATGATTTGCTAGATAAATCAAACTTTAGCTCCTAAACATTCATTCATCATTCATTCATCATCAATCATTCCATACACTCCTTCCTTCCTAGCACTTATCCATCCATGCATGCATTCATTCATCCATCCATTCATCTACCACCAATAGCATCCTTCCATCCTCCCCATCCACCCAAGCTATCCATCCTAACTTGTATTAAACCGGTGGTTGTATCTCAAAACCCGAAGCTTCTCAAACTTCTGGTCAGAGAGCCTATTTCTCTTAGGAGTGAAGACAAGTTTCCCAAGACTAAAGAGTCTCTCTACTGGGGTACAGAACAAAGGGGCCACATTATATCTGAGTGAAATTTTCTTTATCAGTGCAAATCCATTTAGAGAGTCTATCTCTTGTGCTCCTGATTTAAAATAATCTGCGTTTTGACTTTCAGCGGTAGGTGTCATCCTCTTCCTCAAAGGAAAATAACTCATCCTCAACGTCTGAGTCTCTGCTACTGCGGTGTGTTGATGTGCTGGTAGTGGTACCTGCTTGCTGGTCTAGGCCTAGGACAAGTTTCCAGCACTCCGCCAGCAGACTTGCCTTGGCCTTGTCCTTCCTGACCTGTGTCCGAAGCCCACGTAGTTTGAACTTGGGCAGATTCACTGCAGCCAAGACAGCATCCTAACTTTCCAGCACCTCTGCAAATTTTGTTTTTATTGCCTGGAAATTATAAGAATGCAAAGAACATATTATTTTATTTATTTTATTTCAGGTACATATAGTGCCTTCAGTTTAAGAGATATTGTTCAGATCATCCCTAGGAATCTCACTGATTCGAGCCAGGGCATCATAAAATGAATTCCATCTTGTAAAGCAAGGGACCATCAGCTTCTTTGCAATGATGTCATCCACACTCTCTGAAGCCACCGTTGAACGACTAGCCATGTTCCATAAGCCTGTACATTTTGCCGTAGCACTTCTGTATATCGCTTTTGTTTGTGGTTTTGACAGTAACCACTTGTCAACATCAGTACATAAAACAAGGTTTAAAGCAGTGGTCCTCAACCCTGGCCTACAGGGCCCACTAACAGGCCAGGTTTGCAAGATAACTGAAATACATCCCAGGTGATATAATTTGCTGCTCAGTGATTGCAGTACTCTAGTCTGCATCTCTCCAAGGTAATACTTAAAATCTGGCCTGTTAGTGGGCCCTGAGGACCGGAGTTGAGAAACACTGGTTTAAAGTGTGGTCAGCACACCTGTGATGTGGCGGCAAAGTGATCACAATTTCACCACTATATTTATCATCACCACCGTTTTGCTATACATTATTAATTTCCGTAAAAGTCACCTCCTCCTCATCATCCTCCTCATCATCCTCCTCAGTGTCCTCCTACTCGACTGGCTGCTGGAATCTTTTAAAGGCCTTGAGGAAATTGGAGCCATTATCTGTGATAGTTGCAGGGCCGCTGATAGGGAGAGACCACCAGCCCTCTTGTAGGTGGCCCGAGCACACAGGGGGGCCCACATAGAGAGGGGGATTAGTGATGGACAACAAATACAGAAATCTTCCTCCAGCACCTGAATCTGATCTGTCCCTCTCCCTGCTATCAGCTTTTATCTGTTGAGGCTCGGTTTCCACTAGTGCGACTTGCGGTGCGACTTGACACATGTCAAGTCGCATGACAAGTCAAAACCCATTCACTTCAATAGGGACCGTTTCCACTGCTGCGACTCAAGACGCAGCGTCTTCAAAAAAGCTTCTTGCACTACTTTGGGCCGACTTTAGTGCGATATGTCCCTCATAGAAGGTAATGTAAGTCGCAACGAAGTCGCAGTACACGGTTTTGAACGCGACTTCGTCGCGACTTCGTTGCGATTTGCACGGAAGTACAGTAATTTTTTTTTTTTTTATTGTTATGTTCCGCCCCAAATCACATGATCTCTGCTCCTCCCAAACACATCACTTCCCATAGTTAGCAGAGGAGAGTGATATACAGCAAGCATGCCTAGGTCCAGGAAGAACAAACGAACATCTCATGACAATGAGAAAAATCATTCGTCTGGTCAGAGCTCGCCCCTCAATATATGACACTCGAGACCCCTTATATAAGGACCATGTGAGGAAGGAGAGAGCATGGCTGGAGATTGCTAGGATATATTTTGAGAATTGGGACTGTTTAACAGCTACAGAACGGACTGAAAAATGTAAGTGTTTCATATATGCAATTTATCACATTGCTGCTTGCCCCCATATTCCCTGTACAGTACCGTTATTTTCTGTTTTTCAGTGCACTCCTTACAAACTAGATGGAAAAGCATAAAAGATTGCTATAACCGGTACTTAAGAAAATTACGTGAAGGAAGGAGTGGTTCTGGGTCCTCCAGAATTGTCCCTTATGCACACGCCCAGGAGCTGGAATTTTTAAGGCCGGTGTTGGAGATGCGAGAGTAAGTTGTCAGCATTTTTTTATATACTGTAGTTGACATATAAAATGTAGTAATATTCCTAAAATTTGAAATGTATTCATTATATTTCAGAACCCAAGCAAGCTGGCAAGACTCCTCACGTGGTTCTGAACAGCAAGAGGGGTCACAGGAGGCGGCAGCAGCGGAGGAGGAGGAGGAGGAGGGATGCCAAGACCTTGGTGACCCTGACCCTGATCGTGAAGAATCTGAGGGAGTAATGTCCAGACCAGTGTCCAGGAATGATTCTCCTGCTGCGGTGGAGGCTGAACCAGGGCCTAGTACAGAGCAAAGGCCTTCACGAAGATCTTCCTCAAGGTCTTCTTCAAGGGCGAGTGCTAGGGGTGGGAAACCCATGGAGCAGGTTCTGAAGGTGGTGAAGGAAATGAACACCCACATGAAAGAAAGCATGTGTGAAGACACTGCTTTTATGACCGTGCTTTTAGGTATGTGCAAGAAGGTCCCCCCAGAGAGCAAATATGCGCTAAGGATGGCTCTAATGGCAACCGCCCAATCTTTTGTGGTTGGGGAGGCAAGCTCAACAGCGTGTATGGAAACCCCCCCCCCCCACACATATCCCCCCAATTACCAGTACCCACCACCACCACTACCACCACCACCAAGTTCACCGTATGGGCAGCAAGTAAATCGCCCATACTACGATGAGTATGGCAACATGCTGAATCCCTCCAGGCCCCGCATGTTGCACCCAATACCACCCCCTATTGCCTCCACCCTTGGCAAACCAAGACCGTACCAACCTGCTCCCATGCAGGTTACGCCTTTCCCGGAAAGGCAATACCGTCAGGGATCAGCAACGGATTACCCTAGCCTATCTGGCCCATCAACTATTTCCCATTCTGGGTCAACTGAACCACCAATTACATACCAGGAGTTGTAAGTTTTGTTTTTTTGGTGTTGTTAACATTTTACCTGTTAATTTATTTTTTGGTTGTTTTGGTGATGGTATCTCCAAAACATTTGTAATGTTGTTCTAAAAAGTTTATTTTTTTCTAAATTTTGAAAAAAAAAAAAAAAAATTAAAAAATTATCTTGTTACTCTGTGGTTTTTGTTTTGATTATTTTTGCTTCTATAGTACTTTCAATAATGTGTGTATGCTATATAATTATATCTACATGAGAAAACAGCAAAACAGAAGGTAAAGCAATGTATTTTTATTATAGCTAGAAATGGAACAATATGCAGACTTTGGTTATAATTGCACAGAAATATAAGGAAAACATAACAGAAAAAATTTTATTCAAAATTGGACAGTGTTGGAACGTGTGATACATTATGAAATAGCGTCCAGCTGCCAGGGGACAGAACCAGCAGCAGACATGAAAAAGGATGTGAATCCCTCACGCACAGTGGCACCATTGCTTGTGCCCCTACTGGCACTCAAACTTGCACCCTCCATGTCATCCATGCCACAATCTTCATGAATGTACCCATCACGAAGTGCAACATAGTTGTGAAGAACACATGCTGCTTTGACTGCACATATTGCATTATCCATTTTTAAATTGATAGATGTGTGCAGGAACCTCCACTTGTTAGCTAAAATTCCAAAGGCGCATTCAACAACTCGTCTTGCCCTGGTTAAGCGGTAGTTGAAAACTCTTTTGTCGACAGTCAGAGACCGATTTGAATAGGGCCTTAATAGATGATGACTGAGAGCGAAAGCCTCATCTCCAACAAAAACAAATGGCTGTCGTGGTCCGTTTGTCCCTGGTAGTGGACAGTCCGGTGGCAGCTGAAGTCCATCTTCCCTCAACATTCTTCCGAATATGGATCTCGCAAATATGCTTGAGTCTGAGCTGCTTCCATACGAACCTATGTCTACATAGCTAAAACAGTATTTGGCATCAGCCACTGCTAGTAAGACAAAAGAAAAGTATTTTTTGTAGTTGAAGAATTTACTTCCACTGCCAATGGGCTTTAATATTCTAATGCAGTGGCGGCTGGTGAAGTTTTAAGATGGGGGGGCGCAAGACCCCGCCCTTCTATTTTGGCCCCTCCTATTTCTCAGAAGCCACACCCATTATAGACCCCACCCATTTTGTCCCCTGTATTTTGCTTGCGTGAACCAATTCTCCCAATATATCACATATTAAGGGCTCCATCAGTACTAGTATATCCCATAAAAGGGAGCAGGGGCCCTATTATGGGATATACTGTGAGAGACACCCTATTATGGGATACACTGACTGAGAGTGGCACAAACCCCACAGTACAGGCCCCTTGTACAAACCCCACAGTACAGACTCCCTAGCACAAACCCCACAGTACAGACCCCCTAGCACAAACCCCACAGTACAGGCTCCCTAGCACAAACCCCACAGTACAGGCTCCCTAGCACAAACCCCACAGTACAGACCCCCTAGCACAAACCCCACAGTACAGACCCCCTAGCACAAACCCCACAGTACAGACCCCCTAGCACAAACCCCACAGTACAGACCCCCTAGCACAGACCACACAGTACATGCCCCCTTTCAATGTAGTGACCAGCGTACATGCCCCCTTTCAATGTAGTGACCAGCGTGCATGCCCCCTTTCAATGTAGTGACCAGCGTACATGCCCCCTTTCAATGTAGTGACCAGCGTACATGCCCCCTTTCAATGTAGTGACCAGTATACAGGCCCCCTTTCAATGTAGTGACCAGCGTACATGCCCCCTTTCAATGTAGTGACCAGTATACAGGCCCCCTTTCAATGTAGTGACCAGTATACAGGCCCCCTTTAAATGTAGTGACCAGCGTACATGCCCCCTTTCAATGTAGTGACCAGTATACAGGCCCCCTTTCAATGTAGTGACCAGCGTACATGCCCCCTTTCAATGTAGTGACCAGCGTACATGCCCCCTTTCAATGTAGTGACCAGCATATAGGCCCCCTTTCAATGCAGTGACAAGCGTACAGGCCCCCTGCAGAGGTATGGCAGTGGGAGAGATGGGATCAGGCAGAGGGATGGTGGTGGGAGAGATGGGATCAGGCAGAGGGATGGTGGTGGGAGAGATGGGATCAGGCAGAGGGATGGAGGTGGGAGAGATGGGATCAGGCAGAGGGATGGAGGTGGGAGAGATTGGATCAAGCGGTGGGATGGAGGTGGGCGGGATGGGATCAGGCGGTGGGAGGGATGAGATCAGGCAGAGGGATGGAGGTGAGAGAGATGGGATCAGGCAGAGGGATGGCGGTGGGAGAGATGGAATCAGGCAGAGGGATGGCAGTGGGAGAGATGGGATCAGGCAAAGGGATGGCGGTGGGAGGGATGATGACATGAGGCAGAGAGGGATGGCAGTGGGAGGGATGGTCATGGGATGAGGCAGAGCAGAGGGGGATGGCAGTGGAAAGGCTGGATGGTTGGATGATCATGGGATGAGGCAGAGCAGAGGGGGATGGCGGTGGAAAGGCTGGATGGATGGTCATGGGATGAGGCAGAGCAGAGGGATGGCGGTGGAAAGGCTGGATGGATGGATGGTCATGGGATGAGGCAGAGCAGAGGGGGACGGCGGTGGAAAGGCTGGATGGATGGATGGTCATGGGATGAGGCAGAGCAGAGGGGGACGGCGGTGGAAAGGCTGGATGGATGGATGGTCATGGGATGAGGCAGAGCAGAGGGGGATGGCGGTGGAAAGGCTGGATGGATGGTCATGGGATGAGGCAGAGCAGAGGGGGATGGCGGTGGAAAGGCTGGATGGATGGTCATGGGATGAGGCAGAGCAGAGGGGGATGGCGGTGGAAAGGCTGGATGGATGGATGGTCATGGGATGAGGCAGAGCAGAGGGGGATGGCGGTGGAAAGGCTGGATGGATGGATGGTCATGGGATGAGGCAGAGGAGAGGGGGATGGCGGTGGAAAGGCTGGATGGATGGATGGTCATGGGATGAGGCAGAGCAGAGGGGGATGGCGGTGGAAAGGCTGGATGGATGGATGGTCATGGGATGAGGCAGAGCAGAGGGGGATGGCGGTGGAAAGGCTGGATGGTCATGGGATGAGGCAGAGCAGAGGGGGATGGCGGTGGAAAGGCTGGATGGATGGTCATGGGATGAGGCAGAGCAGAGGGGGATGGCGGTGGAAAGGCTGCATGGAGGACTGACAGGACAGGAGGACCACGAGGACTCACTTACCGTTGGTGATGTCTTCTCTTCTTCCAGCAGATGACCTCCGCTCCTCGAGCTGCGGCCTGGTGAGGTGACTGGTCCGGTCGTCTGGATCAGATGCTGGTGGTCTCCTCTCCGGTGCCGCCGTCACTCCCGTCCGGTGTCCACCCGACTCCATCGTCCGTCCGGGTCCGGTCCACTGCTGACAATGACGCACGCGAGTGACGTCAGCGGCGCTCAGCGGGGTCAGCATCGGATGTCCTGGATGCTGTGATTGGTCCAGGCTGGAGGCTGGACCAATCACAGCCAGGAATCCACGAAGTGGGGGTTTCCAAGCAATGTGCCTTGCGCCCAGGTTACGCCCCCACGCCCCCCAGAAGGCAGCCAAACGGCGCCTCTTCTGGGTGGTAACCCCCCCCCCCCTCCACATCGGCCGGCGGCGGCGAACGCAATTTTTTTTTTCAAACTTTATTGCTCGTTTTGTAATTTTTTTTTTCTTTTTTTAGGGGGGGCGGCGCCCTGGCGCCCCCTATGCACCGGCCGCCACTGTTCTAATGTGTTTTCCGTCAATTGCACCAACACAATTTGGAAAATTGCAGTGGTCCCAGAAATATTCTGCTATCTTGCACCAGTCTTCTGTAGTGGGTTTCTTCAGGACCAAATCCTTAAGAACATTCCAGATGTCTCTGCAGGTATCATGGATAATATAGCTGGCAGTAGTTTTGCCAACCAAGAACTCATAATGTAAACTTGTAAAGGAATGTCCAGTTGCCAGGTACCTAAAATTAAAAAAATAATGTTAGAATGATGCATAAACTGGCTTGGACGAAGGTACCTGAGGAAATGAAGGAAGAAGATGAGCAGGAGAAAGACACTGTTGAAAACAGACATGGCAAACATAATCACACCCACTACTACATATATGTTACATGATAATGTGTCTCTCCAAATGCCTCAGGAGGTAAGTAGGTTGGAAAAGTTACCTCAATGTGATAATCAGTCTTTCTATGGGCGGAATGTAAGGAAAATGGGCATAAATTATGCCCTTATTTTCCCCATGGGGTAGTTAACAGGGCAGTTTAGTTATGGAGTAGTTTTAGGTCTATGGAATATTTTAAGTAGATGCTGGGTGTGGGCTGAGGTAGGCCTGGGTCATAGAGGGCTTTTGAACTTTTGACCTGGCCCTCCTGAGTCTGTTTTCCCGCTCATTGTAGGTCTGTAGCTAGGCAGAATTTTGAACTGAGGGGTTTTCCCGCCCAATCCCTAGCGCTGTATCTGGGGAGATTTAGTGGGTTAGTCAGCTTCCCGCTTAAATTTGGAGGTCTTAGTGACGCAAACCGGCCGGTTCTGGTTCAGAACTGGGCTATTTAAGGGGGCTCATTGCCGCCTTTTCATTCAGTCATCGCTGAGAAGACCAAGAAGATTTAACTTCAACTTCCCCCAGCTTCTCAGAAGATAAGAATACGGGTTCAAGAGTCGAGTGTACAGCTTTCAAGACCCTTGGAATATTGGCTGTTTGTGCCAAGAAGGCTGAAGACTCTCACCGTGTTAGGAGGAAGATGAGCATGTTGAGACGGCTTATCGAGAGGGCCGGCGGCGCTGGAGGCGAGGACTGGCTTCGTCGATGTCTGGACCTGCCGCTGGAGGAACCGGTCGGCCAGCCTGCGGATGGCGGGGTGAGAGGACCCATCGGTAGCGGAGCGGCGGAGGCCGGTGAAGTCGTTCCTGCCATTTCGGAGTCCGGCGGAAGAATGATGGTGTCACCGGAGCCGGATGAGGAGGAGCGGTCGCATTCGTCAATGCGCAGCCGCGGAAGTTCCGTCACCTCCGGTCGGGTCACGGGTGCCGGGAAGCGGAAGAGGATGCCCCGGCGAAGATTTTCTCCCCCTTCTTCTCCCCACAGGAATCCCGGACAACAGAGGGAGCAGCGGGCCACGAGTCGGCGGCGGAGCAGCGGGTCAGTGTCGACGGCGGCAGCAGGACGGGCGGCAGCATCGGCGGCACCGGTAGCGGAGGCAGTGGCTGCAGCGGAAGGGCCGGCGGGTACACAAGCGGCCGAAGAAGGAAGAGGACAGCCATTTCCAAGTCAGCCCGCCAGGGTGACAGGTGAGAGGAACATTAACCTGTCTGCAAATAGGCAGAACTTTTTTCCCACAGGTGGAGTGGACCGGGAGCAAAGAACTAGCATCGCCAGGGACTATGAATGTCAAAGCGGTGAGTCTGGCAGTCGGCCAGTTAAAGAAGATATGTTTAACCTTTTTGGTAAATTTTTCTCTGATTTCAAATCTTTAATGGAGAAAGAGGTTGTTAGTCAGAGTCACAGTGCTAGTGAGGTATGGATGCCACCTACTGGTGATTCTAGAGAGGTACAGAGTCAGGAGTCAAATGCTGATAAGAGTGTCAGCTCTTTTAGGCTGGCTCGGGAGCAGAATTTGCCTGAGGTGGCTTTAAAGGAACCTTTGACATGTGAGGTCTCTTCACTTGGCTTCCACTTATCGGAGGCCATGAAGGATAAAATCTGGCAAGGTGCCTTTGTTGATATCCTCTCCTTGTTGCCATCCTCTAAGGAGTTCTTCTCCAAAGCTGACAGGAAGGATGATGAGGATAGGAAACGTCCAGTTACAAAATCATTTAACAACTGGCTCCAAGCATTTTTTATTTATTCTGCCGTTGTTTGTGAAAAATTCCCCAACAAATGTTTGGGGTTGTTGCAGCACATGGACATCATCCTAGAAGCCTATAAACATTTTGGAGGTACAGCATGGTACAGCTATGATGTAGCATTTAGGCAAAAGCTGGCTGTACAACCTCACCTTAAGTGGGGCATTAAAGACGTTAGTCTATGGCTTGACCTTTTCCTTCCTCAAAAGCCATTTCTTGCGAGATCAAATTTCAATACTCAGCAACCCCAGCAAACGACCACTAGTTTTAGAAAAGGGGTTTGTTTTAACTTTAATGAGTCGCAGTGCCGATGGCCTGGCTCATGTCGTTACAAACACGAATTCGCCTTTTGTTCAGGGGCGCATCCAATTGCCAAATGCTTCAAGAGGATGCAGTCGGCAAATCAGTCAGCTGGTGGTGTTCCCAAAAGCTCCGTCCCCAGTGAACCTCAAAAACATGCTAACCTGGCTTCAACTATACCCCGACAGGTTGAAGGCTGACTTGTTATTTGAGGGTTTTAGTGAAGGATTTTCGCTTCCCTCTTTTGAAGGTCATGGCTGTACTTTGGTAAAGAATCTAAAGTCAGTAAATGGTTTGAAAGAAGTGGTCCTAGACAAGATCAATAAAGAAATTAGTCTGGGCAGGTTTATGGGTCCATTTACTTCTCCTCCTTTTGAGAATTTTCGGCTCTCCCCCCTGGGGATAGTGCAGAAAAAGGAGCCTAACTCTTATAGGCTCATCCACCACCTGTCCTATCCGCAGGGAGGATCGTTGAACGATCAAATTGAGGACGAATGGGCTACGGTCCAGTACTCTTCATTCGAAGATGCATTGGTTAAACTTAGGCGTTTAGGTAAGGGAGTTATGATGTCTAAAGCCGATATCAAATCGGCTTTCCGGCTCTTACCTGTACACCCAAAATGTTTCAACTCCTTAGGTTTTTTATTTGAGAATTTATTTTATTTTGATAGATGTTTACCGATGGGGTGCTCCCTATCGTGTTTTTATTTCGAGAGTTTTTCCTCTTTTTTTGGAGTGGGTGGTAGTTCAGCAGTCAAGTATGGATAATATCGTTCATTATTTAGACGACTTTCTTTTCCTGGGCTCAAGTGGGACAACGGACTGTCTTTCTTTGTTAAATACTTTTCAGGATATTTGCAGAAGTTTTGGGGTCCCCTTGGCTCACGAAAAGACGTCTTTTCCAGCAACGCGAATAGAATTTTTAGGGATAACGATAGATTCACTTTTAATGGAATTCAGTCTCCCAGAAGAAAAAGTCTCAAAATTGACTAGATTACTCATTACAGTGATCCGCAAACGCAAGGTTTGCCTAAAGGAAATGCAGTCGTTGCTAGGTTTATTGGCGTTCGCGTCTAGAATAATTCCTTTAGGTAAACTGTTTTCTAGAAAGTTGTATCTTGCCATTTCAGGGCTAAAATCGCCTTCGGCACACGTCAGGTTGTCTAACGATTTGCGCGAGGACATGCTAGTATGGACGCAATTTTTGATAGGATTCAACGGGAAATCAATATGGCAAGAAGATTTTATTTTGGATTCTGATTTTTGTTTATACACTGATTCGGCGGGTTCTGTGGGATTTGCTGCAATTTGGCGGTCCCACTGGTGCGCGGACAACTGGTGCAAGCGATGGGTTTCCCTGGGTTTTACGAAAAACAGCGTGCTGATTGAGCTTTTTCCTATTGTGGTGGCGCTTGAAGTATGGGGTCACCATTATAGGAATAGGCGGTTGTTAATTAGTACAGACAATAAGGGCGTCATGTTCGCCATCAACTGTCTGTCAGCAAAATCCTTGCCGGTAATTAAATTGCTACGTTTTTTAGTGTATAAATGTTTACAATTGAATATTTGGATAAAGGCAAAATACATCCCTGGTAAGGACAACTCCATGGCAGATTCTCTGTCTCGCCTGCAGGTAGAGAAGTTTTTCAGCATATACCCGGAGGCAGATCGATCGGGTTCTCCTTACCCGCAACACTTATGGGACCTGGTTTAGAACTCATCAGCGATAATATTGACAAATCCTTGGCCCCATCCACCCTAGCTGGATATCGGTCGGCTTGGGTCATGTGGGTATCTTTTTTGCATAATAGTGATTTGGAAATCAGTCAATTTTCTGAGAATTCAGTTTTATTGTTTCTTAATTCTCTTTTTCTGAAAAGAATGTCTTGGTCACACGTAAATAAAATATTGGCAGGAATCTCATTTTTTAACAGGCTTAGGAACTTGCCATCCTGCACTTCTTATTTTTCAGTAAAGCAAGCTCTTAAGGGATACAGGAAGAGTAACCGAGGTAAGGACCTCAGAAAGCCAGTTACTCTGGAGTTGCTAGAGCAACTTTGTTACACTTGCAATTTTGTTTGTTATTCAGATTTCGAGGCAGCTTTATTTCAGGCTGCATTTAGTCTAATGTTTTTTGCGGCTCTGCGCATCTCGGAGCTAATACCAGATGGTAGGTCAAAGGATGCGGGCCTTTTTTCTTCAGACGTGCTTATTTCTGATCGCAGAGTACATATCTTTATCCGCTATTCTAAAACGGACCAATTAGGGGTAGGTAAATGGGTTACTTTAAATAGTTTTCTAGGTTCAAAAGTTTGCCCTGTCATGCTGTTGAAGCAGTTCCACATGATTAGGCCAAAATCTAGTGAGTTATTCTTTGTGCATATGTCGGGTAAGCCATTGTCCAGGTACCAGTTCAACAGTGTATTTGATAAATGTTTGCGCAAGCTGGGATTAGAGCAGGACAAGTTGTCATCCCATTCGTTTAGAATAGGGGCCGCCACTGAGGCGGCTAGGTTAGGTTTGTCAGGTGAAATGCTTAAGGGTATAGGCAGGTGGAAGTCGGATGCTTACTTGTCTTACATTCGTCCTAATCCTTTTTCATAATCTTTTTAGGTCAACAGCGGGTGATTTGGATCCTGGGGCATTCCTTTATACACTGGGCAAGACTGAGAGCTGCAGGCAGACCTTACAAAGAAAACCTGGGTTTGGATATCAGCAAATTTAAAGTATATTGGTTTAGTAAAAGGGGGATGAAATGGGCTGAGTTTCGCTTCGCAATCTTTAGGTTGTTACAGTTTAATTGCCCCCCGGATGTGCTTATTGTCCATCTCGGTGGCAATGATATTGGTAAGGACAGAACGCTAGACTTGATTTTTAGGATAAGGGATGATTTTCAATTAATAAAATTGCACTTCCCAGGGATATTAGTGTTTTTTTCCGAAATTGTCCCAAGACTAGCGTGGCATAAGTTTAAACACCTTAAACCGCTGGAGAAAATACGAAAGCGCATTAATAGAGCTGTTGAAAATTTTTTACCCCAGATGGGTTTCTTTTCTTTCAGGCACTTAGAATTAGAGGGTTGGGTAGATAGTTTATACAGGTCGGATGACACCCACCTTTCAGAAATAGGTTTGGACATCTTTAATTCCAATCTAGGCACATGTATTGAAAAGGCCGCGGTGTGGGGGTTGACAGGAGGGTCTTAATTCCCTCCTGTCTTTTGGATAAAGTTTTGATGATGTGTTATTTAATGGCACCCGGATCTTGGTGATCGGGTGGCTTACAGTGTTTCATATTTGCTATATTTTAAATATTTAATTATTTATGTTTTTATTACAAATAATAAATGGCCGCGGCCTAAAAATTTTTTTATTCCAACAAATGAAAGGTGTGGTGTCATTTATTTATTAGTATAAGTATAAGTTAAGGGTGATCCTGGATACTACCCCATGTAAGGAAAATGGGCATAAATTATGCCCTTATTTTCCCCATGGGGTAGTTAACAGGGCAGTTTAGTTATGGAGTAGTTTTAGGTCTATGGAATATTTTAAGTAGATGCTGGGTGTGGGCTGAGGTAGGCCTGGGTCATAGAGGGCTTTTGAACTTTTGACCTGGCCCTCCTGAGTCTGTTTTCCCGCTCATTGTAGGTCTGTAGCTAGGCAGAATTTTGAACTGAGGGGTTTTCCCGCCCAATCCCTAGCGCTGTATCTGGGGAGATTTAGTGGGTTAGTCAGCTTCCCGCTTAAATTTGGAGGTCTTAGTGACGCAAACCGGCCGGTTCTGGTTCAGAACTGGGCTATTTAAGGGGGCTCATTGCCGCCTTTTCATTCAGTCATCGCTGAGAAGACCAAGAAGATTGAACTTCAACTTCCCCCCCCCCCCTCCCTTGGATGTCGCGGCTAAATTTATTATTTGAGGGTCACCTTTGTTTTTGCAAAGGGGGACAATATGTTTCTATGGTTTGGATAAAGTTTTGATGATGTGTTATTTAATGGCACCCGGATCTTGGTGATCGGGTGGCTTACAGTGTTTCATATTTGCTATATTTTAAATATTTAATTATTTATGTTTTTATTACAAATAATAAATGGCCGCGGCCTAAAAAAATTTTTATTCCAACAAATGAAAGGTGTGGTGTCATTTATTTATTAGTATAAGTATAAGTTAAGGGTGATCCTGGATACTACCCCATACTCCTTCTGAATCTAGTGTTTTGTCTCTCTAGATGTCTGGAGAGCAGAGCAAACAATTCATCAAAACTGTAAAAAAAAAAAACATATATGGCATTTATCAACATTATCCATGTAAAAAATAACATACATAGAGACATACACAGAGAGAAATTCACAGCTCAGCGAGACAGGCTTAGCTCCATCTCCCACTGTATGGCCTGATTAACTGATGGCCACGGAGCAGGTGGTCCAGGGCCCTATAGCCAGTCCGGGCCTGATACTGACTATACCTATACACATATTTGTTAAAGAGTTGACATGAACATATGTTCTGACTTTTTAATTGACATCCGTGTGTAATTAAAGAATTTGTCTTCATGAGCACGGAGGTCATGATAAAGGATCCTGAACTGGCCTCTCTCTTCCCTTTGGGAGATGACAGGATGGATCCAGAAGCGATGCCTTCTCCTTCTCCGGTCCTCTTCTTCCTCATCAATAACAGCTGCTACAGCAGCCATAATGACTGCTGCTCCAACATACTGCATAGCCAACATGTTTCCTGCAACATACACTACTATTCCAAAACAGGAAATTACATCACTTGCAGGAAAAGGAATCTTTTTATGTGCAAGTTGCATACATCAAAGTCGCAACAAGTCGTAGCCGCAACAAGTCGTTGTCAATTCGTACACAAGTCGCGCGTTTATCAAAGTACAAAGTCGCTACTGAAGATGCGCGACTTTGCAGTCGCACTAGTGGAAACCGAGAGAGACAGTTGTCCCTCACTAATCCCCCTCCCTTGTGTGGGCCCCCCCCCCTCCCAGCACTTATCTCTGCTCAGGAGTTTATTTGTAAATTGTAACTTTGTTTCTCTCTCTCTCTGATCACTGAGCTCCAACTGCCCAGCCTGTATATTTTTCTCATTTCATCTTCTTTTTTATTTAACATAGTTTTTTTTTTTAGACTTAGCAGGAATTATTTGAGTTATGTTATATTTGTGTCTGATAATAGTGATTTTGTTGTCATTTTAGCTAAATATATCTTTAATATTTTCTTGGGGGGCCCTGCCAGGTAGTCTGTACGGGGCCCCGCGATTTCTAATAGCAGCCCTGGATAGTTGATGTAATTTTATGGGATATGCCATAGGACTAGTGAATGTTGTCAAGTTCAATTGCAATAATGTCATGAGTATGACGACCCTTGAATCTCCTGCATGCTAGTGCTGCTTTACCTTCGCTTCATGCTGTTTGGATTTATGCAATGCGTGGTTACGCCAAGATAGCTTTCATTATGTGCCGTCCAAATATCGGCTGTTGTGGAAATATAGTCTACATGTTTAAAGGTCTTGTTGAGGTCGTCATTCCTTCTGGCATACTCGGCATCTATGAAAAAGTTTTTTTGCATGGCGGCCTACCCCCTGTCTCGCAGGTATTTTTGCAATGATTGCCTGCAAAGAATCCGACTCAACTGTCGACAACGGCACCATCTCCTCAACTAAATATCTGGAAATTATTTTGTTTAATTCTGTCTGCGTTATACAAGTTTGCGGTGGTGAAAAATCAAGTTTTAGTTGCTTTGATGTCGTGGCTCCATCTCCTCCTTTGATAGCGGAGCTCACGTTATCAGCTGTCTTGGCCACTAGTTTTGTGGCGGCATGAGACGATGTGAGGTGCTTCATTAAATTAGAATTACTTGCCACCGAAGCGGAGAGACTCTTATTTCCTGTGCATAAGTTGCACGTTACATGAAAATTCTTGACTTTCACCTTAACGAGGCTTCCATAAGAGCGTTTTTATAGCCTTGCCCTTGATATCACATGCATGTCTACTGTCTGTACTGTACTGTGGGGAATCCTGATTCCTGAGTGGTACCTGAGTGGTATTTGCTAAATGGTACCTGCGTGGTATTTGCAGAGTGGAACCGGCTGAGTGGTATTTGCTGAGTGGCACTGGTATCTGAGTGGTATTTGCTGAGTGGTACCTGCATGGTATTTGCTTAGTGGTACTTGCTGAGTAGCACTGGTACCAGAGTGGTATTTGCTTAGTTGTACCGGCTGCAGGGTACACTGAGTGGTATTTGCTGAGTGGTACAGAGTGGTATTTGCTGAGTGGTACCGGCTGCGTGGTACACTGGTACCTGAGTAGTATTTGTTGAGTGGTACCTGAGTGGTATTTGCTGAGTGGTACCGGCTGCTTGGTACACTGGTACCTGAGTGGTATTTGCTGAGTGGTACTTGCTGAGTGGCACTGGTACCTGAGTGGTATTTGCTGAGTGGTACCGGCTGCGTGGTACACTGGCAGTGGTAGGTACCTGAGTGGTATTTGCTGAGTGGTACTGAGCAGGGGCGTACCAAAGGGGGGTGGTCCGCCCCGGGTGCCACATATTGAGGGGGGTGTCAGACAGGCTGGTGCTGCCGCCGTGTATCTGGCATGTGTAGTTCCCAGGCATCTTCATTCAGGGACAATGCAGTGTCCCAGAATGAAACAGAAACACAGCAGCCAGCTATATTTATTTTTTAATCCCGATCCTTAACTGGTTGCTAGCCGCCTGTCGACTGGCGTCTAGCAACCAGTGACGTCACTGACAGAAGCCGACTGATGCCGATGCCCCAGCATTCACAGCAGAGGAGGATTTAACCTCCTCCTCCGTGCCAGTAATTAGCTCCACCCACCTCCTCATCTTCTCCGGTGCAGTGGCATGCTCTCAGGGAGAGAGAGTGCTGAAGAAGCAGGTAAGTGAGTTAGGATTTCAATGACTTACACGCCGCTGCCTCAAGAGGAGAGGAGGAAAGGAGATCATAACTGTCTGTGCTGTCTGCCTATGGGGAGGACAGAGCATGGAGGGCCTACCTCCTGTCTGCTGGGGGGAGGGGGGGACAGAACTTCTGTCAGTTTTTCAGGGGGATCTGTATGGACACCCCATGCATCTCTATGGGGCATCAGATGTCAGCGGAGAGATGTACGCTGACATCCGGTCCGTCAAATCTGGACGGATGGAAACCCAATTTTCCATCCGTCCAGCGGATCAGATCGGATGAGAACGGACAGGCGGTCCGTTCTCATCCGATTCCCTCATAGAGAACTGCGGTGACCTGACAGCTCTGTCTCCGCACACAGCACCGAGACAGAGCTGCCGACCGTCTGCTCAGTGGGGGATCGGTGGATCGATCCCCCACTGAGAAAAACGGAGTCCGCCGACAGACTCCACAGTGTGAAAGGGGCCTAATTCCACATAAACCCATAGCTGTATGAAGAGCATTTGGCAGGCGGTGAGGAGGCACTTGATTTCACCCCTTGCAGCCTGCAATAGTGCGTCCCAACTCTGTGCATTGCGGGGTGGTTACACGGTGCTTATCCCGCATGGTTTTACCGCCCCCCCCCCCCCCCCGTGGCTGGTGTACATAAGGCTTTAAAATGTGTAGACAACATCAACCCTGCTTATTCTGAAAGATGGCCAGCAGACCAGCTGATGACAGTGACTGTGCTCAGGATTTGTAGACTGGGCAGCAGGGGACTCATAACATTGTAAAAAGGTATTATAATCATTAATAGGCTAGAGCCTGCATTAGCTTCTTTTTTGCTGCCTGTGTTCTCAGTGGAGATAGCCACACTTCATGTATCAGTGAAAGTGCTGTCCGTGGGTTGAAGGAAAGAAAATTGCTTTATACCCCCTTCAATGCAGTCAGTGTTGATGGGGGAATCTCTCCTGCATCACTATTGTGTTCTGCCAGTGGAGAGCCTTCCCTGCCACTAGAACCCAATGATCAGGACTGGCCCAAGACATTGTGCTGCCTGGATCCAAGAATGAAATGCTGCCTCAGCCCCCCCCCCCCAAAAAAATCACGCCCCTTAAAAGGCCCCCCCATCCATTATTTTATATCATGATAATTAACTACTTGCCTACAGGGCACTTAAACCCCCCTCCTGCCCAGCCCAATTTTCAGCTTTCGGCGCTGTCGCACTTTGAATGACATTTGCGCAGACACTGTACCCATATGAAATTTTTATCATTTTTTTCAAAGAAATAGAGCTTTCTTTTGTTGGTATTTAATCACTACCGGGGTTTTTATTTTTGGCTGAACAAACAAAAAAAGACCGATAATTTTGAAAAAAGCAAAAAACTGTTTTTATAGTTTGTTATAAGATTTTGCAAACAGGTAATTTTTATTCTTCATTGATGTGCGCTGATTAGGCAGCACTGATGGGCCCTGATAGGCACTGGTAGGCTGCACTGATAGGCACTGATAGGCTGCACTGATGGGCACTGATAGGCTGCACTGGTGGGCACTGATAGGCTGCACTGGTGGGCACTGTTATGGCGGCACTGATGGGCACTGATAAAGCAGCACTGATAGGTGGCACTGATGGGCGGCACTGAATGGCACTGGTAGGTGGCGCTGAAGGGCACTCATGGGCACTAAGAGGTGGCACTGATGGGTGGCACTGATGGACAATGATAGGCACTGGTAGATTACACTTATGATGGGGCACTGATAGGTGGCACTGGTCAGCACTGATAGGTGGCACTGGTGGGTGGTGCTGGTGGGCACTGGTAGGTGGCACTGGTGGGTGACACTGGTGGGCACTTGTGGGCAATGGTAGGTGGCACTAAGGGCACAAATCCCTCTCCTCTGACAGCGTGAGGAGAAAAAAACAGCTGACCGCCAGCTGCTGTTTACTTTACATGATCAGCTGTCATTGTCTCATAGACTCGCGGGTCACAGAGCGAGCAGGGCGCACTCCGCAGGGAGCACGCAGGCCGCTCGTTGCCGAGAGGACGTCAATGTACGCCCTCCCAGCAACTTAGGTCTGCGCTGTAGCAGTCATTCGGCTATAGCGCGGGCGTCAACTAGTTAAAACTAAATAAAAAATGTATCAGGAGTTCAAATTCACATGCAACAGCACCTTGTCTATATGCAGAATTTTTAGGTGCTGCATTGAGGGAGGTGGGGGAGGTTCTTCATAGCATTTAAATATGATCCACCTTCCTGTAAATGCCACACCCCTTCCTGTTTATGACCATCCTTTCATCTGTAAACCACAGACCACAACCACAGTCTATCATTGCCCATAAGTTCAGCCTCATCAGTGCCCATCAGTGCAGCCTCATTACTGCCCATCAGTGCAGTCTCATTACTGCCCATCAGTGCAGCCTCATCAGTGCAGCATATCAGTGCGGCCTCATCAGAGGCCATCAGTACAGCCCCATCAGTGGCCACAAGTGCATCATATTAGTGCCCATCAGTGCTGCCTTATCAGTACCATCTCATCAGAGGCCACCAGCGCAGCCTCTTCAGTGGTCATCAGTGTGTCCATCAGTGAAACATATCAGTGCCCATTATTATTATATAGGATTTATAAAGCACCAACAGTTTGTGCAGTGCTTTACAAAATGAGGGAAGACAATACAGTTACAATACAATTTAATGCAGGAGGAAATGGACGGCCCTGCTCGTTAGAGCTTACAATCTAGAAACCCATCAGGGCAGCATATCAGTGTAGCCTCATCAGTGCCCATCAGTTCAGCATATCGGTGGTGCCTTATCATTGCTGCCTCATTAGTGCCCCTCAGTGCAGTTTATCAGTACGCACCACTGCCGCCTCAACAGTGGCCATCAGAACAGCATATCAGTGCCCATCAGTGCAGCCTATTAGCGCACATCAGTGCAGACCCATCAGTGCAGCTTATTTAGTGCCACCTCATCAGTGGCCATCAGTGCAGCCTTATCAGTGCCCATTAGTACAGCCTCATGTCACGGGATTAGTAAGATTACTCCTTTCTTTTAAGAAATTTGGACTTGTGTTTGCTGCCACTGATTGTAATCATATCATTATTTCACTTAATCTGATTAAATAGTGTATGATCAGTGTATAGGTGGCCACACAGGAGTTGATATGATCGTTTAATGGATCATTTAATGCAACTAAAATGATCAAATAGGAATTGTAAACCGCAGCCCTACCATTCTATTTATTTAGTGAACTTCAGCCTTTTCCAAAAATTCAAAAGCCAGCAGCTACAAATACTGTAACTGTTGACCTTTAATAAAAGGACATTTACCTGTCCAGGGATCCAGCACGATCTTCACTTGGGCCAGTTTTTTGCTAGTCTTCGGGCCCTCGGTGCTGGCTTGTTTAGTGTGGGAAGCCAGCTGTGGCTCCTTGCGGCTTCACGCTGTGAATGTGTGAGCCTTGCTGCACTGTGTGAATGACCCTGCAGCCTTCTGGGACCTGTGACGTGTCCCAAGAGGTTGCGACAGGAAGGGGGACGGGGGGAGGGGGGGGGGGGCTGAACTTACACCACCTATCCGGAAGTGGGAGCGGGTACCTACCAAAACAAGGGACCCGCTCCCCCAACCCCCCCCCCCCCCCAATAAAAATGTCCAAAAGTGTTAAAGGAAGGGGAAGGAGGACATAAAGCAGAACTTCCCTTTGAAGTGAAGTTCCTCTTTAAAAACTTTCGATACTACCAAGTTGATTAGTCGTGGCAGAATTTTATTGATAATTTCTGATTGATTACATTTATCTAAAACTCTCTAGTGAGTTACTAGTGGCAGTGTAGGCAAAATATAGTTTGGCTCAGGGCTAAGCCTGAGCCATTGAATCTGGGTCAGGGTTCATTAAAGTTCAGGACTGGATAGCTCATTCCGGCAGCTCTCAGGTGCCTCCCCCTTGCTGTAGAATGTTGGAGAATGTTCTAGAAATGAGTGGCGGAGGCTAGCAGGGTTGTCCTGCATATTTAGGGGCCCTTAGCCTGGTGGGGGACTAGGACAGCCCTTAAATATTTGATGAGTCATGCTGGCAGGGAGTCGGTGAAAAATGGAGAAGCAGTGCTGAGGGAGGGGTTTTACTTCGGGCGGGGGCTCAGGTGGCTGGCCTGGGAGGATCCTACCAGAGGAGAAGTTGTAAGGAGGCTTTCAGGAGAGGCAGCGGGAGCAGGAAGGATGTGTGAGTACATTAGCACAGTGTAGGAACAGACATAAGTCTGTTAGTTTCCTAAAAAGGGTGGAGCTGTACAGAGGATGAAGTTGTTGTGCAGGAGGATCAAGAGGAGCTGTAAATAGGGAGGAACTTGTCCCTGGTTTTAGTACCGTCAAGTTGGGCACTCCATAATTCCCATCCCCATCCAAGTTTTACCCCTCAATAAAACAACAAAAACAAAGCTCAAGGACTGTTTTCTGTGTCTGGATGTAAGTTGAAGATGCTATGTGCCTGGCTGTGCAGCAGTGGGGAACCCTGACAGTTGTTACTTCTATGGGGGCAGTGCTACATGTATATATGCATGTGTGTCAGACAACTGATCATAATAGAGATCGATCAAATGATTAAGAAATCATTTCTAGTAGATCGTATTTTCAATTGATACTACTAAAGGCCCGTCCACACGATAAGAAAATTGAAAGTAAAATTTTGCCTGACAATTGATCTGCTGATTTTTCAGGTCGTTAAGCTGGATACACACTATACAACTTTTGCTGGTAGATTTCCTTTAGATTAAAGCCTCGTACACACGCACCGATTGTTGGCCATAAATTTTCGGCCAACGTCCGATCGGCCGATTGTCGGCTTGCTAGTATGATGCTTCCGACAACCGACTGCGACTTTTTGGCCGAACAAAATCTGGTGTGCTTGCTATAAAATTTTTGTTGGCCGTCAACACAACGGCCGATTGTTCCTCAGTCAGTACAGATTTCGGCAGACAAAAATGTGATGATCAAGACTGGGCATGCTCAGAGAAGAAAAAACACACGAAAAGTAGACCAGAACATGACATCACTTCTGCAGTTGGTTGTTGTTGGCCGACAAAATTCGTGTGCAGTCTAGAGCACATTTCAACCAACACAACAACACTGGACAAAAGACGGCCAATCAGTCGGCCAACAATCGGTGCGTGTGTACGAGGCTTTACCTTCAACTATGTAGTGCAAGGGCCTGCCAGATTGCATACAAATTTAAAGTGTTTAGGTTTGACCTCATATTATATGGTTTTGGTAAATCTAAGGGCTCTTTCACACGGTCCGCCTCCGTAGGCGGATCCGTGCTGCTCAGCGGGGATCGATTCGCGATCCCCGCTGAGCCGGCGGATGACAGCTCCGTCTCCGCTTGCAGTGCGGAGAGGGAGGTGTCACAGCCCCCGCTGCTCTCTATGGGGAATCAGATTAGAGCGGACCGCCTGTCCGCTCTCATCCGATCCCATCCAATCCGATCCCCAGGACGGATGGAAAATAGGGTTTCCATTCGTCCGGATTTCACGGACAGGATCGGATGCGGATGGCAGCGGACATGTCATGACATCCGCTGCTCCATAGGGCTGAATGGGGCATCCGATCAGATCCGCCTAAAAAACTGACAGGCAGATCTGATCGGACTGCCCGTGTGAAAGAGCCCTAAAGGAAAAAATCTAAGGACAATTGTATAGTGTGTATGGCCCATTAGTATAGTGCTTTCCACAGCAGATTAGGAATTTTGGGACGACAAAAACAAAATGTGCAGCCTATAAAATTTTTATCGATCGTGAACACGATGTCCAATTTATGTGTTTTCGTCCGAAAAAGACCGTAAGAGCATGCATGCTCAGAAACGAAAGAACACATACAAAAACAATTCAACATCACTTCTGAAGTTGAATTCTGTCGTACGAGAATTTTCGCATGAAAGTAACCTCTTCCCTTTCCATACGAGACCAGCATGCAACAAAAAACGAACGAAAAGTCGTCCGATAATCTGATCGTGTGTGCGAGGCTTTAAGTGTTGCATCGTTCAATACTTTATTAGATAAAACATTTCTTGTTTGTGATCACTTTTACCTAGCTCAATCAGAAACTGATACTTGAACTGGCACCTCTACCCTTCTGAAAGGTGCTGTCGGTAAACTGTGTGTCTTCTGTAGGCATGAGCATGAAGCTGCTTCTGTTTGCATATTTTTTCACTTCCTTCTATATAAGACAGAAAACACCACCCCTGGAATGACAGTCAGCATGTAACCCCGCCCTGATCACCACCCCTGGAATGAGAGTCAGCATGTAACCCCGCCCTGATCACCACCCCTGCAATGACAGTCAGCATGTAACCCCGCCCTGATCACCACCCCTGGAATGACAGTCAGCATGTAACCCCGCCCTGATCACCACCCCTGCAATGACAGTCAGCATGTAACCCCGCCCTGATCACCACCCCTGGAATGACAGTCAGCATGTAACCCCGCCCTGACCAAGCACTCATGACACATGACTCCACAGCAGAAGGAAGGAAGCCAGTATCTATTTATCTGAAATAAAACCATTGCACACAGCAATCTGCAGGACCCTGCACAGAAACATGGGGACAATTTGTGCATACAGCTGACTGCAGATTTCAGCAACTGAACAACAACTGCACTGCTAGCAGATAAAAGAGTCACTCTGCAGCTCTGGTTATAGGAATGGATTCTGTACTAAGATCTGCCAATTGGTGGATGGTTTTGGGGCTGCTGCAGGTTACGTATGGCAGTTTGCGGGAGCGTAATGCTAATGTACAGGTGTACAGCTTGAATGGGAAATGGGCTCTCCGTAATTCCAACAGCTCTATTAAGTTGTATGGGGACGTGCCTGGCTGTGTGCACACTGCATTATTCTCCTGGGGGCTCATAAAGGTATGGACTTTCTACTCCTACTCATTATTTCACTAAGGTAAAACTCTGAAAAGAAAACATCTTCTAGATTGTAAGCTCTAACGAGCAGGGCCCTCTAGTTCCTCCTGTATTGAACTGTATTGTAACTGTATTGTCTTCCCTCACATTGTAAAGCACTGCGCAAACTGTTGGCGCTATATAAATCCTGTATAATAATAATAATAATAATAATAATGAGAAGGTAGAAATCCTGTTTCTGCTTATTGCTGATCTCCTTATGAAAATGCTAACTTTCTGGCTGCCTCTGGCACAGTACTTTCTGAGTCACTGACAAAGATGAGCTTCGGCATCCTTCAAACTCCTATCTAACCAAACTCTGGACTCATGAGGTTTTTTTATACAACAATGAGCTTCGGGTCGGATCATTCCCACTCTGCAGCTCACCTCCTTTATGTGAGCTGCGGGGGGTGGCACGACCTGACCCGCAGCTCACTGGAGTATAAAAAACAGCGCAAGTTCATCTATAGGTGAGTTCGGAGGATACGTAAGCTCATCTCTACTAACAAGAAAGTACTGAAGTCATTATAAGCCCTATTTTGTCAGTGCTATTATAGTCTGCCCATAGCTTGCTGTTTTCTATTTGTATATCAAAATGTATTGAATTGAAACTGGATTCCAATAATCTGCTAGCACTGATCTTTAAAATTAAACCTATAGAAAGAAAAGCAATAAAGGCTTTAGTGGTGGTTCACATTGGTGCGATGCGGGAACCCTGCGCATCCACTGCGGGTTCCCGCATCGCACCCGACTCGCAGGCAGTTCACACTGCCATATGCAAACTGCTGGGGGTGTCAATACAAAGTTAATGACACCCCCAGATTAGTTTGCATATGGCAGTGTGAACTGTCAGTTCGGACAGGAATCAGATTGCATAAGTGTGAACACCCATGCGATCCAATTCTGGTGCAAGCCAAAAAAAAAGGGTCCTGTGCGACTTTAGTCCGAATGCGATGCGAATTCAGCCATGAAATCTGCATAGCTGAATTTGCATCGCACTGACTTCGTATGTGATTTGCACAGC
Source organism: Pelophylax lessonae (assembly GCF_965119305.1). Classification (NCBI taxonomy): domain Eukaryota; kingdom Metazoa; phylum Chordata; class Amphibia; order Anura; family Ranidae; genus Pelophylax; species Pelophylax lessonae. The sequence goes on along the minus strand of NC_138768.1, from coordinate 600,894,267 downwards.
AGTGTGGTGCGAATCGCATGCAATGTCTGACATCGCATATGGGTGAACTGGCACTTAATGCTGTCCTCTCCCTCTGTAGTATCTTATAGATTTGAGTTTATATCTAATTCATCGTTCTGTGCATTAAGATTAAAAAACCTTCTGTGTGCATCACCTGACCCCCCCCCCCCCCCCACAGGGCTGCTGTTAGAAATCACGGGGCCCCATTAGGGTTGCCCCCTCATCCCTTTAAGCCAGGACACATGTTAATTACACAGGTTCTGAGGCTCATATAAGGCACTAAGTGAGTTTAAATACCACCTTAATCGGTCACAGAACCTGTGTAATTAGTGTGTGTCCTGGTTTAAAGGGATGAGGGGGCAACCCGGGGCCCCCCCCCCCCCCCTGAAAATTTCCAAACAATATTTTCACAGGCTGATAGTCGATATTAGGTGCCAAAATTCTGTTTTAAAGTTTTTATTTTTACACTGTCCTTTTTTAATTTTTTTTTCTTTTTTTTTTTTGCATCACTTTTAATGCTGTCACAAGGCAGTGACAGGTACTGTTTATGGAGGGATCTAGGGTCTATAAGACCCCAAACCCCTCCTCTGCACTTAAACGCATTCAAAACGCCAAGTTTTGCTGTTTTGAATAGTCTTTTTTTTTTTTTTTTTTTTTTTTAAATCTGGCACCTTTAAAACTGGATACACACTATACAATTTTCTTTAGAATTTTTCCTTTAGATTTACCAAAACCATTTCAAATGAGGTCAAACCTAAACACGTTCAGTTGGTATGCAATCAGGAAGGCCCTTGCACTACATAGTTGAAGGTAAATCTAAAGGAATTTGAACAACAAAAGTTGTATAATGTGTATCCAGCTTTAAGGCTCCACTAATTGGGCTTTGTTCAGGTCTTTGGCCAGCCGGGCGGAAGGGGGGGGGGACACCCCCCCCAGTTGCTTGTAATAACAGCCGAGCGGCTGAGTAGCTGCATCGGTTGTTATTACAAGAAAGCGGACTGTCGGCCCATAAAAACAACGGTACCGGGTGATGCCTGTAGCTGCAGGCATCACTCCAGTACAACCACTTAAAGCAACATTGGCAAGTTTGTGACCAATACCAAAAAAAAAAACCAGTGAATATCGGCCCCACCGATAATCGTTTGATCGCTAATAGAGTTAATAAAGTTCTGTGTGTAAACAAGGTCTTGGGGCTAATTCATATGATTGCTGTGGTCTGATTTGGCTTTTTTTTTTTTTTTTTTTTAATGTGGCTATTGTTTTATTGCAGCCTATGTTACACTATGGGGATGCAGCAGTTGCATGAACTAAGCTGCAGGTCCTAACTTGACAGGCGTGTGGATGTAGGTGTATAGCCCCAAACACAACAGTATGCATTTGGGGCCACCCACACCTGCACACCTATCAAATTAGGACCTGCTGCTGCATCCCCATAGAGTAACAGACGGCAACAAATCCCTCATTCACAATATATGGGCCAGAGAACCCATGTGAATGAACCCTTAATTTTTTTTTAATTATTTTGTACATATTGTTTTTTTTCAACATTGTTGGGGGAGGGGGGAATTTTGGTTAGATACCAGACCCCTGACATCTCACCTTTGAGACAATTCCTTTCCCTGTAGTCCCAGTTGCACTGAAGATGAATGGACAGGACACAGAGGCTCCTCTTCATTTGTAAACTGAAGCATAGTAGACACAGTTTACTGTGCTCAGTTATCAATGGACGCAGAAGCGATCAGTACCAATTGCTTTCTGTGTCCATTCAGAAAAGGAAGGGGCTGGTAAATTATATATTTACTAGCCCCTTACCCGCTCTCAGTCCTGACACAAGCCCCTAGGTTCCCACATTGCTCGGCGGGAGAGGAAAACCAGCAGTGCTACGGTGGGGGAGCCTGGGCACACAGGGGGACCAGGTGTGGGCACATAGGTGTGCGCAGTCTGTTGCATTAGGGTAGAACCCCAATTATAATGTATGAACCCCACCCCCCCTATCTATCTATCTCCTTTAAAATAATATATGTAAACCCCCATAATAATCTCTTCAGCCCAATATAGTAATAAATAGGGATGTATAGGGCCCCTTTATACTAATGTATATGGACCCCTGTAGCGCTCACCAGCTCAGTAACAGTCCTGTGCAATGACGCCTTGCCTTCTGCTCTCCATAAAAGCTGAGTGATAGGGCCTGGTCCCCTCCCACCTCTTTTCTCCATACAGCCAGAGTGACAGTGTCTGGCCTGCCCCCTCCTCTCCCTATACAGGGTGAATGGCAGTCGATGTCCCCACCCCTATGCTCCTATTGGCTGCCCCCCAGGATCGGGGAGAGATAAGAGAACGGGCTAGGCAGAGAGCGGAACTATCAGTGCGGAGACTCTGTGCATGTCCGGCCCGCTGCTGCTTCACCTCGGAGGCCACTCCATACTGCTACCCTGCTGAGCCCTGACCCAGGAGTACTGTCCCCAGTTGCCAACCTGTCCTAAAAGCTCATGGTGTGCACACGCCTATTTGGGGGCAGGACAGGGAGGAGTATCGGCATGGTGGGGTGGGAGCACAGGAACAATGCACTGTACGTTTCTCCTTCCAACCGACGGGAGGTAGAGGGAGAGAAACCGTCTTTCATTTGCTGGAAGGACAGACACACAGTGCATTGTTTCTGTGATCCTCCTCCCTGTCCAGGCCCCCTGTGTGCTTGGGCCCCCTACAGGAGGACCAGTGCCCCCCCATTGCTGGCCCTGGGCTCCCCTAAAACTTAAGTTCCTTTTCTGTCCAGGGATGTCCACGAGTGTCTCAGCCATCCAAGATTCTCCCTCCTGATTGGTTGAGACACAGCAGCGGCGCTTTTGCCTGCTGTCAATCAAAGTCAGTTAGCCAAGCAGAAGACAAAGGGGGCGGGGGCACCGTATCTGAATGGACACAGGAAGCTGTGACTTGGCTCGGGTGCCCCTACAGCAAGCAGCTTGCTGTGGGGACACTGAACAGGAGGGAGGGGCCAGGAGAGCCGAAGAGGGACCGAGAAAAGGAGGATCCAGGCTGCTCTCTGCAAAGCCACTGCACAGAGCAGGTAAGTATAACATGTTTATTATTTTTTTAGGAAAAAAACAAGACTTTAGATTTACTAAAACTGGAGAGTGCAAAATCTAGTGCAGTTCTGCATAGAAACCAGTCAGCTTCCATTTTTTCTTAAAGTATAAGCCTAGTTAACATGGTATACTTACATGTTCTGTGCAATGGCTTTGCACAAAGCAGCCCTGATCCTCATATTCTCAGGCCCCCACCGGCGCTCCAGGCTCCTCCTCTTCAGCAATCTGCTTTCCATGGGGGCACCCGTGCATGCTCCCTCCCGAGCCACCCTGTCTGCGTCTATTGACACAGAGTGGGTGGCTCGCTCCACCCCTGCTCACTCGGCACACCATTTGATTGATATTAGCTCCTGCTACTATGAATCTGCCCAGGGAGGAGGGACTCGGGTGAGAGCTGCTGCTCTTGTGCACATCGCTGAATTGAATCAGGCTCCGATAAGTATAAGGGGGGCTGGGCGGGGGTTTGCAGCACAGAAGGTTTTTCACATGATGCATAAAGATGACAAACCCTAAGGCTGGATTCACACTGATATGAATTTGGATGTTGGTTTCCCCGCATCCAATTCGTATGTCAGCAGGGCTGGCCCAAGACATTGTGCTGCCTGGGTCCGAGAATAAAATGCTGCCCCCCCCTCAAAAAAAAAAAAAAAAATTCACGCCCTCCAAGATGCCCCCACATTCTATAGGACTATGAAAGCAGTCAGAGGAGTGTGAGTGTGTACGGAGTGACAGCAGGAGCAGGACAGAGCAGTAGGCACTGGGCAGATGAGCGCACCAGGCTTTCTACTGTCCATAGTGCCACAGTGCCCTACAGGGCTGCGGGCATGGTACAGGAGAATCCAGTGCTGCGGGCATGGTACAGGAGAATGCAGGGCTGCGGGCATGGTACAGGAGAATGCAGGGCTGCGGGCATGGTACAGGAGAATGCAGGGCTGCGGGCATGGTACAGGAGAATGCGGGGCTGCAGGCATGGTACAGGAGAATGCGGGGCTGCGGGCATGGTGGAGGAGAATGCGGGGCTGCAGGCATGGTACATGAGAATGTGGGGCTGCAGGCATGGTACATCAGAATGCGGGGCTGCGGACATGGTACAGGAGAATGCGGGGCTGCGGACATGGTACAGGAGAATGCGGGGCTGCGGACATGGTACAGGAGAATGCGGGGCTGCGGGCATGGTACAGGAGAATGCAAGGCTGTGGGCATGGTACAGGAGAATGCGGGGCTGTGGGCATGGAACAGGAGAATGCGGGGCTGCGGGCATGGTACAGGAGAATGCGGGGCTGCGGGCATGGTACAGGAGAATGCGGGGCTGCGGGCATGGTACAGGAGAATGCGGGGCTGTGGGCATGGTACAGGAGACTGACATGGTACAAGAGAATGCATTGCTGTGGGCATACTACAGGAGATGCAGTGCTGTGGGCATGTAAGTGCTCTCTAAGTCCTGCCTGGGACCCATGGTAGGGCCGGCCCTGCATGTCAGGACACTGTGACCGGCTCTCAATGGAGCTGGTTCACACAGCTCCAGAACGGCTGCAGAACAGTTTACAGAACGGTCCTGTGCGTCTTATGGTCTATTTCAGGTCCAAATTTGGCCAAAAATTCAGTGAACAGGGGCGCACTGGACCCCCTACTGCTAGTCTCTCCGCACAGCAGTGTGAACCCAGCCTTAGGCCCCTTTCACATGGGCGTTGCGCCCGACGGAGTCCGTTATGCTCAGCGGGATCGATCCGCTGAGCAGGCAGATGACAGCTCTGTCTCCACTCTGTGTGCAGAGACGGAGCTGTCAGAGCCCCGCTCTCCTCTATAGGAGATCATCTATGGACCGCCTGTCCGTTTTCATCCGATCTTATCTGATCCGATCCTCCAGACAGATGGAAAATAGGGTTTCCATCCGTCTGGATTTCATGGACAGGATCAGATAGCAACGGGTGTCAGTGGACATGTCTCCGCTGACACCTGCTGCTCCATAGGGCTGCTGAAAAACTGACAGGCGGACCGGATCGGAAAACCCATGTGAAAGGGACCTAAGGATTTAGAACCAGTTTTATTGAACAAGCGGACGTTAAAAGATGATTGGCTACCATGCACAGCTGCACCAGATTTTGCATTCTCCAGCTTTGGTAAATCCCTGTATGTTTTGAACACTGTTAGATAACTATAGTGTACAATATATTAAAATCAGTCCATTTCAATTGTAGTGTTTTGCTGTGCAAAGTAATTATTTTACTCTTTTAAGGATCCTTACTTACGTTTCAATGATATTGCTTACAAATGGATTGCACATGATGAATGGATATACAGCAAGAAGTTCACACTTTCTACTAATATCAGGTACACTTTAAATATTATATTATATAATGAAACCCAAATAACTGTTTAAAGTGCATATAAAATTGGTAAACTGGGGTGCAATTTCAATCTTATAATCACTTTCTTAAAATCAAATTCTTTTTTTTATTTTTTTTTTATTTCTTTATTTAGTCAAAGGTTGTAATACAAAGAGGTGAAATGGCAAAACATGAGATGACACGGTACATAGCACACAATGTTAAAGAACACATATTAGGTTGACCACATATCATTAAGATTTAGCAAAAACGAACAATATATTTGCATAGAAAGCATAACGTTCGATAGTGTACACCTCTCAGAGATGCCATTTACAAGGTCATTAAACATGGCAATTGACAACCAATTGAGCAAGTATTAAATTGGCAGATGACAGACGTGTCAACCGGCGGACGGAACCCATTTACAATAAGACCCGGTTCACACTACTCCGACTTGGGAGTTGGGACACGACTTGGTTGCCCCAAGTCTCTTGTCATCACAAATTCAATGTAAATGAATGAGAGCTGTCTTAATATGCACTACTGAAGTCGCTCCGACTTCAGAAAAGGTTCCTGTACTACTTCAAGGTGACCTCTATCCAACTTGTGCACATAGACTTCAATGGGAGTCACCTCTAAGTCGGATCCTTATCCATTTTCAAGCGACTGTGATCAGACTTTCCAGGAAGAAGAAAAAGATTACCCAGGCATTCCCCACAGACAAAGTCGCCTTTCATTTAAGTCTCTTGCAAGTCTCTTCAAAGTCGTGCTAAAAAGTCGCTCCTTCATGGGGCGACTTTCTGGTCACGGTAGTGTGAACCGGCTCTTAGAGGTAAATTTTGTTTTTAGAGAGAGAGGTATTGGTCAATACAGGTATGAAATTAGGAGCGGGGTGATCATAAAGATCTCAAGTGGTGTAAATACTGTATATGGAATTCAAAAAGGATCTTATAGTGACAATGAACAGGGTATGAATGAGAAAGAGAGAAGAAAATGCGAGGGGAAAAAGGAAGAGGGGTGAAAGAGGCAGAAAAAAGTGTGGAGTGGCTCCCCGAACCTGACACCCCCGTTTACCCCCGTCACTCAGCCAGGCTGCGAAAATTCCTGAAGGTAGTCATCCGTAAGAGTAAAGTATTGCCACGGTCCTCATTTGTCGTGAAAGAGGCCCTCATGATCGTATAGAGTGGCTGACATATCCTCCATGTCCCTGAGTTCTTTGCCTTCAGAGAACCAAATAGACCTCATGGGTGGGACAATCACTTCTAAATGTATACTTTTATGCTATAGAAAAGTTTGTATGCAGTTGGATAAAATCAAACTCTACAATTGGTTCAGAAACATCTAAACAAACGAAATAGACAATGCGATTCCATGCCCACTTATTACTCACAACTTTGACATGGTTTAGAGATATCCTGTTTAAAGCTGGTAAATTGTTAGCAAGACTAACTGGGCAGGGAGTAAAATCCAGTGGATAAAACGGATCCCATACAGCTGTTTGCCTGGAGCTCTGCTTTAAAATTGATTTTTCAGTAATTTTACAAGTCTGCATTGACAAATTCCTGAAATCAGACAATACAGCAACTGTATAATTTTGTGAACCCAATGTTGCAGCGCTGCTTAACATTAAATAAATAAGTTGTAGATATAAATAAATAAACATGTGCAAAATTAACAAATGTGTAGACTAGTGCAAATGTGCAAACATGTGCAAAGTATGTAATGTGCAAATCTCGCAAGATCTCACAATAAATACTCCAATTCATGAATACATAACTAATTAAAAATCAAAAAGTCCATATGTAGTGTCCATCAGGTGCAGATGAAGGTGCTTCTGTGCTTCACTGTGTGCATCAATTGGGGTGACCCCCTTGTGGTTATCTACTTACCACAATGCGCTCGGTTAAAGACAATTCAGTAAATCCTGCAGTGTAGTCACAACCTTCCCTGTCAGCCTGGATCCGCAATCATGTGGGAGCGATCTTTAATATGGTCCTTTTAAACATGTCCCGAGTTCCCTCAGAGGAAAGAAAGGCCATCCATAGTGAAGTACATTCCATATGAGTTTATTGTAACCAAAGAAAATTACTTACAAACGTAATAAAATACAGGCAGATAAGTCACGGCTCGGTGGTTCGCTGCTCCCGCAGCGTGCGCTTCACGTACGTCAGCTACAGAAGACGCCGTGATTGGACGGCAAAACGCGTCTAGCGATTGGCTGAGCGGACCTGACGTCACTTCCGGCCGGTGAAGCGCACGCTGCGGGAGCAGCGAACCACCGAGCCGCTCTGTGTCTTATGAACACAAAGAACATGGCTTGGGAGCGAGCTTGCAGCAGTGCCCCCATAGCAAGTGGCTTGCTATTTGAGGCATTGGCCAAGGAGGAGGAACCAGGAGAGCCAGCGGGGGATAAGAGTAGAAAAGGATTGGGGCTGTTCTGTGCAAAACCATTGCACAGAGCAGGTAAGTATGACTTGTTTGTTTTTTTTAAAACAAACCTTTAGAATCACTTTAACTTGAAAAAAATGTACCTGATGTTAGGCTGGCCATAAATAAATCGTGTTTTTTTTTTTTTTTTTCAACCAGCGGGTTGCACGAAAGAAAATTACTTGATTTCCCCCATCCACACAATCAATGTGGATAGGGGGATCCCTCCCACTGAGTCTTTGTTTTCTAACAGTGGGGAGACTTCCCCACCGTTAGAATACAGTGATTAGCACCACCGACTTCCAACAGGCTGGTTGTACACAAGTCGATCGATAGAGTACAAGCCTGCCCATATATGGATCAAAATCCAGCCCGTCCCTGCTGAACAGGCCACATTTTGATCCATGTATGGTCAGCTTAACGTTCACTTGAATTACTCTAAATGTGTTCAGGGACAGTTCAGAATCTATTACCTTTAGGCTGGGTTCACATATGTGTGAATTGGATGTGGTTTTCACCGCATCCAATTCGCATGACAGGCAAGTGAGACCGCCTCTCAAGTGAGCCGGTTCACACGGGCGGCAGCAGGGCGGATTGCAAAAGTCCAGTGTGTTTTTGGGTCCAGTTTAGGTGCAAATTCAGGTAAAATTTAGGACCTGAACCAGTGAACAGAAACGCACTGGCCCCCAGGCATGAAACTGCAGCCACACATATGTGAACCCAGCCTTATTTTGAGAAAAAAATGTAATTTCCTCTTCCAACTCCCATTTTTAATTTCCTGCTTATTCATCCTGTCTTTTATACTGGTCTTACCTAATTTTGAAATCCTAGAAGGGAATGACATATTTAGTGTAAAGCTTTTCGTGGAAAGAATTAGATTATGTTTTGTTCTGTCCTTGACAGCAAAGTCCTTGCCATTTCTACTAACTGCTTCTATCATGCAGTGATCATTTCTGTTCTTGTATCTAGAGTCACCGTTAGTCTCTGCAAATGTTCAATATCGAACTCATTCTTTAGAGAGAAGGCTGATCTGAAATTGCAGCTATAAACTAGTCATTTTTTTTCACCCTCCTGAAGTAAATGCATGTATTATATTTAACTTTCTAATGTCAAGAAGAGGGAAAAACTTAACCGCAATTTGGTAAGATTTGGTCTGCATGGATAGACTGCTTTGTTGCAGGTGCTGACCCTCCTTTTTAGCCTTGACGCAGTTGAGACTACCTGCTGGCCTTTCCTAGTTTTTATGATTCAGGCTCCTACCCTGTTTCATTTATTGCCTAACCCTGTCCCCCCCTCCTTTCGTTCATGATTCCTCCCCCCCCCCACCACCTTCTCTCCTCCCTCTTCCAGCTTCCTTCCCCCACTGTTCCATTCTCCCCCCTTCTCCACTGTCTTGTTGACCTCTCTTGGGATTTTTTCCCCTTCTCTTGAGATATTGAGGAGCCCTGCTATCTCTCTCCCTTTTAGAGGTTGGGCGATTACTGGTTTATCCTATATTGCAACTATGTATTATGTCTACCTATTCCTGTACTTATTCTGTATATGTTTGACTATTGTTTGATGGTGCCTACGTTGTCTCTGTACTTTGACTCTGTAGCTTTTGTACTTTCTTGATATTTGACTACTTGACTGCTACATACCTTGTTAATTTTTCTGGAAGATTTTAATAATGTTCTTTGGTTAAAAAAAATTCAATCAGACCCTTGCCTTATGTTGTTGTTGTTTGTAGTGCTAAAGAAGTTTGTTCAGTTAAATTGTACCGTGTTTTCAGCATTGGGGACTGCTACATTGAGGCCTTCCTACCACTGTTGCTGACTGTGTCCCCCCCCCTCAACCTTGGGTTTTGAGACTTTTACCTTAGGGTGTTCCTACTCCCACTTTTTTTGTCCATGGTGTAAAAGAAAAAAAATTCAATTCAATAGGGAAATTGGCATACACCTCACCCCCATTCTATATTCTGGAGCAGGCAGGAACTGGAGCACAAAGATCTCATCAAAAGTCCCAGTGAGATGTAAAAAACTGGTCTTTAAAGCAGAACTCCAGGGATTAACCTAATTAACCTTTTGTAGTGGGTTCACCTTTCACAGTTTACACCACAATGGTGCGGAAGAGGAGCATTCTGTGTGCATTTCCTGCACCGCATTCGAAAGGCACTGCCTTTGTGACATATTGTGGGAGCCAGTACATTAATGGCACCCCAAATGCATATCGCAAATGCAGAATGTTTGCAGGCACCAGATTGCATGGTACTGCAGTACCATGTGATTTGGTGCAGCATGTTTTATAAAAGTAGCGCATTTTGGTGCGATTTGCAGGCCATTTAATTGCATAGGCTGCAAAATTCCACTGCAGGGGAACATGGAGGAATCACACAGGAACATAGATACTGGTGTGAATCGCCCTTATTCCCTGTTCAACCAGCAGCCAGTGCTTTCCTCTGCTCTCCAATGCATGGGGTTGTGGGCAAGGCCCCCAGCATCCTTATGTACAATGCAGGACTGTCCCTCCTGCAATTTACATGGTGGTCTCTGAGATGTCACGATCTGTTGAGCAACAAAGAGAAGCGGCTTTGAGGACCAGTCATGCAGTGGGAAGGAAGCCTGCACGAGTAAGCATTAAGGTACAGTAATTCTACCTCTCTACCCTTAGACAAAGTAAGCATTTAACTGTTGGTGGAGGCGGAGCACTGCAAGGGTAACATATGTTCTCCCTGAAGCTATGCTTTGAAGAGTATGTGATGCTGTCCCATGAGTCACCTGGTCCTCAGCCAAGGGGTCCCAGGATCTCTATTCCTCTTGGGGTGCCTTCCCCATGTATACTGAATGTTCCTTTCCTCAGTATAGCTGTCTCAAGGGACTCAGATGAGGCATGGGTCTGGTGGAGGAGAAGCTGGATGTCTGACATGGATGCATTTCACTGACTTTCAACACAGGCTTTCTCTATCGCTCATTGACAGACGTAGTCGTCTTGATTCTGAAGAGCTGGGTTATGTTGTCTCCGCAGGAGTAGGACTAGGCAGAAAGACAAAACGTTCTGGCTCCACCTTAGGGGCAGTCCCTGAGGGTATATCCTCCCTCTCTCTGCTACAGGGAATCAGTTTTTTTCTGTCTAGTCAGGAGTAAGGACCTAAGTTCCTTGCTGGGATCTTTTGGTCCTGGCAAGACTTTTTTTCTTTAAGAAAAATACATTTTTTAGGTAGTTTTCTTCAGTGTTTTTTTCCTGTGAGATCTTCAAGCAAAAATGCCGGACTGGGCGACACTTGTGGTCACCCCAGCCGGCCTACGAGCGCGCGCAGACCATGGCATTGCGCTTGGTCGGCCGCGACATATTCAAGTAAGTATGCGGGGCCGGGCGACGGGCTGGATGTTGAGATCCAGTGGTCACCCCGGTTTCTGCCTACGAGCGCGTGCAGACCAGAGCTCCGCGCTGGGTCGGCCGCGACGGAGTCCCAGTGAAGGGACTGACTTTGCTAGTTAAAAGTCTCGCTTGGACGCCAGGTACCAGAGAGTCGAGGCGTCCACAAACCCCCACCCCGGTGGAGAGGGTATTGTGAAGAGAGGGTGCCTGTCGGTTCGGTATGGTGAGTAAACGTTCCCTTTTTTTCCTCGTTATGAGGCAGTATGTATTATGGGCCCCTCCATATATGGTCAGTATATATCTGATACTTACATGTCCCCCTTGTAATACAGCATGTGTTTGTGGGAAGTGGACTTGGTTTAAGAGCTAACACTCTACCCAGCAGACTGTAACATTACAGCAGACATAGGAGGTATAATCCTACCTTATGTGTAGTGTATCTCTGTAGATCCATATATCACCTCTTAGCAGAGTGCAGGTGGATGTGCTGGGAAGACGATTTTGGCGGTCCGCCGCCATTTTGCCGTAGACCGAATGCATGTATGTCCTCAGGTCACGCCGGCCGCCATGTTTTTGGAGTCTTATGTCTCTTCTATGGGGGCGGCCATGTTTTGTGAGCCCAGCTACCTCGTGGAGGGCTGGGAACGCCGGAAGGCGTACACAGGGGGCGGAGCCACGCCTTCTACCCGGGAAAAAGCAAACAGCTCCTTCCAGTCTGTGTAAGACAGACGCTGACTGCAGTTGGGTGGAAACTGCACTGCATCGGTTGGTGAGCCTTGGGGGTCCCTCTCTCTCTCTCTCTGGGATCGAGAAGCAGGTACTCTGAGGGGCGCTATTGCGCTAGGGGGAGACACACAAAAAAAAAAAAAAAAGAGAAAAAGTTTTTTAATTTGCTGGCAAAGGTGTCCTGTATTAACATGGACCCTGCCACTCATGTATCTCCTCCGGATCCCCTCGAGGGGTCTGCGAGATCCTCCAGCACCCCATTGACAATTGAATCATTGTCAGCTATTATGGAAACTTTTGTGTCCCGGGTGGAAGTGGCTTGTCAGGGACAGGGCGCAAGAAAGCGACCCCCGCCTAACCCCTTATTATCTGAAACCTCGGATTCAGACTCTGAGCCTATTTCTGCAGTTGCAGGTACTTCATCTGGGATTGGTGTCTCGGGTCCTGTCTCTTCAGACAGTGAGGAGGATGTTTCGGCATCCGCCATAGCCCGAGAGGAAGCGTTGGTAAACGCACTCATTTTATCTGTTCAAGAGACCTTAAGGTTACAGGGTATTCCATCGGAAATAGCTGAAACTGAAATCCCTTTTGGGACTAAAAAACGCATCAAAGTGGCGAAGGTTTTTCCATTGCCCAAATGTTTTGGCAATCCAATCGAAGAAGAATGGCGTCTGCCAAAACGCACTTTTACTATTTCTAAACGCATTGACAGGCGTTATCCGTTTGAGGAAACCCTTGTTAAGAAATGGACAGAACCACCTGTGGTGGATTCACCAATTGCTAGATTGAATAAAGCCACGGTTATTCCTTTAGAAGACGCTCCGTCTTTTAAAGATCCAGTGGATCGCAAGATAGAAGCTATGTCTCGCACCATGTTTTCCTTGATTGGATCAGCTTTCAGACCTATAATAGCTATTGGTCTGGTTTCGCAGGCTGTAACTGAATGGACCAAGTGGTTACGCCAGGACTTAGAAGAGGTCCCTCAGGCGGTATCAGATTTGTTGGAACAAATGATACAGGGGTTACAGTTTGTATGTGATGCGGCGTTAGACGCCACTCCATTAATGGCGCGAGCATCAGTCTCAGCAGTGGTTCTCAGGCGTACACTGTGGCTAAAAGGTTGGTTAGCCGACCAAGGTTCCAAAAAAGCATTGGCTAATATCCCCTTTTCAGGAGAGCGTCTATTTGGAGCCAACTTAGATGAGATCATTAAGGATCTCACCGGTGGAAAGAGCACCTTTTTACCGCAAAATTTTAAAGGTAGAGGAACTCGTCAAAGACGAGGGCCTTCTTTTTCTGCTCACAAGAGGTTTTTTTGTCCAGCGGGTGAAAAAACTAAGTCCTCCAAAGCTCCTGCAGGAGGCGTCAGGGGTCGTTGGTCGGGCAAGCAAAAGCCCGCCCCCTCCAGACCTGAAGATAAACCATCCAAAGCCTGAAGGTGCGCCCCCACCCATAACTGGGGTGGGGGGACGTCTTCGCCGGTTCCCGGATCCATGGCTTTCCAGAATCCCGGACAAATGGGTTTGCGAAGTCATAAGGTCAGGGTACAAGATCGAGTTTCGATCTCTCCCACCGGCGCGATTCTTCCCTTCCAATATCCGACTATCCTCAGATCGTTTAGAAGATCTGCGGAGAGCAGTCACAGATTTACTACAACAAGGAGTGGTAGTCCACGTTCCTTGGACAGAACGGTTTCAAGGGTTTTATTCAAACCTGTTTACAATACCCAGGAAAGAGGGCAAAGTGCGTCCAATTCTGGACTTAAGAGCACTCAATTCTTTCGTCAACATAAGAAGATTCAGAATGGAGTCCATTCGCACGGTAGCAGCCTTCCTGCATCCAGGGGATGTCCTAGCGTCCATAGACATCAAGGACGCCTATCTTCACATTCCCATTTTCGCAGGACATCAGCGTTTTCTACGCTTTTCCGTAGAGGAGAACCACTATCAGTTTGTGGCGTTACCTTTCGGTCTCGCCACGGCTCCGCGGGTCTTCACAAAGGTGTTAGCCCCAATGTTGGCACTTCTGCGCCAAAGAGGTATATCGATCCTTGGTTACCTAGACGATCTTCTGCTTCATGCAGAGTCTCCTCAGACCTTGCTACAAAACATAGAAATTACTATGATTTCTTTACAGGAATTCGGGTGGCTGGTGAACCAGCAAAAGTCATTTCTGGTTCCCACCCAGAGGCTCGAATATCTGGGTCTAATCCTAGACACAGTCAGGACAAGAGTTTTTCTTCCGGTAGGGAAACTCCGAAAGATTCAATCAGCAGTCCAGTTGTTACTGTCCAACAACTGGTCTTCCCTTCGGACTTGCATGAGGGTTCTGGGGTTGATGGTGGCTTCATTCGAAGCAGTCCCATTTGCCCAGTCCCATACCCGAATTCTTCAGCAAGAGATTCTTCTCAGATGGAATCGGAATCCGGAATCCCTGGACAATCAGATACGATTGAGCAAACAGACCAGAGAGTCTCTGGTTTGGTGGCTTCGGTCTCCAATGCTCAGCCAGGGAAAGTCATTTCTGCCAATATATTGGACGATAGTGACCACGGATGCCAGTCTATCCGGATGGGGAGGAATTCTCGGTCAGTTATCTGTCCAGGGACTTTGGTCCCCGGAAGAATCCAGGTTACCGATAAATGTATTGGAACTGAGAGCGATCAGACTTTGTCTGATTCACTGGACCGAGCAGCTCCAGGGCAGCCCGGTTCGGATCCAGTCGGACAATGCCACGGCCGTGGCTTATGTCAATCACCAGGGGGGCACCAAGAGTGTCCGAGCGGCCAAAGAAGTGGCTTGCATTCTTCGCTGGGCGGAACGATTTGTTCCAGCAATCTCTGCGGTGTTCATTCCGGGGGTGGAGAATTGGCAGGCAGATTATCTCAGCCGTCAGACCCTGGATCAGGGGGAATGGTCCCTCCATCCAGACGTTTTCCACCAGTTGTGCCTACGGTGGGGCACCCCGGATGTGGATCTGTTGGCATCACGATTCAACAGGAAAGTTCAGAGATTCGTGGCTCGCTCCCGCGATCCTCTAGCAGAAACCGCAGACGCACTGATCGCCCCGTGGGGGCAATACCAGCTAATATATGCCTTCCCTCCTCTCGCGTTACTGCCAAGACTTCTTCGCAGGATAGAGGAGGAAGGAATCCCAGTAGTCCTGGTAGCTCCGGACTGGCCTCGTCGAGCTTGGTACGCCGACATGGTCAGACTGGTGGCGGACGTCCCATGGAGACTTCCTCTCAGGGAGGATCTACTGTCTCAGGGACCGATCTTCCATCCTGCTTTACGATCGCTGGCTTTAACGGCCTGGCTATTGAGACCCAGGTGCTGAAGGACAAAGGTTTGTCAGCTTCAGTTATTCCTACTCTAGTTGAAGCAAGGAAAGCGACTTCCAGAAAGATTTATCATCGCACATGGAAGTCCTACATTGCATGGTGTGAACCTTTGGGGTTCCGTCCTCGGTCTTATTTGATTAGTCGAATATTGGCTTTTCTGCAACAAGGGGTTGAGCAGAAACTGGCCTTGAGTACTATCAAGGGTCAGGTCTCAGCATTAGCCATCTTCTTTCAGAAGCCTTTGGCTACTCATTCCTTGGTGCGGAACTTCATCCAGGGGGTGCGACATCTGGCTCCGCCAGTGCACGCGCCGTTACCCCCCTGGGATCTTAATTTAGTGTTGTCGGTTCTTCAGAAACCTCCCTTTGAAGATATTAGGGAGATTCCTCTACCCACGTTGTCCCAGAAGGTGGCCTTCTTGGTGGCTATTACTTCTGCACGCAGGGTGTCAGAACTGGCCGCATTATCTTGTCGTTCACCATATCTGGTGGTTCATAGAGATAAGGTGGTTCTTCGTCCGAATCCATCCTTCCTACCAAAAGTGGTTTCAGAATTTCATCTGAATGAAGAAATTGTATTACCTTCCCTGTGTCCTAAGCCCAGTCATCCTCGGGAGTTTGCTTTACACTCCTTGGATGTGGTCCGGGCGATCAGGGTATACTTGAAAACGACAGACTCGTTTCGCAAGACGGATTCACTTTTTGTGATCCCAGATGGACCCAAAGAGGGGTTGCCTGCATCTGCCGCGACCATTTCCAGATGGATCAGACAGACGGTAGTACAGGCTTATTCTATTAAGGGTCGGGAGCCCCCGTTCCCTGTTAAGGCGCACTCCACTCGGGCACTTAGTGCGTCATGGGCCTTTCGCCATCAGGCGTCAGTGGTCCAGGTGTGCAAGGCGGCTACCTGGTCGTCGGTGCATACCTTTACTAAACATTATAAAGTTGATGTAATGGCATCGTCTGATGCCTCGTTTGGCCGCAAGGTTTTGCAGGCCGCAATTTGAGGAGACCAGTGGTCTACCTCGAGGGTTTTTTCCGTTGGAAAATTTTTCTTTAGTCTCATTCTTTGTTTATAATGAGCCTTTAAAACTTCTAGTTTGGCACCAGTTGGGCCTTCTAGATTGGATTTGATTTTGTCAATCCCACCCCTCATTTGTGGCACTGCTTCTGGATGTCCCAGCTCTTGAGAATCAAGAAGACTACGTCTGTCAATGAGCGATAGAGAAAAATGGATTTTTGTAAGATCTTACCGTAAAATCCTTTTCTCTTAAGCTCATTGACAGACGTAGTACCCGCCCCTCTATCATTGAGTTGGGTTGGGTTAAATTCTCTGTAGCAGAGAGAGGGAGGATATACCCTCAGGGACTGCCCCTAAGGTGGAGCCAGAACGTTTTGTCTTTCTGCCTAGTCCTACTCCTGCGGAGACAACATAACCCAGCTCTTGAGAATCAAGAAGACTACGTCTGTCAATGAGCTTAAGAGAAAAGGATTTTACGGTAAGATCTTACAAAAATCCATTTTTGTCAGGACAGCAGCACAACACTCATACACTGCTTAAATCCAATTATAGGAGCTAGACATCGGCCCTTGACAGTGCAATCGGCATGTGCTAAGATGGAGTGATCTGCTCTGACGTGATATATTAAATCTTTATTCGTCATATACTAACCATTCTTGCTTTCCAAGGCTGTTTTGCCATGCTACTCTGCTAAGCTCTTGCTCTGTGCATTTAATAGTGGGCTAAATCTCCAAAAGTCATGATAGCTGCCTCAAGGCGGAATTCACAATGTTACCTGTCGGAGAAAGTGTGGCTCCAATGAAGATGAACTCCCACAAACCTTGCGGCTCAACACTCTATAGGTCGAAATCTCATTAATCTATGCCATATAATTACCCTTTTATCAGATAATGGTTTGCATTATTGCCACTCACTCAGGATGTTTTTTCTAGTTTAAGTAATGGTGTCACAGGATCTTTGAGGAAGGGGGGCTTGGAGTGAGTGGTCCAGATGCAAATTAGTGTTATCTGGTGACAACTTTGTCATTTGTAAATTTGATAGAAGGTAATACATTTTCATTTAATATTTTCCTATATTTTTGCTGGTAAATAAATGTGCATGCTATACCACATTTGTTCTGATTTGTAACCTCTGGTATTTGGCCCATCTGGGTCTTGTTGGTCCCTGTACTCAATCCACTCCATCAGGCATGGAAATGAGCTGCTAGGCATGAGTACTAAACCATGGTTCACATTCTTCACCATACCTGGAGGCAGTTAGACATCGGCCCTTGACAGTGCAATCAGCATAATTGTGTGCTAAAATGGAGTGATCTGCTCAGACGTGATATTCTGAATTTTCATTCCCCATATCCTAACCATCTTTGCTTTCCATAGCAGCAAGATGAGCTGTACCGCTTTGAGGCAAATTAACAGGTTTGCCAAGCATGCTTCGCTGTTTAGCCTTGCTACTCTGCTAAACTCTTACTACACGTGCTCTGTGCATTCAATAGTAAATCTCTAAAAGTCATGACAGCTGTCTCAAGGCGGAATTCACAATGTTACCTATTGGAGAAAGTGTGGCTCCAATAAAGATGAACTCCCACGAGCACTGCGGCTCAACACAGGGGGGGGGGGGGGACTCTTTGGGTGAAAACCTCATTAATCTATGCCATACAATTACCCTTTGATAATGGCTGGTATTACTGCTATTCACTCAGGATTTTTTTCTGGTTTGAGTAATGGTGTCACAGGGTCTTTGGGGGAGGGAGGCTTGGTGTGAGTGGTCCATATACAAATTAGGGTTCTCTGGTGACCACTTCGGAATTTGATGGAAGGTAATATGTTTTCATTTTAATAGTTTTTCTATATTTTTTGCTGTTTAAATTGACATACTATACCACATTTGTTCCAATTTGTAACCTCTAGTATGTGGGCCATCTAGGGGCCCTGTTGGACCCTGTACTCACGCCACTCCATTATTCTGCCATCATAATTCTATATAAAGTTACCTAACGGACCCTACAGGTGGTAGTTCTTAGGCATGGAAATTAGATGCTAGGCCTAAGTACTAAACCATGGGAGGAGGTCACATTTTGCACCATACCTGGTGGCAACAGGTATTATGTAGCAATTCTGACAGAGTGGAGTGGGAAGGGACCACGGGGAAGGTTAGTATATTAGTATAAGTGGGTTAGGAGCTGGTGGTATGTGGATCTTTGTTAGGAGACAAGATGTGACTGATGAATAACAATGACTAATAGGCATATTGTGGCGAAATATTTGCTTTAGATGGAATTTTTAAAAATGAAGTAATTTTGTCCTTTGTTTTATAGACTTTGGCAGAAGGTTGTCTTGGTTTGCGAAGGGATAGATACCATTTCTACAATTACTTTCAATGATATTCCTGTTATGAAAACTCAAAACATGTTCAACAGATATGTGAGTGGGTAGTTTTAGGTGCATTTCATGTTGTGTTAAAGTTTGCTTGTTTTTTTTTTGTTCTGTATAGATAAATTGATGTGATTTAACCAAGATGCAACACTTCCAATCACATAAGAAAGACACAAAAGAAAGGAAGCCACTTTCCAATAAAAACCTTATGTACACTACAGTGTTAATTTTGTAGACTAAAACCGACTAAAATGTTTTCGTCGACTAAATTAACACAATTTTAGTCAACTAAAATACGACTAAAACTAAAACAATTCAGATGACTAAAATACGACTAAAACTAAAATGGCATTTTACTCAAAAGACTATAACTAAAACTAAATCGAAATTTGCTGCCAAAATTAACACTGGTGCATGCTCAAAGCTAAATACCATAAATTTTTCACTCCAGGACCAGCAGTAGTGTATAATGAGTTTGGAAATTATAGAGAAATGCTTAAATAATGCATTACAAATTACAATTGAACTACACCCATTCGATTATAGGTGACTAAAATGAGTTTTAGTCGACTAAAATGTACTGGAGTTTTAGTCGACTAAATACGACTAAAACTAAAACACTTACAGAAGACTAAAATGGGACTAAAACTAAAATGCCATTTTAGTCCTAAGACTAAGACTAAAACTAAATTGAAATTTGCTGCCAAAATTAACACTGGTACACTAAGGGAAAAAAGTATTTAATCCCCTGTGGATTTTGTTTGTTTGCCCACTGTCAAAGAAATGATCAGTCTACAATTTAATGGTAGGTTTATTTTAACAGTGACAGAATAACAACAAAAAAAGTTAAATTGATTTGCATTTTTTGAGTGACCCCTTCACAAAACATGACTTAGTACTTGGTGGCAAAACCCTTGTTGGCAATCAGAGGTCAGACATTTCTTGTAGTTGGCCATCAGGTTTGCACACATCTCAGGAGGGATTCTGTCCCACTTCTCTTTGCAGAATCTCTCCAAGTCATTAAGGTTTCAAGGCTGACGTTTGATAACTTGAACCTTCAGCTCCCTCCATGTATTTTCTATGGGATTAAGGTCTGGTGACTGGCCAGGACCTTAATGTGCTTCTTCTTGAGCCACTCCTGTGTTGCCTTGGCCGTGTGTTTTGGGTCATTGTCATGCTGGAATACTCATCCACGACCCATTTTCAATGCCCTGGCTGAAGGAAGGAGGTTCTCACTCAAGATTTGATGGTACATGGCCCCATCTATTGCCCCTTTGATGCAGTGAAGTTGTCCTGTCCCCTTAGCAGAAAAACACTCCCAAAAGCATACAGTTTCAACCTCCATGTTTGATGGTGGGGATGGTGTACTTGGGGGCTTAGGCAGCATTCCTCTTCCTCCTCCAAACACAGCTAGTTGAGTTGATTCCAAAGAGCTTGATTTTGGTCTCATCTGGCCACAGCACTTTCACTCCGTTCTCCTCTGAATCATTCAGATGTTTTCATCAGCAAACTTCAGTTGGGCCTGTACATGTTCTTTCTTGAGCAGGGGGGCCTTGCGGGGGCTGCAGGATTTCAGTCCTTCAGGGCGTAGTGTGTTAACAATTGTTTTCTTGGTGACTATGGTCCCCGCTGCCTTGAGATCATTGAAAAGGTTCTCCCGTGTAGTTCTGGGCTGATTCCTCACCGTTCTCATGATCATTGAAACTCCACGAGGTGAGTTCTTGCATTGAGCCCCAGACTGAGGGAGATTGACAGTTATGTGTTTCTTCCATTTGCAAAAATTAAACACACCAACTTGGCAATGGTCTTGTATCCCATTCCAGCATTGTGTAGGTATACAATCTTGTCCCTGAGATCCTTGCACAGCTCTTTGGTCTAAAGCCTAGTACACACGCAACAATTTTCAGCCGACCGGTCGTCCGTCTTTTGTCCAGAGTTGTGTTTTGTTGGTTGGAATGTGCCTAGACTGCACACGAGTTTTCTCACCCGATAAAATTCTACTTCAGAAGTGATGTCATGTGTTGGTTTGCTTTCTTTGTGTTCTTTCTTCTCTGAGCATGCCCAGACTTGCTCATAAGATTTTTACCTGTCGAAATCTGTACTGACTGCACGAAAATCGGCAGTGTTTTGACGGCGGACAAAAATTTTATAGCCTGCACACCAGATTTTTTTCGGCCGAAAAGTCGGAGTCGGTTGTCGGAAGCATCATACTAACAAGCCGAAAATCGTCGGATCGGTCGTCGGACGAAAATTCCCTGCCAATTTTCGATGCGTGTGTATGGGGCTTAAGGCTGGATACACACTATACAACTTTTGTTGTTAGATTTCCTTTAGATTTACCTTCAACTATGTAGTGCAAGGGCCTGCCTGATTGCATACAAATTGAAAGTGTTTAGGTTTGACCTCATATTATATGGTTTTGGTAAATCTAAAGGAAAAAATCTAAAGACAATTGTATAGTGTGTATCCAGCTTTACCTATTGGTGGAGAGATTGGAGGCTGATTGATTGTTTCTGTGGACAGGTGTCTTTTATACAGGTAACAAGCTGAGATTAGGAGCACTCCCTTTTTAAGAGAATGTTCCTAATCTCAGCTTGTTACCTGTAAAGAAGACACCTGGGAGCCAGAAATCTTGCTGATTGATATGGGATCAAATACTTATTTCACTCATTAAAATGCAAATCAATTTATAACTTTTTTTTTTTTAATACGTTTTTTCTGGTTTTTGTTTTTTTTTTATTCTATCTCTCACTGTTAAAATAAACCTACCATTAAAATTCTAGACTGATTTTTTTTTTTTCAGTGGGCAAATGTACAAAATAAGCAGGGGATCAAAAAATGTTTCCCTCACTGTATATTTATTGAAGTATTTCACAAAGTTATTATTGAAGTATTCCAGTCTCTACAAATAAGTTCTGATGCAATGAAAGGCATTAATGAGAGGGGCTTCCTCTCTTTTGTGTTTGGTAACGGACTCTATAAAGCGGCCAGCGATCACTGGAAGCTTTCACCCATTTTCATAGGAGTAAAGGGGTTTTAAGCCTGCAGCTGGACTGGACATTTTTGCTATACAATGTGTCATCCACCATATTGGGTGTGATGATTCATTCACTGTCCATTGTTTTTACCAGTTTGTGATATTGAATATGACGGATTTATATCTGTAACCAAGCTCGTATTTTACTTCAGGATTCTCATTATGAATATTTTAATATTTCTATAATAAAGATGAATATTTTTACAAATTCCTAGCCTATTTAATTTGCTGCCTGAAAACCCCAGGAGCCTTTTCCTTTTTTCTTCCACATACCATTGGGGTGTGCAGCCTTCTTCCAACCATGTGGTGTTCTCTTCCCATTTACAATGTGTAAACACTGGCTAAAGGTTTCTTACAAAAAAAAAAAAAGTCAAAGTTTAAAGTGTATTTCCGCTTTTGGCAGTCAAAATGAGGATAACAATTACTTTATATTTGTTGCATGTTTCCATTCACATATCATAATTTTAAAGACCTATTTAAAAAATGCTGCTTACTTTTTAAATGCTCTTTGCATTGATGCCTCTTGGCATCACTTTTCCTGTAGATATTTGAGGGGGGCTGGGGAGTTAATGTTTTACAATAATTAACTGTACTTGTCTGTACTGTGCTGTCAGACCTCATTATCAGCTGTAAACTGGATTTTAACATTGTTTGTCCTGACAAAGGGCTAAAGATCTAGAAACCAGACTTTTCCATTGTATGTTAGGCTCAGTTCAGTTTGCTTTTGATCCATTTCTGCAGTGCTTTTTTGTTGTGGGTTTTGCACACACATTTTTGCCCCGATTCGCGTTTTTTGCATTTTTTTTATGCTACTTTTTTCTTTGCCCAGTTTGTTGTTGGGCAGATTAAAAAAAAAAACACAAAATCGCAGCCAAAATGCACTAAATGCTTTTCTGTAGCTTCTCTATTAAAAGTCTATCTAAAGCCTATTAAATCGAAAAAAGCTAAAAAAAAAAAAAAGCACCATTTTGCTTAAAAGAAGAACTCCAGGGATTAACCTGACCCTTTCCAAAAACGCAGTTGTGGGAAAAAAGCCTAGATGTGAACGTGATTAATAATTGAAAAGATCTGGCGCCTAAGGATTTTAGAGGTGAATATGATCAAGACTAATGAGGGAACACAAAGAAATGCTGCTGATCTGCTGTAGGTATACTACATGTGAATTAAAGGGTAAAATATTCAGCGCAAAACATTGTAATTCCACAATACAAAAAAAAATGCTGTGGTATAGTCGGTGATGCTAAAAACTGTGTATGGGGTGCTAATAATGGTAAATGAAAAATGAATAAATATGTTGAATGTGCAAAAATGCAAATAAATACTAATGGAGTGCAATCAATACAAAAAGTATAAATAAATCAATTCTCAAAGATTAATCAATCGATAGTCCATGTAGCTACCGCCCCGGGAAGACGTCGAATGACGAAACTAGTAGGGCGGGGCTAGGACGCTGAAAAGAGACTACACAGAGACAGTCCACGCTCGGGGCTTGGATTCTGACAGCCGGAGCGGAGGATTTTTTAAAACAACCAAGATTCCTAGTGTCGGGTAGACACTATAACATGTGAGTGTAAACTTCTTTTTTTTTTCTCTTTTAATAAAGCATTCGTACAGAATTACACAATTTTGGGCAATTTCTTTCTCCTCATATATTCGATCTCTTCCGTTTCATTTGGAGTGTAAGAGAGATAGGAGGATTTGACCAACAAGCTGGGTTTTGTTTGATGCGCGTGTCTGATGGTCTATAATTTTGATCAGCTCCACATCTGCTGAGTCAAGTTTAGTGGAAACAGTGGAGCACAGTTGTTGGGATTTCCTCACGTGTGGACACTAAGAAGACATATTGATCATTGGACTCAAGCACTGTTTGCACTTTTTGTCACTTTGGGACTTTTTCACATGGACTATTGATTGATTAATCTTATGAGTATTGATTTATTTATTTACTTATACAGTTCATTGCACATACCAATCCATTTTCATTAGGACATTGATTGTCCTTGGTTTATATATTTTAGTAATGAGTTTATTGCACTAGCACTTTTTTGGATTTAAAATTTAGTAATGAGTTCTTTGCACTAGCACCTTTTGGATTTAACTGCAATTTCACAAAACTATCTTTTGCCGGAACACTGAGTGATTTGGTCCTGACATTTAGATAGTTTGTACATTGCACTTTTTGTATTGCTTGCACTCCATTAGTATTTATTTGCATTAGTATTTATTTGCATTTTTACACATTCAACGTATATATTTATTTGTTTTTCATTAACCATTTATAGCACCCCATATACAGTTTTTAGCATCACCGACTGTACCACGGCATTTTTTCCTTGTGTTGTGGAATTACAATGTTTTGCGCTGATAAATGTGAGCGTGTCTAATAGGAAACCATGTTGAATGAACTGTAGTCCGTTTCTGCATAGGTGTGAACCAGACTTGGGGAGTGTAAAATCTGGTGCAGCTCTGCATGGTAGCCAATCCGCTTCTAACTTCAGCTTGTGCAATTAAACTTTGAAAAAAAAAACAGAAGCTGATTGGTTTCATTGCAGATAACTGTAACTTTGTCAGCATCCTAGTCTAACCAAACCTGTATTGGATTCGCTTGTTAAAATACCACTTTGACCATTTTCTTCTGGATAATTATTTTTTTACTGTTAATTAATTTTATTTTGTCTTGTTTTATAATCTCTGCTTATGCTACAAATTGTGCTTTAAATACCACAATACCTCCATCACCAAAGCATTACTTTATTTTCACAGACAATTGATATCACCAAATATATTTTAGAGGAAAATTATATTGAGATTAAACTTGAGTCTCCTGTAGAGTGGGCACAAGAGAAAAGCATAAATCGTTCTTATATTATACCTCCTAATTGTCCTCCAGATGTACAGAAAGGAGAATGTCATGTTAACTTCATAAGGAAGGTAAGTGAAAAGTGTTACCTTGTAAGCAACAAATATTTATTCTACTTTGTCTATCCCTGAATTAAGATAATCTGTTATCACTAACAAACACCTATTCTGATCTAAAAGATGTTACATAGTTAGAGTAAAATTGCAAAGATGATACATTACATTACCTAGAAGTTCTGTCCGTCTACTTAAAGAGGAGTTCCAGCCTGTCAAAAAAATAAATTAAATATCAAATATTGTAGTTGCAAACTTTTAATATAAGGACACTTATCTGTCCAGGGATCCTGCCATGTTGTCACCCCCTAGCCGATTCCTCTTTCGGCTGCGGGTGCAGGCGCCAGCATCTTCACTAAGGGAAAAAAGAAAGTGAAGTCTTAAGGCCCGTACACACGAGTCGAAAATTCGGCTGGGAATTTTCGTCTGACGACCGATCTGCTGATTTTCGGCTTGTTAGTATGGGGCTTCCGACAACCGACTCCGACTTTTCGGCCGAAAAAAATTCTGGTGTGCAGACTATATAATTTTTGTAGACCGTCAAAACCCGTCCGATTTTCGTCTCATTAGTACAGATTTCGATAGGGAAAAGTCTTATGAGCAATACTAGGCATGCTCAGAGATGAAAGAACACATAGGAAGCAATCCAACACATGACATCACTTCTGAAGTAGAATTCTGTCGTGCAGGAAAATTCGTGTGCAGTCTAGGCACATTCCAACCAACAGACACCACTCTGGACAAAAGACGGATGACCGGTCGGCGGAAATTCGTTGCGTGTGTACGAGGCTTTACAGCTTGTTTCCTACTGCGCATGTGCGAGTCGCGCTGCACTTTCTGAATGGTCCTGCTGTCTTCTGGGACCTGTGTGTCTCCATTTCAGCCCCCCATGACTTAATGAGGGTGTTTGAATGCAAAATATTACCCCTATAAACTATTGTAGAGTTCTATACGTGGAACCTTTTCCCATAAGCAGGAATTTTTCTTTTATAACCCCATTACCATACCTACTGCGGGCGATCCTGTTCCACTGGTTTTTATGGCATTTCGCAGTGACCAGATGGCTTATTATTAACCAAGCAGAGTGGCTATCCAGAAATGTCTGATATGAATATGGAAAAATTTGCACTGTCCAACAGCAACTTAAGGTATTTTTTATTTATTTTTTCACAATTTTTAAGCATTAGTTTGTAAACTTCAAAATTTCTATTTAAAATCAAAAAAATCAAAACAAAGGGCGGACTTTATTAGCACACCAAAAAGTGATATTCATGAAATCATGAAGTTATCAAAAAACAAGTTCCAATCCTCACAAAAATACTAAAAAGCAACACCCCAATCCATAGATGTTTTAACATATTGTTCTGGTCTCACCCAACTCTTCAACCTCTGCAGCAATGCTGGCAGCACTCATACGTCTATTTCCCAAAGACAACCTCTGGATATGACGCTGCGCATGTGCACTCAACTTCTTTGGTCGATATTGACAAGGCCATTTCTGAGTTGAACCTGTCCTGTTAAATCGCTGTATGGTCTTAGCCACCATGCTGCAGCTCAGTTTCAGGGTCTTGGCAATCTTCTTATAGCCTAGGCCATCTTTATGTAGAGCAACAATTCTTTTTTTCACATCCTCAGAGAGTTCTTTGCCATGAGGTGCCATGTTGCACTTCCAGTGACCAGTATGAGAGAGTGAGAGCAATAACCCCAAATTTAACACACCTGCTCCCCATTCACACCTGAGACCTTGTAACCCTAGCGAATCACATGACCCCGGGGAGGGGTTTACTCACTTTTGTTGCCAGCGATTTGGACTTTAATGGCTGTGTGTTTTGTTATTTTGAGGGGACTGCAAATTTACATACTGTATCTATCTCACAAAAGTGAGTAGACCCCTAACATTTTTGTAAATATTTTATTATATCTTTTCATGTGACAACACTGACGAAATTCCATTTTGCTACAATGTAAAGTAGTGAGTAAATTTGCTGTCCCCTCCAAAATAATTAAACACACAGCCATTAATGTCTAAACCGCTGTCAACAAAAGTGAGTACAAGAATAGACTGTTGAGTTTCAGAAGAAAGTTCTCTTTCTGGCCACTTTGAGAGAATAATTGAACCCACAAATGCTGATGCTTCTGAGAAGCCGCTCGGCTGTCATTCCAAGGAGCAGGAGGGGGCGTCCCCCCCCCCCCCACCCTTCCGCGGCTCGCCTGGGTTTCCCGTCCCACCGGGAGACCCAGGCATCCTTACCTTCACCGCCGCCGTCTGACCGGGTCTCCATTTCTTTTAATTCGGCGCCGCCAAGTACCCGGAATTGATGTCATGACATGACATCATTTCTGGGTACTGGCGGCGCTAAATTCAAAAACTTACAGCATTCAAAACAGCCAAACTTGGCATTTTGAATGCTTTTAAGTGCAGAGGAGGGGTTTGGGGCTTTTTAGGCTCTCAGATCCCTCCACCACAGTACCTGTAGACATTTAAAAAAAAAAAAAAAGTGTCTGAAAATATCGGCCGATACCGATGACCCAAAAATCGGTAGCGGCGGTAAAAAAACGATATTGGTCGATCACTATATGTGTGTATGTATGTATGTATATGTGTGTGTATATATATATATATATATATATATATATATATATATATATATATATATATATATATATATATATATATATATATATATATATAATAAACAAGCAAAAAATTGGGGGAGCAAACCCTGAACATGTATATCTAAAGCCGGTGCAGCTATGGACCAAGCAACATGTATATTAAAAAAGAATAGCGCAACCATGCAAAAGAAATGGCTATCAAATATGGAGACAATCCATAAATAAAAATGGGGGTTTAGTCCCACCATATGGCCATATCGTGCTCAAGCCCACCACTGCGTCAAAGTACCCCATTATCAGTGGGTCCTACACTATGTATATCTAAAGCCGGTGCAGCTATGGACCAAGCAACATGTATATTAAAAAAGAATAGCGCAACCATGCAAAAGAAATGGCTATCAAATATGGAGACAATCCATAAATAAAAATGGGGGTTTAGTCCCACCATATGGCCATATCGTGAATACATAATAAACAAGCAAAAATGGCCATATGGTGGGACTAAACCCCCATTTTTATTTATGGATTGTCTCCATATTTGATAGCCATTTCTTTTGCATGGTTGCGCTATTCTTTTTTAATATACATGTTGCTTGGTCCATAGCTGCACCGGCTTTAGATATACATGTTCAGGGTTTGCTCCCCCAATTTTTTGCTTGTTTATTATGTATTCGGTCTGACCAGACTTATGAGGTTGAGCATCCCATCCCCCACACACACCTGTACTCTATTGGTGTCCTCTATCAAGTAGATTTAGGAGGAGTCCCCTGCAGTGCATTAGCACACCTTCCCAGCAAGGAGTGTTGTCTCCAAGGGTAAGAGAGGCTGGATTCACCCCTTTTTTATGGATAGTGTAGGACCCACTGATAATGGGGTACTTTGACGCAGTGGTGGGCTTGAGCACGATATGGCCATATGGTGGGACCAAACCCCCATTTTTATTTATGGATTGTCTCCATATTTGATAGCCATTTCTTTTGCATGGTTGCGCTATTCTTTTTTAATATATATATATATATATATATATATATATATATATGTAGCACCCTACAAGGTAGGTGCTAGGTAAAGCCTAGTGGGCCTTGGCTGTCTAACAGCAGGGCCATGATTTCCAGCTGGGCTGTCATGTTTCCCAGGTGTGGCTGTTGAGACTGAGGAGTCTCCCCACTGTGCTCCATGAAAGGGTTCTCATTGGGCAGTGGAGGAGACCCAGCCAATCGCACACTCAGGCCTGTATTTACCCCAGAAAGGCAGATTCTGCTGCACAGCATTCTGGGAGTGGGTATAAGTTTGAGGGGAGCACATGACGCAGAACGGCTGTCTCTCCTCCTTTCAGAGGAATCGGGTTTCCCTGGCGGCTTGCCTGAGGGGATAGAAAGCTGAGCTGAGCAGCAGAGAGGATCCGGTGGGTAGGACCAGCGGAGCTGAGAGGGGTCCAGTTTTAGGAAAGCGTTCCCAGTTCATGAGTACTGCAAACTGCCCCCTGGGGGTCTGCCTAGGGAGAGAGGGGACCACTCCGGTGAAGGTCGTGGGGATCCAGGAGCTAGCCAGCCGGTGCAGGAGCAGATGTAAAGGGGGTGCCAGTGTTGGCCCTGAAGAGAAGCAGAGAGGGTGCCAGTGTGTGGACCCTGAAGTGAAGAGGGGGTGCCTAGTGAGAGGACCCTGAAGTGTAGAGGGGGTGCCTAGTGAGAGGACCCTGAAGTACAGAGGGGGTGCCAGCGGTTGGGCCCTGAATTGTTAAAGTGTACAGCGTGCAGTGTACAGTGTTGAGAGTTGCAGAAGCAGTATACAGAGGCTACCTCAGTCAGCAAGGACTGGAGGGAGCAGTGTTCGGGACTTTTGAGTTAACCAGAGTGTCAGAAGTCAAGTTCAAGTACAGTTCGGCAAGTCAGTGTTTTTCAAGCGCCAGCAAGTGTTGTTTGGCATTCAGCTGGCGCCAAGACAGCGCTGAAAGGCATTTTTCTTCAAGGTGTCCCATTTGTACCTAGTTGCGCCAGAGGAGTATCCCACTTCCCTGAGTGGGATACTCACGCGGCTCTGGCCAGTAATCCAGCCGGAGTCCGCAGACCCGGAAGGAAGACGGGCGAAGATAGATGCAGCCGCCAGCGGGGACAACGCGGGCTTCATTTGCAGGTAAGTGTCACATAATGTGGTAGTATGCGATGCATGCTAGCACATTATGCATTTACTGCTGAATGCATAATGTGCTAGCATGAGGAGTCTCGATTTCAGCCCGCAGCTGAAAACGAGACTCCTCAGACCAGGCAAAGTTTTTCCAATCTTCTATTGTCCAATTTTGGTGAGCCTGTGCGAATTGTAGCCTCAGTTTCCTGTTCTTAGCTAACAGGAGTGGCACCCGGTGTGGTCTATTGCTGCTTCAGCCCATCTGCTTCAAGGTTGGATGTGTTGTGCTTTCAAAGATGGTATTCTGCATACCTTGGTTGTAATGAGTGGTTATTTGAGTTACTGTTGCCTTATTGTCATCTTGAACCATTCTCTGACCAGTCTGCACATTCTCCTCTGACATCAACAAGGCATTTATTTTGTCCACACAACTGTATATTTTCTCTTTTTCGGACCATTCTCTGTAAACTCTGGAGATAGTTGTGTGTGAAAATCCCAGTAGATCAGCAGTTTTTTAAATACTCAGACCAGCCTGTCTTGCACCAACAACCATGCCATGTTCAAAGACACTTAAATTCCACTTTTTCCACACCTAGTTTTCTTCACCACATTTAGATGTCTAAATGCATTGAATTGCTGACATGTGATTGGCTGATCAGCAATCTGTGTTACCAAACAATTGAACAGGTGTACCTAATAAAGTGGCTGGTCCACCTGAAGCTAATTGTTGGATCTGTATAACACTATATCGGGCATATTGACCAAGGTATTGGGAGAGGCATCTGGGCCCTTATTCCCTTTTCCTCTTTCTTCCCCTCCGCCCTCCTTCTCCAATTTTCTGGCTCGCCCTTTACCTTCCCCTCCCTCCTTCCCTCATCCTGTCCCCCCCCCCCCATTACATCTGTCCCCATCCCCAGGTGCATTCTATCGACTGAGCCATCCTTTGTCTTACATATATTTTGGGCATAATTATTGTTTTCCTTGAATAAATGAATCTCCTGTTTTAATTTAATGTAAGATACACCAGGCATTGTACCATGTCCATATGTATGCTTTGATATTGTTCTACTTCTAATACCAATAAAGCACTCCTGTTTGTTTAAAAAAAAAAAAAAAGAAAGAAAAAAGGCTGGTGAGTGTATAAAAAAACATAAACAGCGCTGTGCAAATCAAATCTCAAATATTCTAGATTGGGATTACCAGATTATGTGCACTGTTTTTTATTGCGTTTTTAATGTTCTAGGCTCAGTGTTCATTCAGCTGGGACTGGGGCCCCTCTTTCCCCACTCAAGGTATCTGGAGAGATATTCGGATTGAAGCTTATAACCTTGTCAACATGGACTATATTTCCTACATGACCGTGTTTGGTAAGTTGTTTGCTTCACAGGAGGACAAATACCTACAGCAGCCCTCAAAAATTTCACTCGCCTGCTCGCATTTGATAGGTGGAAAAATGAGGAGGGCGAGTATGGACAGGGCTGTGCTGTACCGGGACTGTTTAGCTTACACGCTTGCAGCGCGGGCAATTCTATAAGCATTGTACAGCTGCCTAGGGCCGCCCCTCTCCATCTCCCACCTGCAGCATATCCCCGCCCCGCACAGGCTCGCAGCGCGAGGATTGCAATCAGAGTTTACTGGGTGCCTAGGACCACCCCTCTCCACCTCCCTCCTGCTGCATGTACCCCTCCAGGCACAAGCTCTTGCCGCACATTTAAGTAGTGGGGCGGTGCATACCTCTATAAGGCATGTCCTATGTGGGCAGGCTCAAACCTTCTCAGGCCGGCCACCCTGTGCACCAATGCCTGACCCCCGTGGCTACAGGAGAATGGTGAATATAACACTGTGCTGTGATGTGGAGGCATTCATATAATGGGGATTGAACAAGAGGTGTGCTGTGAGGAAGGTGGGGGGGGGGGTGGTTAATTGTAGGTATAGGTATAATGGATTGGGGGGGGGGTGAAATTTGAGGCATAGGTCTAAACCATACCTTTGCCTCCATCTCCACCCAAGCCCCTAATCCATTATACCTATGCCTCCAATTCCATTCCCCCCAATCTATTGTACCGTATGATAGTTGGGGGTGGGGGGGGGGTGGAATTGGAGGCATAGATATGATAGATTGGGGGAGGAGGGGGTGGAGATGGAGGCATAGGTTTGATGGATTAGGTGGGGGGGAGGGTGAAATTGGAGGCATAGGTATGATAGCTTGAGGAGGAGGTAGGTGGAATTGGAGGCATAGGTATGATGGATTGGGGGGAGGGGGTGGGATTAGAGGTATAGGTATGATAGATTGGGGGGGGGGTGGAATTGGAGGTATAGGTATGGTGAATTGGGGGGGGTGGAATTGGAGGCATAGGTATGACCGATTGGGGGAATATTGAAGGCATAGGTGCACTTGAATGGGGGGGGGGGGGGGCTGAATGGAGGCCTAGGTATAGATAGGCAGAGAGCCAGTGAGGCTGATCGGTAAGTTAAGCAAGAAATTTATTTTTTTGCATGCGTTACCCTTCCATGTGCTCCTTGCTGCAAAGGCCAGTTATAGGTGAGGGCAGTGGCCATTTGTTTGTAATGTTGAAATACTGGCGAGGGGATGCACTGGACACCTTTGCTGCCAAAGTGATATGTGCTGTGTGTTCAGTGCGCCCCTGTACCTTTTAAGGAGGTAAGCTCCCTATAGGCTCACTGGCCCTCTCTCTATCCATTATAATGCATGTGCTTCTATTGTGGAGGCTCTTAACATTTAGAGTTAGGGCCACACAAAATACTGGGGTGCCTTGACAGGGCTCTGTAGCTTACGCATGTATTTGCAAATGTGTGCAGACTAAACCCCTGTTTTTAATGCATCCTGTTAGACAGGAAAATTCAGTTAGTTAGCAGGCTGGTCGGTAAGTTGAGCTGGGAATTTCTCTGGTTTTCTTTTGCATGTGTTGCACTTGTGTGTGCTCCTTGCTGCAAAGGCCACTTGTAGGTGAAGGCAGTGGAGGTAGAGGTGTACTAGGGGAGGCATTGGAGGTAGAGGTGCACTGGGGTAGGCGTTGGAGGTAGAGAAGGATTGTGATATAAAGGGGGTAATGTGATATGCAGGGGGGACAGAGAACATGCTGTAAGAAGAACCTTGTTGCACCCCACCACCACCAATTCAACCACCGGGAGAGGAAGAGAGCATCTGGATCAGATGAACTGTGCACTGTAAGTCAATATTGGTTCTGTGTTACTGGGATTTGTACGCCAATATAGCTGGGGGTATTATTCACTGCTGTATAATGTACTGCTGGGATTTGTAGTCCTCTATAGCTGGTGCTATTCTGCATTGTTGTATGTATTGCTGGGATATGTAGTCCTGGGGGTATTCTGTATTGCTCCTTTTTTGTTCTCCGCAGAGATGTGACACCTCATCTTATAAGAATAAGAAAGGAGCAATACAGAATACCGCCAGGACTACATATCCCAGCAATACAGGGTGTAAAAAAAAAGGTGTACAAATCCCAGTAACACAGAAACAATATTGACTTGCAGTGCACAGTCCATTTGATTCAGGTGCTCTCTTCCTCTCCTGGTCGTTGTAGTGGTGGTGGGGTGCAACAATGTTCTTACACTATGTCCTCTGTCCCCCCTGCATATCACAGTCCACCTCTACCTCCAATGCCTCCCCCAGTGCACCTCTGCCTCCACTGCCATCACCTATATCTGGCCTTTGCAGCAAGGAGCACACAGAAGGGCAACACATGCAAAAGAAAGCCAGAGAAATTCCCAGCTCGACTTACTGACCAGCCTGCTAACCAACCAAATTTTTCCTGTCTAACAGTATGTGGTAAAAACAGGGGTTTAGTCTGCACACATTTGCAAATACATGCGTAAGCCACAGAGCCCCATCGAGGCACCCCGGTATTTTCTGTAGTTCTAACTTTAAATGTTGAGAGCCTCCACAATGGAAGCACATGCATTATATAATCACTAGGCAAAGGACAGGTGAGCCTAGAGGGAGCTTGCCCCTCCTTAAAGACACAAGGGCGCACCGAACACCCAGCACACCACTATGGCAGCAAAGGTGTCCAGTGCTCCCCTTGCCAGTATATCAACATTACAAACAAATGGCCACTGCCCTCACTAATAACTGGCCTTTGCAGCAAGGAGTACATGGAAGGTTAACGCATGCAAAAAAAAACAGAAATGACTTGCTCAACTTACTGACCAGCCTGCTAACCATCCAAATTCTAAATAGGGATGGGCTCCCTCCAGGCTCACCAGGATCACCTTCTCTCTGCCTATCCATTATATTGCATGTGCTTCCACTGTGGAGGCGCTCAAAATGTAGAGACTAAATCCTTGTTTTTAATGCATACTGTTAAACAGGAAAATTCGGTTGGTTAGCAGGCTGGTCAGTAAGTTGAGCTGGGAATTTCTTTTTTTTTTTTTTTGCTTCCCCCAGTAAACCTCTAGCTCCAACGCCTCCTCCAATGCCTCCCCTCTCCAGCACACCTATATCCCCAATCCCCCCTCCCCTAGCACACCTCTACCCGGCATATCTCTGCCTCCAATTCTCCCCCCCCCCCCGCACACCTGTGCTTTTTAATGACCCCCCTAGCACACCTCATCTTCCAAACTCCCTTCTCCACCACACCCAGGCCTCCAATTCCTCCCCCTCCCAATCAAGCACATCTATGCTTTCAATATTCCCCCAATCCATCATACCTATGCCTCCAATTCCACCTCCCCCCCCCACCAATCCACCATACCTATGCCTTCAATTCCACACACCTCCTCCCCAAATCTATCAGGCCTCCAATACCACCACCCCCTCCCCCAATCTATCATACCTATGCCTCCAATTCCACCCCCTCCCACCTAATACATCACACCTATGCCTCCAATTCTACCCCCCCCAATATATCATACCTATGCCTCCAATTCCACCCCCCCCCCCCAACTATCATATGGCCTGATAGATTGGGGGGTGGAATTGGAGGCAAAGGTATGATGGATTCGGGACGAGGGGGTGGAATTGGAGACATAAGTATGATAGATTGGGGGTGGAATTGAAGGCATAGGTATGATAGATTGGGGGGGGGGCAGAATTGGAGACATATGTATAATGGATTGGGGGGGGAGGTGGAACTGGAGGCAAAGGTATGATTTAGACCTATGCCTCCAATTAACCAATTAAACCCCCCCCCCCCCAATCCAGCACATGTATACTCTAATCCCCCCACTCCCCCATCCTCCTCATAGCACACTTCTTGTTCAATCCCCCATTATACCAATGCCTCCACGTCACAGCAGTCTCATATTCACCATTCTCCTGCAGCCATGGGGGGTCAGGCATCGGTGCACAGGGTGGCCTGAGCAGGTTTGAGCCCGCCCACTTAGAATTGCCTTGCAGAGGCATGCACCACCCCACTCCTTAAATGTGCAGCAAGAGGGAGGTGGAGGGGGTGGTCCCAGACGCCCAGTAAACTCAGACTGCAATGCTCGCACTGCGAGCCTGTGCGGGGCGGGGATGTGCTGCAGGTGGGAGATGGAGAGGGGCGGCCCTAGGCAGCTGTACAATCCCTATTGAAATGGCAGTGCTGCGAGTGTGTGAGCAAGGGGGGGGGGGGTGGGGGTCACTGGCTATACATTTCTGGTACAGCACAGCCCTGTCAATACTCGCCCTCCTCATTTTTCCACTCGCCGGCTCGTTTGAGGCCTGAACTATCTTGGGTATTGGGTATTATACAGCAAGATCTTTGATGTTCAGCATGACCATTTATCATTATTCACAGGAATAGGCAATCTACACAAGTATATTTTCTATAGAGTTGCAGTTTCAGCAATGTTATATTGTTTTCCATTTTAGATCCAAATTTGTAAGTTTGTATACTTTCCAATGCTCTCCAGTAAATCCGTCGCCCATAATGATTCCTAAAAGAAGTGACTTCAGGTTAAATGCCCTGCTTATATAGTAGCTTACAGGTCCAGCCCCTACCAGCTAGGATTTTATAGCATAAAGCACCAATTTCTAACAAACCTACTATGCCCAGTCTGTTGAGGTCAATAAGATGAAAACATTATATACACAGGTCCGTATTCTGAGTTGGTCGTATGCCCTGAAGTTGCTCCTATTGGGAATTTTTTTTTGGAAAGGCTTGTAGTGTTCGCTTGTTTAGCATGGCTCCTTCTGCATAATTAACTAATATGCCCCTGTCTGGCACATATAATGCATATAGTAAAAGAACCATAGTAACTTGGATTTCATAAGAAGACTATTGTTATCTATTCACAATCTCATTAAATGAATGTTATTTCAGTACATACCTGATTGCCCCCTGTGCCACAGTCAACCAGCTCTTAACTAGAAGACAGGGTTTCAGAATAAGATTTTAAATCATAATTGAGCAGTGGTAAAATGTTAAATACTAAAGCAAGATTTAAGCCCCATACACACGCGTCGAAAATTGGCAGGGAATTTTCGTCCGACGACCAATCTGCCGATTTTCGGCTTGTTAGTATGATGCTTCCGACAACCAACTCCGACTTTTCGGCCGAAAAAAATCTGGTGTGCAGACTATAAAATTTTTGTTGGCCGTCAACACAACGGCCGATTTTCGTGCAGTCAGTACAGATTTCGACAGGGAAAAATCTGATGAGCAAGTCTGGGCATGCTCAGTGAAGAAAGAACACAAAGAAAGCAACCCAACACATGACATCACTTCTGAAGTAGAATTTTGTTGGGCGAGAAAATTTGTGTGCAGTCTAGGCACATTCCAACCAACAAAACACCACTCTGGACAAAAGACGGACGATCGGTCGGCCGATAACACGTTTCGTGTGTACGGGGCTTTAGAAAATATGTTTACAAATGCAAGTAGTCTGGCCAATAAAATGGCAGAGCTAGAACTTCTGTTTGCAGAGGAACACTTTGACTTGGTGGGAGCATCTGAAGGCAGCTGGCATGCCTCTTTAATTGATTTTCCAGGAGTAAACTCTGAATTATTAGAAAAGGTGATGTAGTATGCCTGTATGTTAGAAGTGATTCGGAAGCAAGTATGAGTAATGAATTTATTATTGAAAGAATATTGTAAGAGTGCAGCAAAATGCTTCATATAAGTGCACTAAATGCTAAAATAATTTGGAGAGTTTGTTATAAGCCCCTAGACGAGGACAAGATTTGCATCTTTCTCCCATTGAAATGGCTGGGAATTAGGGCAATGTTCTTTTAACAAGGGATTCTATTTACCCTGATATTGGTTGGGCTAATGGAACTGCACTTTTGGTAAAGACTTGTCATTTCTTAAACCTATTGCAGGATAGTTTCATGGTCAGATGGTGGAAACTCCAACTACAAAACAATGATTTGTTGGAACAATTCGTTCTGGAGTAACGAGCAATTACTCAAATTATCTCTAAATTGCAGAACTCATTACAGATGTGCAAATTTAGAGAGAATTTGAGTAGTTGCTTATTACTCAAGAACCCCTAGCACCCTCTGGAGGAACTCTAGGGTTCCAAGTTGTCTTAGTTAGGAAAGCCTGGAGCTCTTTTCTCCAGGAAGTGGTGAAAGCTTATAGAAATTTCCCTCGGTCAGCATACTTTTTCTTGCCAAACAGAATTGCTCTCTATTGAGCAAATGAATGACACATAAACATCAGGTATCCAAATGATAGAACAAAGCAGATAAAAGGAGGGAAGATGCAAGTCTTTCTATCAATGAAAAGCTAACCATGCATTATAAGGCAATACAGAAGAAACACAGATTTACAATTGTTAGCAGAAAAAGAGAAAATCAGTAGAAGATCAACCTACTCGGGGACAAGCATTAGCCCTCCTACCCCGGTTTCCAAATGTTGTCATATTTCCGGGGACAATTTCTATTAATATATGTCAATTTATACATAGGCAATACCCCATTTGTAGTAGATTCCCAGGAGGATAACGTTGGGGAGGAAGGGAAAGCCCACTTAAACAGTATCTTTTTTTTGGCATAATATAATAGGTAGGATATCAGCATCTTCGCATACTTAGGTCTTTGCTCATCATCCTGTATGCCCAGAAGGGCCAATTCTGGAGCGCACGGGATAGTCAGTAATAAACGGGTGTTAATGAGATCAAAGACATCCGTCCAAAACTGTGTAATCCTAGGAATGGTCCAAAACCTGTGGCAATATATACCCTCAGTCTTTGAACATTTAGTGCAGTCAGAAGACCGCTGCGGATAGATTCTGTGGCATAAACTACACTCTATGTAAAAACTTTGCTTGAAACTGTTTATCTCTGGAAGCTATTACCAGTTTGGAATTGTCCTCAAAGCAATCCTTCCAGTCTTCCCTGTCCAACGTAGGTATATCTGCATGCCACTGTTCCGAGAATCATTCCATCTTTGGAGGCTCAAAACTAAGTAGCGCTACCTATAACGTGGATAGTGGCTTGGATAATGACTCCTGGGCCAAATGCTCCTCAATTGGATCAATCTCAAACGTGGGTGAGTCAGGAAATTGTGAACGCACAGTGTGCCGCAGTTGGTGGTATCCAAAGGACATCAAACGGGTAAGATTAAATCTGGCAGACAGTTCCCTAAAGGGCAGAACTGTCCCAGCAGGCATG
This sequence comes from Pelophylax lessonae, assembly GCF_965119305.1. NCBI lineage: Eukaryota > Metazoa > Chordata > Amphibia > Anura > Ranidae > Pelophylax > Pelophylax lessonae. Next base: position 600,856,342 of record NC_138768.1, on the reverse strand, counting down.
ATACCCTGCAACCTGGAAGTCCTAAATTTGATAGGAGGTTGATCCAGGGATTTATCCTTCTTACAGCAAACTGCCCTATGTGGGTTGTTTTTGCCTTCTTCTAGATCAAACACAAAAAAAATATTTCTCATTAAACTTGATGGACCTGTGTCTCCTCCTTTTTTTTTTTTTTTTCATATCCTCTCCTTTTACAGATACTGCTACATCACAGTGGATGATTATTATTGAACCTGTGTTTGATGTTGCTGAAAAATCTCTTGAAGGACATGTGACAGTCAAGGTGCCAGACCTTCATCTTGAGCACGCAAGTTCTTTAATCATAGGTCCAGGACTGCAGACATCTAAAATAATGATAAAAATCAGTGAGGTAAGCCGGCCATGACAATTTGGCATTCTTTGTATACCAATCAAAAATATTCCAAGGTGTGTATGTATGTATGTATGTGTGTGTGTGTATGTATGTATGTATGTATGTGTATATATATATATATATATATAGCGTACTGTGCAAAAGTTTTAGGCAGGTGTGAAAAAATTAAGAATGCTTTCAGAAATAGAGGTGTTAGTTTATTTTTATCAATTAACAAAATTTGGTGTGACCACCCTTTGCCTTCAAAACAGAATCAATTCTTCTAGGTACATTTGCACACAGTTTTTGAAGGGACTTGGCAGGTTGGTTATTCCAAACATCTTGGAGAATTAGGCACAGATCTTCTGTGCATGTAGGCTGCCTAAAATACTTTTGTCTCTTAATGTAACATTGATGTTGAGATCAGGGCTATATCATCCCTTCCAGGACTCCTTGTTCTTTACGCTCAAGATACACTTTATTACCAAAAGTATTGGGACACCGGCCTGTACATGCACATGAACTTTAAAGGCATCCCGGTCTTAGTCCGTAGGGTTCAATATTGAATTGGCTCCAACTCAATTGAGAACTCCACCTCTTCTGGAAAGGCTGTCCACAAGGTTTAGGATTGAGTCTATGGGAATGTTTGACCGTTCTTCCAGAAGCGCATTTGTGAGGTAAGGCGCTGATGTTGGACAAGAAGGCCTGATTCGCAGTCTCCGCTCTAATTCATCCCAAAGGTGTTCTATCGAGTTCAGGCCAGTCAAGTACCTCCACCCCAAACTCACTCATCCATGTCTTTATGGACCTTGCTTTGTGCACTGGTGCACAGTCATGTTGGAACAGGAAGCGGTCCTCCCCAAACTGTTCTCACAAAGTTGGGAGCATGAAATTGTCCAAATGTCTTGGTATGCTGACGCCATAAGAGTTCCCTTCATAGGAAATAAGGGGCCAACCCCTGAAAAACAACCCCACACCATAATCCCCCCTCTACCAAATGATTTGGACCAGTGCACAAAGCAAGGTCCATAAAGACATGGATGAGCGAGTTTGGGGTGGGGGAACTTGACTGGCCTGCACAGAGTCCTGACCTTAACCCGATAAAACAATTTTAGGATAAATTAGAGCAGAGACTGTGAGCCAAGCCTTCTCGTCCACATCCGTGCCTGATCTCACAAATGAGCTTCTGGAAGAAAACATTCCCATTGCCACACTCCTAACCCTTATGGACAGCCTTCCCAGAAGAGTTGAAGCTGTTATAGCTGCAAAGGGTAGGCCAACTTAATATTGAACCCTACGGACTAAGACTGAGATGCCATAAGGGTTCTTGTGTGTGTAAAGACAGATGTCCCAATACTTTTGGTAATATAGTGTAGTTCTTAATGACATTGGCTGTATGGTTGGGGTCTTTGGCTGCAATTCTTTTATGAAGACCACTTCTGGCCAGACTTCTCGGGACAGTAGGTGGGTGTACCTGGATCACACTGGTTTCTGCCAGTTTTGTGCTGATGGCACTGCTGGACATCTACTGATGTTGAAGGGAAGTAAGCATGCTGTATCTTTAATCTGCTGCATAGGTTTCCTTGGTTGACCCCTGCATCTACAGTCAATGTTGCCTGTTTCTTTGTGCTTCTTCAAGCACATCTTGAAACCCTAGTTAGTTTTGAAATCTTTGCCTGGGAGAGGCATTTCTGATGCAGTAAAACTACATTGTGTCTTGTTGCTGTGCTCAGTCTTGCCATTGTGTTTGACCTGGGACATGAAACGGTCTTCCCAGTGCTGTATCTTGGCCAAGGCCAACAAGGCCCAGGCCTAGGGCAGCATATTGCAGGGGGGCAGCACAGAAAGAGTCCCCTCCGGCTTGTGCTACACTTTTAGTGAAGCACCAGTCTTATGGGGCAGACTGGGCCAGGAGACAAATTAGTCTGGTGCCCCCATATGTGGGTGGCCAGCATTCTGCAACTGTGGGGGCGCTGCTTCTAGTTTTGACTGTCCTATCATTATAGCGGACCTCTCATCTGAGTTCTTAGCATCTGTCTCTCTGTAGCTATGTAGGGAGGCTGAAACTGTCTGGAGTAGAAAGTCAGCTGATGGGAGCGGACCAATAGAGTGAAGGGGGAGGAGCTTTCCACTGTGTTAGGAGACCCCATGTCGGGAGAGGTGCAGTGGAGACACTTGAAGGGAGCCAGACAGGCTGTAAATACCTAGGCTGAAAAGAAAACCACACCAGTTGAGTGGAAATTGCAGGGAACCTACCTAGCTGCTACGGGACTTTTAATCTGGGTAGTAGGGATGGTGCAGATGGAAGGGAGACTGAGATGGTAAGCTACACATAGGAGATAGGTACTAAGACTTTCCTGCAAACCTTTGGGTGATCTCAATCTAATGTATACACTGTATATACTAGAAATCCCTGAGGGCTTTCAAGCTTGCAATGATGCATACGGCAGTTATTATTAAGAAATCTTATTTATTTGTCTTTGGCAGAGGAACTGCTATATATATAAAGTGACTTACCACAGATACCAGCTACTGGTAATCAATATAGAAGGTAGGTGTTAATGTTTATACAGTACCTGACTTGATTATATAGCATGAAGTACCCAGGGTAAAGAGAAAGCTACGCTATTTCGAAGAAACTTGCATTGCACTTACCTAGCTGCCAAAGAGCTTTTAATCTAGGGATGGTGCAGACACAAGGGACACTGACATGGTCACCTATACCTGGCAAGTAGGTAATAGGACTCTCCTGCAATCCTTTGCTTATGTCAGTTGAACATATTTGGAAATCCTAATTTTATTTCTGTTGATTGCCGATGAGTAAAATAAACAGATGGATTTATTTGCTCCTGCCCCCAATCCTTCCTTTGCTCAATGCCTGTACCACCTACCCTTATCACTGTGCTATATGTTTTCTGCTGCACCACTGGCATGGTTATATCCTTAGTCCTCTTCATAAATTAGGCAGAAATTTGTGAACTAGAATTATAGGCAACACCTTTTTTCCTTGGATAGAGTAAGGGGAGGGTTATGGGTCCTGTCAGTTTATTTTTTTGCCATCCCTGTCCCATTGTGGAGATTTCCCTTCATTTCCTGCCCCATAGCCAAACAGGAAGTGAGAGGAAATCTCTGCAATTTAAGGCGATCCATTGCCTGCCCGCCCCCCCCCCCCCCCAAGGCTCTCAGAAATAGTGTCCCCAATGGAAAATTTCAGGGTGGGTTGTAGATAGGAAGGGGCGGGTCATATTTAAATTAGGGGGTGCGTGAGTTTAGTCAGGCCTAGGGCAGCACAAAACCTAAATACACCACTGGGTCTTCCACAACCTCATCTTCGTAACAGAGTTTGGCTGTTCTTCACCCAGTTTTACATATCCTACACAGTTGTTTGTTTCAGGTAATGACTGTGTTTCAACCTGCATATGAAATTGATGATCATTAGCACCTGCGTGGTATAATTGATTAATCATACACCTGACTCCAATCCTGCAAAATCCCTGACTTTGTGCAAGTGTAAGACCTGATGCTGGTTGAAAGCCAAATGGTAGTCACACCAAATACTGAATTGATTTGATTTAGATTTTTCTTCTGTTCGCTCACTTTGCATTTTGTAAATTGATAAAAAATAAACAATAAAATGCATATTTTTGAATGCATTCTTACTTTTACAGCATTTCTTCACACCTGCCTAAAACTGTGGCACAGTATTGTGTGTATATATAATAAGAACCATGTTTTATTACAACAACAAACAGGCTGAATATCTACTGTTACAGGTTTCCTCTTAGTGCTGGTTCACATATATGCGATGCGGGTTCCCGCATCGCATTCAACTCACAGGCAGTTCACACTTCCATATGCGAATCTCTGGGGGTGTCAATACAAAGTTAACGACACCCCCAGATAATTTCACATATCTCAGTGGGAACTGTCAATTAAGACATGAATCGGTTCAAATAGGTGTGAACACCTATGCAATCCGATTTTGGTGCGGACCCAAATAAGGGTACTGTGCGAGTTGTATACGAATGCAATGCAAATTCAGCCATACAATCTGTATGGCTGAATTTGTATCACACAGACATCACATGTGATTTTTTCAGAGCAGTACGCTCCGAATCACGTGCAAGGTCTGTCATCGCACATATGTGAACCGGGACTCGTAGCTGTACATACAGTATCTCACAAAAGTGAGTACACCCCTCACATTTTTTGTAAATATTTTATTTTATCTTTTCATGTGGCAACACTAAAGAAATTACACTTTGCTACAATATAAAGTAGTGAGTGTACAGCTTGTAAACCAGTATGAATTTGCTGTCCCCTCAAAATAACTCAACACACTGCCATTAATGTCTAAACCGCTGGCAAAAAAGTGAGTACACCCTAAGTGAAAATGTCCAAATTGGGCCCAATTAGCCATTTTCCCTCCCCGGAGTCATGTTACTCGTTAGTGTTACAAGGTCTCAGGTGTGAATGAGGAGCAGGTGTGTTAAATTTGGTGTGATCACTCGAACACTCGCATACTGGTCACTGGATGTTCAACATGGCACCTTATGGCAAAGAACTCTGAGGATGTGAAAAAAAGAATTGTTGCTCTACATAAGGATGGCCTAGGCTATAAGAAGATTGCCAAGACCCTGAAACTGAGCTGCAGCACAATGGCCAAGACCATACAGCGGTTTACCAGGACAGATTCCACTCAGAACAGGCCATTGCCATGGTCGACCAAAGTAATTGAGTGCACGTGCTCAGCGTCATATCCAGACGACAACTTTGGGAAATAGACATATGAGTGCTGTCAGCATTGCTGCAGAGGTTGTTGAAGGGGTGGGGGGGTCAGCCTGTCAGTGCTCAGACCATACGCCACACACTGCATCAAATTGGTCTGCGTGGCTATCGTCCCAGAAGGAAGCCTCTTCTAAAGATGATGCACAAGAAAGCCCGCAAACAGTTTACCGAAGACAAGCAGACTAAGGGCATGGATTACTGGAACCATGTCCTGTGGTCTGATGAGACCAAGATTACTTATTTGGTTCAGATGGTATCAACCGTGTGTGACGGCAATCGGGTGAGAAGTACAAAGACAAGTGTGTCTTGCCTACAGTCAAGCATGGTGGTGGGAGTGTCATGGTCTGGGGCTGCATGAGTGCTTCTGGCACTGAGGAGCTACAGTTCTTTGAGGAAACCACGGATGCCAATGTGTACTGTGACATCCTGGAGCAGAGCATAATCCTGTCCCTTTGGAGACTGGGCCACAGGGCAGTATTCCAGCATAAAGACCCCAAATAAAAGCAAACTTTCAAGACAACCACTGTCTTGCTAAAGAAGCTGAGGGTAAAGGTGATGGACTGGCCAAGCATGTCTCCAGATCTATATTCTAATGAGCATTTGTGGGGCATCCTCAAATGGAAGGTGGAGGAGTGCAAGGTGTCTGAACATCCACCAGCTCTGTGATGTCATCATGGACGAGTGGAAGAGGACTCCAGTGGCAACCTGTGAAGCTCTGGTGAACTCCATGCCCAAGAGGGTTAAGGCAGTGCTGGAAAATAATGGTGGCCACGCAAAATATTGACATTTCGGACCCAATTTTGACATTTTACCTTAGGGGTGTACTCACTTTTGTTGCCAGCGGTTTAGACATTAATGGCTATTTGTTGAGTTATTTTGAGGGGGCAGCAAATTTACACTGTTATACAAGCTGTACACTCAGTACTTTTACATTGTAGCAAAGTGTGATTTCTTCAGTGTTGTCACATGAAAAGATATAATATATTTACAAAAATATGAGGGGTGTACTCACTTTTGTGAGATGCTGTATACTGGTGTCAATATCATATCGTAGCTCACTGGTTGATAATTAGACCTCAACAACAATGGAACATCTGTATCTTGTATATGTATCTGTATATGGCTAAGGCATTTTGAGTTTCCTCCTCTTCAGGGGGAAAAATAAATATCTTTTTGTTTTGAGAGAGATATTTATAAACCGTCTATGCCAAAATGTAAAAATGGCCCACCCTGTGCACTCCAAAGCTGGTGAGACCCTAAGCGGAAGGGGGTGGGGAAGCATGCAAAGATCCAAGGGTCAGCAGGGACACACAAATATGTGCTTGACAAGGTCCATCCAAAGGTACTATAATGATTAAATATTCAGCCAGAACACATAACAGAGCATCAGATGGGGAACTCCAAACTTCTGGTTCAGGTCCGTGCGTCTGACAACACTTTTTTTTGTTGATGCCTTTCATCACCTGACTTCTACTTCAAAAATGCTTTGAAATCCATGAAATACTTAGTTACTATTAGATCCAGCTATATTTGACCCATTATTTCACCTATTTCAAAAAGAGTGAAAACGTCTGGTGAGAGTTTTTAATGGCTTATTTTAAAGATGGTGGAAGAGACTACCGCACAAAATATTTTATTTGTTGAAAGTTCATTTTGCTGTGTAAATTCTTCAGTTTCCTTTTAAGTCATTGAAATATAAGTGCTGGTATATTCACATTCAGATCCACAGAGCAGGGTTGTCGGGAAAGACCAGGGGTGTCCCTGGCCTGTGAAGATATTCAGCCGGTTTGTTTTATTTGTTCTAATTTTGATATATAAAAACATGTTTTTTATTATATATCTGTGTTAAGCCTCTGTTCACGTATATGCTCTTTTGTGGGCCGCTTTGCTTGGGCACGCAAGCCTATTAATTTGTTTGTATCTGTAAGACTATGTAAATGTATCTACTCCTTTATCATGTTAAATGATTGCCTCTGCATTTGATTTTTACTGGTTTTGGTAATAACTTAAGACTTAAGCTGTGAAGGGCAGGTGCAAGTCTGAAATGGAGAGTCGCACACCGCCGGTATCATCCACAAGAAACATTATTGGAGACCTCTCGGACAAAGTGGTTCTGCAATGGCATTCTTTCTAATCAGTCTCCAATAAAGTTTCTGGTAAATGATACCAGCAGTGTGCAATTCTCCTTTTTGACTGGCATAAAATTGTATTATTTTTCATAATAATTATAAGCAGTTGCCCAAGTCAAACCATTACCCACCATCCGAAGTCAAAAGTCCTCCACCCTGCCTTACATCACAGTGTACCCCCCTTGTGGTGCTACTGGGAAGAAGTTGGGGGCGGAGCTGAGAAGCTGAAAGTGCAGGGTCTGGAGGAAGACCAGAGGAGGGCTGGAGTCAGCTGCCGGAGTCTGCTGAATGCTGAGACCAGGGGAAGCAGAGACAAGCGGGTGCTGTGGTTGCAGCAGAGGCACAGGATCTGTAGGAGGAGTTCTGTTGTTGACTGCTGTGACGGGGGGGGGGTGGATACGAGTGGGGTGCACTAGCTATGTGAGAGGTGCAAGGGCCACATAAAATGGCCAGGGGGACCATTTGGCCCCAGGCCTTGTGTTTGACACTTGTTTTGTAAGATATTGTTTGCAAAATCACATTTAACCACACTAACTAAACTCTAGGGGAAATTCACTTGCAAAGTTGCCTTTAGTAAATCAAACCCATAGTTTCAGCACAATAATACATTTTTTCATTTTCTTCTTCTGTTTTTAGAATGCATCAATAAATTTGTGGTGGCCAAGTGGATATGGAATGCAAAGTGGCTACAATATGTCGGTTAATTTTAGCATTGAGAATGATTACATTTTTCAGACAACAACCAAGGTATGAAGATGTGTTTCTGTTTTTACTTTTTTGTAATTTACTGCTGTTCTAAGATGACCCTTTTCTAGGTGTGAAATCTCACCTTAAAGAAGCACTTTGCTAAGCACAAGTTTCATTAGCTGTTTGTTACATTCGCCATATTTGTGGTACAAGGTACTTGGTATAATCTGTTTTGCATCTTTCACAGTTTTCGATATTTATCAATTATTTTCCATTGATTCCTTTTGAGGGACATGCCACACGCTTTTGCTTGCTTGCTCGCATGCATCCACCACACAACTGATGCCCTATAAATAAGGACTTTAGGATTGAAATTGTATTCTGTACCAAAACTGATGGTGGGTAAGGTTTAGAACTTTGTAGAAGGTGCAGAGTAAAGGGTGATATAAGGTCTGTATACAGTAAACCCCCCTCCATTGCGGGGGTTACGTTCCAGACCCAGCCGCGAAAAGTGAAATTCCGCGAAATAGAAAAACCCTATTAAAATGCATTGTAGGCATGATTTTTTTACTGTCACTGTACGTGTAGAAGCATTTTAAGGTCTTTAAACACACTTTTAAAACAATAGAAACTCATTTAAACACATAAAAGATACTTAGAGACAGAGCAAGAGCTATGAAAAACACAAAAATCTTTAATTTTCAATGATTTATATAGTAAAATAACATTACAAAAAAAAACGCAAATTACCGGGACCGCAAAAACTGAACCGCGATGTAGCGGGGGATTACTGTATGCATATAAATCTAAGCAGGCTAAATGTATCCAGGCAAGCTCACTGTCTAAATTCTCCTGCTTCTTCCTTTTATATATTATCATTCTTCACTAACTTCATAAAATTCGACAAAATAAAAATTTACACTGGAATTCTTTCTAAAAAAGAAAAAAAAAATGGAGATCTTCTTTGTTTAGTTTGCAGTTCATACAAAGCTGGGTGTGTCAAGATATTTTGTTATCAGCTGTTTTCAGGCTGATCATTTAGGCTGTTACTGTTCTTCAAAGGCCTTACTTGACAGAAAGTGAACTTTGTAACAAAATATCACTCCATAAAAGGCTTATTCTTGATGACAATGCAAAGAATGGTGAAGATATTTAAGTACAATAACCTATTATAACCCAACTATGTAACTGTCCTTCTTTGATGCCAAATGAGTGAAAAAAATAACCTGGTTGTATTGTCAAATTGTGTCCTTTGTGTGGCATAGTGCAAAACCTTGTCTAAATAAATCAACCCCTACTAGAAGCATATACTTGGTTGGACTCAGCCTATTACATCTCCATAAATCCGTGCAAACAGCACAACTACTAGCCCAAATACCTACATTCCATGCCACATTCAAAACTCCTATCTGGGTGGCATTAGAATTTCTCAACTGTGACCATATCAAGGTCCACTATTTGCTTTGGCTTCACCCATCTGGTAGACAATCCGATTAAAGAATGGATGGATTGAAAGAAATATCACATAAGTGTGACTAAAGATTGAGTCAAATCTTTTATGCTTTTATAGCAAGAGAAAGCAGTACCACATCGAGAACTTTTTAGTTATTTGCAAATCAAACATTTCTTACACTCCTAAATCTGTTCTCCAGATGGCGCTAGGATGCTCTCTTTGTTTGAACCCAAATGCACCAATGGCCACCACATGCCTGCTCTAATCTTACTCATTTACTCCCTACTCTTGTCCTCTTCCTCGAATTACCTCCCTACCTATACCCAAAAATAGTCATCTGGTTTAGGTGCAAAGCTGGATACACATGACTGGTCTCATATTTTGGAAATGACCAAATCCTTGTCAAACAATGTATTAGTCACTGAAACAATTTACAATGCTCTGACCAGATGGTACCTAGTTCCCCTATAGATTTGCTCGCTATGCTCCAGGTTAACCTAAGCAATGCTTTCAGGATTGTGGAAGCTAGGCACTTTTTTCATGTATGGTGGACTTGTCCTGTAATACACCAATTTTGGAAAGATGACTTTTGGATAATGTTAGCATTCTCAGATGCCGCAGTTCCTTTGTTTTGGCTCAACACACTCTCCTAAATCTTAAACTTCTGGGTAAAACTAAACCCATTTTTAATTTGATATTGCATCAGCTTAGGCTGCATTCACACTTGAGCGTAACGTTTTCGCGCGTTATTTTTACCGCGATTTTCAGGCCTTTTTTTCAGGCATTTTTGGAGGCAGGCATTGACATGTATCAAAAACGCTGGTAATCAGCCCAAAAAGAAGCTCATGTACTTTTTTTTAGCTACAGGCGTTTTGCAAAACGCTCAGATGTGAACAGGGGCCATTTAAATGAATGGGGTTTTACTTGTTGGGCGTTTTGGAACATTTTTGTGAGCGTTTTTGGAGCTGAAAAACACTCAACGCCCAGGTGTGAATGGAGCCTTAGGGTGATGATTGCTAAGGCCTGGAAGACACCCACCGTCTCTTGGAATTAAACCAAATCTGGAATTAATTCAGTCCTCCTCTACAAAAAACTGAAAGTTAAACTCAATGGCAAATTGGTAACCTTTCTCTCCACATGGCTACCCTGGACATCTTGCCTTCTGTCTGCGGGATTTGACCAAGACTGTCTGTATACTGTAAAGTGTATACAGTTTCCAGGAAAGGGCCTGGAGGTCCCACAGGTCATCATGATGGATCTGGCATTCTTATATGCATGAAACACATCCAACCACCTTCGTGCAAGCATCAAAGAGTGCCTTAATATGCAGTCAGCTCAGTAGTAGACCTGGAAGCCCAGAAACCAGACTGTGTTTGCACATACCTTGAAATGCTAGAGAGCCCAGAAGTTAGTAAAAAGGGGGCAGCATTCAAATGTGAGATTTAGAAGTGGGAGGGGCATTTCATAGCTATAACATGCCAATAAAATTGAGTGATACACAAATGTATGAAGAGACACATTTGCTAAATACCCAATTTATTTTCTGTATTGGGAGGAAGTGCTGCTCTTTTGTGCTACCTAAATGTATGTATTACCATGGCTAAATTCAGGAAATGGCTCTGAATTTTCACTGCCCTCAACTGTCTTTATTTAGATGAAGCTTGCACTGAACTGCCCCAATGTATAAATTACATGGTATAATATTTTCCCACTTTGTGCTTTCCCACAGATTTACTTTCGCACAGTGGAGCTCATCGAAGAGCCAATTGCAGGTTCTCCTGGCCTGTCTTTCTATATGAAGATTAATGGAATTCCCATATTTCTAAAAGGCTCCAACTGGATACCAGCTGATTCTTTCCAAGACAGGGTTAACTCTAAAGAGTGGGTACAATATTCAAGGGAGATTATGGCATAGAGATTTGTCTAAATAGATAAACCAGTTAATTTTTTGATTTTCCATAGTTCCATATTATTCCTATCAATGAATACAAACTTCAAATAAGCCTTAACATTAGTGACCTCACTGGCCTTCTTAAACATTGGCACTCCTGCTTTTACATTATTGCATATGTGCTATGGTAAACTGTGTACTTCGTTGCTGTGTATGGGGAGATATAATAGAGTAGCAGATAGTAGATAATGGAGATCCCTCAAAGTCATGTCAAATAGTCTCCTATCTTACTTTGTAGTGAACTATAAGAGTTTAAAGCCGTATTAAATCCAAAAGAACACATTTACAGTATTATATTGCAGCTTACCAATTCTTAGATGTAGTGGCTGTATTCGTTTTTCTTTTTTGGATTTTCTTTCTTCTATTTTCATCTGGTAATCCAGCCAGCAAGTCTGTTATTTTTCACAGCACAAGCTTTCCAGCAGAATGTATCAGTTTTATATAGAGATTACATGGAGACAAACCACTTAACACTGGCAGGGGTGATTAAAATGATCTGCTTTTATTTATTCATGTAAAATCTGTATCTCAAAAAGAAAAAAACTGTTTATTGTAACTGATTATACAGTGTGAACTGGAGTTTGGCTGTCTTCAATTTGTTGGTGTATCTAAATCTGCTAACCACCCTCCCATACATGACAATGCTGCTGCGCCTCTTGTTCTCATTCCTCTAGAGCTGGAGTGCATGGCAGCAGATTCAAAGCTTCCCTTTGACTAGGTAAGTGACAGATAAGCACATTGGGATGGCCTGGGCAGAAAAGACTATAGAAAAGGCTTCTATTTATAATGGAATGTGAAATTCTGCCTGAAAAAGCGAACTTAGCCTTAAATGAAACCAAACAAAGCAAAAGGATATAGACTGATGGAACAAGGACATTTTTATTTTTTTTTTCCAGTTGATGATCCTAAAAGTGTAAAATTAGCACTATTTGGTCAATTTTTTTCCTTTTTTTATTTTCTACTACTGCAGCTTGAATTATTGATCAGTTATAAAAACCCAGTGTAAGTGTATTTTATGTGCCAATGATTGTATTTTTATTTATAACAGGCTCCATGTCTTGCTCCGTTCAGTTGTCGATGCCAATATGAACACTCTACGTGTCTGGGGTGGAGGAATATACGAGAGTGATGACTTCTACAGTTTATGCAATGAATTAGGAATTATGGTAATTTCACACCAAGTCACGTGTGCAGATTTCTACAAGTATTAGTGTTTCATTGGACGATGGGCGTTTCTTTTAAAATCTGCTTCAGTATATTGGCTAGAAATCTATTAAGAAAAAAGTTTCTTGCGTTTGGAAGTAAAGAAAATAATGGAGCTGCTGCACCCAAATACACCTGAATACCAGGTATTAAGTGATTGAAAATAAAACAAAGCAAAGGTGCACGGCCTCCTTAAAACATATTCTAAAAAATAATCTTAAGTGATCAAACATTTAATGAGAACTAATTAGAAGTATAAACTCAGTGCATGTATCATCAAACATGGAAATTAGTCACATGATTGCCACACATCATGTGATACACTATAATCAAAAATCAAAGTGCACCATATTAAATATATGAAAACCTAATCATATAAACAAGGTGTAAAACAAGAACTACATTAATAGAAGTGTAAAAAGTCAGTCAAAAGTAAAGTCCATATATGCATGCTGGAAAGTTCTCCGTGCTCTCTGTAAACAATTAAGTAGCAAATGTGCTCCAAAAGTGCCCATGCAATATAGAAGCTCCTTACCATAACCAAATGATCTTAAATTATAGAGATCATTACACGCGGTGTATAATACAAACAGTCAACATTCACAGACTAGGAATCCCCATATGATTCCAGGATCCAAAGCTCAGGAAACTATATCTTTCCAGTTGCCACAGACCCAACTCCACCCGACGCGTTTCCCCATAAGAGGCGTCCTCTGGGATTGGAGAATCCCAATCCCAGAAGATGCCTCTTACAGGGAAAGGCATTGGGTGAAGTTGGGTCAGTGATGTCATCACACCGAAGCTGCCTAGATGACACTGCGGCTGAGGCTTGTTTGCTTGCTATCCTGATTCATGCTTTTATTTTCTTTGTTAAATGTAGGTGCAACATCTCCATGCTGTCAAAAATCTTTATCAAATGAGTCGCGCTATGAGACTTCCTTTTTTTCTGCCCATTGTGAGTGGTGTAGTTCACCTCAGAAGCTAGATTTGCAATTGGACAGATATAGTTTCCTGAGCTTTGGATCCTGGAATCGTATGGAGATTCCTGTTCTGTGAATAGTGGCTGTTTGGATTATACACACTCTCTATAATTTGAGATAATTTGGTTCATTTAGGGAGTTGCTATATTGCACGGGCACTTTTGGAGCACATTTGCTACCTAATTGTTTACAGAGAGCACTGAGCACCTCCAACACGCATATATGGACTTTATTTTTGACTGACTTTTTACACTCAAATGTATTTCTTATTTTGTACCTTGTTTATATGCTTACGTTTTCATATATTTAATATTGTGCACTTTTGTGTGGCAATCATGTGACTATTTTCCATGTTTGATGATACATGCACTGGGTTATACTCCTAATTTAGTTCTCATTATATTTCGATCACTTAAAAATATTTTTTAAGGAGGCAGCGCACCTTTTCTTTATTTTAAATTGGCTAGAACGAGGCTTCCTCACTCACGGGGCTGCACTTTGTGAATGGTCCTGCAGCCTTCTGGCACCTGTGACATGTCCCAGAAAGCTGCAGGCAAAAACCTAAACCAGGTACCCGCTCCACCCAAAAAATAAATGTATACAAAAAGTGATTGGGGGGGGGGGGGTTGTGGTTTAAGCAAAACTTCCCTTTTGGGTAAAGTTCTGCCTCAACTCCTTTTTAATATGGTGTGCGCCAAAGAAGTTCTCCATCTTGGTGTAATGTCTCACACTGGTTTTGGTCAAAAGATCCCAGTTTGTTATAAGAGTTTTTACATATATAATATATGTGTATATTAACTTGTTGTTCTGGTAGGTCTGGCATGACTTTATGTTTGCATGTTCTCTTTACCCGACTGATGACTGGTTTTTGGACACAGTGAAAGCAGAAGTCACTCATCAGGTAAAAAGTCAATTTGTTTTATTACATTGATAAATTTAACAACTTTCAGCAAATTATTTTATTTTAAACTTGACTGTATAGATTATTGACATACATCGCATACAATAACATTGTGAATGATGCACATCACAGTTAGAGCCATAACTAAAGATCATGGGGCTCCTAAGCAAAATATGAATTATCTCCCTACTGTCATTGATCGTAATATAAAGCCTATCAAAATCAAGTACAGGTAGCAGTAGAACTATCAATATCTGCAAAGTCAGTACATTACTAAAGATCAGAACTAGGAAAATGGGGAAAATGTAATATTTTACACTATGACCTAATTAGTAGAACTCCTACACACAATTGTGTGATAATATAACCCCAAAAAAATATTAAATTGCAGCTTACCAACTCTTAGATGTGGTGACTGCATTAGTTTCCTTTTCTATTTTCACCTAGTGATCCTGCAAATAAGTCTGTTATTTTTCAACTTACTTTAACAGACCAAGTTACTTTAACAGAGTTTCAATTAGAGGGTTTAGACAAACCATTTAACACTGACAGAGGTGCTTACAAGGATCAGCTTTTATTAATTTATATACAACTTTTATCCCAAAAGGTGAAACATTGTTGGCTGTAACTGTTTATAAAGTGTTAGCTGGCGTTCAACTTCAATTTGTTAGTCAAGTACATCTAAATCTGCCAGTCTAAAACTACTCTCTCCCCAGACTGACAATGCTGCTGTCCAATGTGTCTGGATTAGCCCCCGATCACATCGGTGCCACTTCAGTTTCAAATGGCATGAGAAGTCGTACCGCATTGGCAGAAATTGAACAGTTCATATCTCTGTGACTCATGTCGCAGCGATTATGAAAAAAGTTCCTGCACTACTTTTTACCGATTTAATTGCAACTAGCATAGACTTCTGTTAAATGAAGTCGCAAGCCACAATGAAATTGGCAGTGCAAACCACACTGATGGGCAGCTTTGAAATCGCACTGAAGTAGTGCGATTTCAAAGCCACACAGGTGTGAATCAGGGCTCTCTACTTCATCCAAAATGCAGACACCCCAAGGGTGGCCATACATGGATCGAAGTTCGGCCAGTTCAGCAAGGACCGGCTGAAGTTCGATTCATGTATGGACAGGCTAGTTTTACAGAAGTCGATCAAATTCTGTACAACCACCCTCTCTGGTTTTTCTGAACAATCTATAGCTGGCAACACTGATCATTGTATTCTCACGGTGGGGAGACTTCCCCGCTGTGAGAACACAATAACACAGTGAGATATTTCTCCGTCCACCTCAAATGTGTGAATGGGGAAAGTCTTTCTTGGTTGAATGGAAAAAGAAATGACCAATGCATGGGCTTCTTAGGATAGGAAGTGTATTACTGGCTGAATCACTAGACGAAATAAAGGGAAAAAGAATAATATAAAAAAAGGAATGCAGCCACCATATCTAAAGATTGATAAGCTTTTTTATTTGGGGGTTTAATATTGCTTTATTAATACAATGAGCGATAGGTTTTCTCTTCATGTGCACGAAGATTTTCTATGTTTAAATTATCTGAACAGCCACTCACATTGGGGTCCCTTCTACTCACACAGATCACAGTACTAATTATGATGGATAAATGCAAACTAGTTTTTATGATTTATTAAAACTTTTAACTGCAAAGTTTTTACACTTTTATAACCATGTTTTTATTGGTTGTCCTGGTCCTGTTGTGCTTACAATTGATACACATAAAGTTTCTGTACTTTACAGCAGTTTATCACATGCTATTCTTTTTGTTACGATGTTGATCTAGATCAGAAGACTGAAATCTCACCCCTGTATTATTGTCTGGAGCGGTAACAATGAGAATGAGGCTGCAATTGCCAGTGATTGGTTTTCAATACCTCGCTCTATGAGAAAGGTGTATGCACAAGACTATATTACTCTCTACATAAATACCATTAGAGAGCTTGTTATTAAGGTAAGCAACAATCAAACACAGGAAGGTTTTTATGTAAATCCAATTTCGCCCCTGTAATACAAAGCTGATTTAGTTCTGTTTTTATGGCCAGATTTTACATTTTCATCTTTGGCTAATCAAAGAAAATTACAGTGAAGCAATTGTAGAAGCCATGCAACCTAATAGGAGCAAGCTACAGTACCAGTGGTATTTTATAGTTCTGATTAGTCACTTCCAGGATTGTGTGGTTAGCAGTGGCTACATGCTACCATGTACTTGTTCCTATTATTGATTTGAAGGTGATTATTGATTTGCAGGTCACAGAACTAGAACATGTCCATGTAGCTTTTTTTTGCAATCTGAACCAGATCATCCACACAGCAACCTAAGCAGCAGTATAGGGCCAGGTAGATTTTAGGGGGGCAAATTTACAACCTTCATGCTCCTGCAGTAAACCAGGAGGAAAGTACAGTTGGGCAAAACTGTGCACATGCCTTGCACTTCACAGGGGGGGGGGGGGGGGGTACACTTACATAGTTAACTTTTATCTTACATAGTTAATCGGGTTAAAAAAAGACACAAGTCCATCGGGCTCAACCAATAAAAAAAAAAAAAAAAAAAAAAAGAAAAATGAGAACCCAACCATACAATCCCATATACACAATCCTATACCCGCAGTTGATCCAGAAGAAGGTGAAAAAACCCCAGCAAAGCATGATCCAATTTACTACAGCAGGGTAAAAAAATTCCTTCCCAATCCCCCGAGAGGCAATCGGATATTCCCTGGATCAACTTTACCTATAAATATTAGTACCCATTTATATTATGTACACCTAGTAAAGAATCCAGGCCTTTTTTTAAAGCAATTTAGTGAGCTGCCCAGAACCACCTCTGGAGGGAGTCTATTCCACATTTTCACAGCTCTTACGGTGAAGAAACCTTTCCGTATTTGGAGACTAAATCTGTTTTCCTCTAGACGTAAAGAGTGCCCCCTTGTCCTCTGTGTTGACCTTAAAGTGAACAACTCTGGGTAAAGTGAACAACTTGTAGGGCAATTAGTGTCTGATGAGCCCATGCCAGGGCAACCATTGCAAACTGGGAATAGGGAGCTTATCTATGCCTATTGCAATCCTTATCATTGTCCATAGAAGAAATTGGAGACCAAAGCTGCTACTTTGCCTAGAGTCTCATTCAGTCTTTGTTCACACTGCCGCGGCTTCAAAGTCTGCGCAACTTTATTGCAGCTTGCAAAGGACTTCATTAACAGACATCAATGCAAGTCGTGTTAAAGTGACCCCAAAGTAGTATAGGAACCTGTTTCTAAGTCGGAGCAACTTGAGTCGCACCGATTAGAATGGTTCCATTGCCGTTAATGTGGCTCGACTTGTCATGCGCCTTTGAACCCTCAAGTCGCATGACAAGTATCGGCAGTGTGTACCAGGGCTTAACCTTAATCCCTCTCTGATTGCAATAGTCACTGATAATTTTATTATATAATTTTATCATTCTGTTAATTTTAATGATATTTTTATTGTTAATAAACTGATCTTTTTGTATAACAATTGTTTTGTAAAGAAATGTTTTGTCACCTAGATAAAGAGGACCTGTGTCCTGGAATCTTTGGTATTTGACATATTCATGTGAAGATAACTGCACAAAGCAGTGAAGTAAAAAAACAGAACCTCTGGAAAGTTTTTACTGTTGTGTGTGCCTTTTCATCCCCATCCCCTCACTTTTTGTCTTGTCCCGGGGATAATAAAATAAAGAGTAATCTCCCCAGTTGAGGTCACCTTTAATAATACCACAGAGTCACTTATAGAAAGGCCAGCCTGCAGCTTTTTAGTGACACCAGAGTGCTTCTTTAAAAGTCATCTACGATTTGTGCTCTTTGCTTTTTTTTACATTTAATATTGTTTATTTTGTGCTTCTGCACAGATGGATGGGACTCGTCCTTTCATTGCTTCAAGCCCTACCAATGGGAGAGAGACCATCAAAGAGCACTGGCTTTCCAAAAATCCATATGACAATCACTATGGTGACACACATTACTACAACTATGTCACAGACTGTTGGGATTGGAAGTCATACCCTAGGTCTCGCTTTGCTTCTGAATATGGTTTCCAGTCTTGGCCATCTTTTAGTACAGTCGCTCAGGTAAAGCAAGTCATTTCATGTACTTCTATGAAGAATATTGGCTATTTATTAGAGTTGTATGGGGTCTTTTAACCGCTTCTGTGTATTTACGTCGCTACTTTGACGGTAAATACCGGGGTTATGGCAGCAGATAGCTGCCATAACCCTGGTATTTTCTTACACGGCTGGCTTTAGCATAAAAGTGGCCCCAGCAGCGGATTCACCATGGGATTACTTTTATGGGCGGCAGGAGAGGTGCCCCCCCCCCCCAATTCCTGGTCGTTTTCCCCACTTACCAGAGCCGTCAGTTGCGAGGAAAATGATCTGATCCCATGTGTTGCTGTGCAGGAAGTCGAGTGAGAAGGAAAATAAATAATAATAAAAAAAAATTTAAAGTGCCCCGTCCCTCTGAGCTTGCACGCAGACGAAGACGCGAACGCATATGCAAGTTGCGCCCACATATGTAAACGGTGTTCAAACCACACATGTGAGATATTGCTGCAATTGTTAGAGCAAGAGCAATAATTCTAGCCCTAGACCTCCTCTGTAACTCTAAAATGGTAACTGTAGAAATTTTTAATGCGTCGCCTATGGAGATTTTCAAGTACCAAAGTTTGTCTCCATTCCACGAGCGCACAATTTTGAAGCATGACAGGTTGGTTATCAATTTACTCGGTGTAACATTATCTTTTCAAATTATAATACTTTCTAATTTAAAAAAATTGGGCTCAACTTACTGTTTTCTTATTCAAAACAATGTATTTTTTCCCCAAAAAATGCATTTGTAAGACCGCTGCGCAAATATATGGTGTGACTATGAAGTATTGCAACAGTCTTCATTTTATTCTCTAGGGTCTCTGCTAAAAAAAATACAGATTTTAACTTGTAAACAATAAGTGTCAGAAATAGGGGCCTGGTCCTTAAGTGGTTAAGTATGCCCACATTTTAAACAAGTCTAGTACAAGGTATAGTTTGGTAAATAGATTGAAGAATTCCATTCTGTGTAAGTCTGTCTTTGATACTATAGATTAATTTTATGAGTCTGAAGAATTTAAGTCGGAAATCATACTTTAAAAAGCACAAACTGACAAACTTTTAGGTAAGTACCACATTTGCCAGCTGATGCTTGGCTTGGATGGAAACCTCTTTTGTATAGCACAAATGTAACATTATTGTGCTCCAGATAAGATTCTATTTTGATTTTATACAGTATAGGGAACCCAAATTGTTTTACATCGAAGAGAAAAATGAGTGAATCTAATGTATGTAGAACCAATTTTCACACAATATATAAAGGGGTTATAAAGTCAGAAGGTTTTTTTTCTTTATCTTAAAGCATTCTATGCATTAGGATAAAAAGCCTTCTGTGTGCAGCAACCCCTCCCCCCCATCTAAATCCAGCGATATTGCAGGAGTGTCTCGGCTGCCCGGGACCCCCTCCTCCTCATGCCCGGTACCCCCTCCCAGAGAGTGCAGGATACAGAATAAAATGAAGATCACCCCCAGCAGTCCGAATTCCTCCTCAGTAAAGCCCCTTACCTCAGTATAGACCCCCCCCCTCCCCTAATCCAACCCCCGATCTGTACAGATCTTCCTCACCAGATGCAGCAATTCAGAGTGAGGGTTGTATCCTGTGAGTGGACCAGAATAGGAGTCTTCCTCTGCTCTTAAGGCCCTGTTCACACATATGCGAATTGGATGTGGGTTTCCCCGCATCCAGTTTGCATGACAGGGGAGTTTGACCTGCTCCATGGAGCCGGTTCACACAGCTCTGGGGTGGCCACGGTCTGCATGTAAAAAGGGTCCTGTGCATCTTTTGGTTCCGATTCACGTGACAATTCTGGCAAAAAAACCTGATTCGCACCTGAATTGGTGAACAGGGACGCCATGCTGTGAACTGCAGCCGCAGCATGTGTGAATGGAGCCTTAGTTATGTGCAGTACACACAGAAGAAAATTTACTTCGCAACTCCTTGACAATCTGCCCAACTTTTGCTGGTGACTCTACAGCACCCCCCCCCCCCCCCCCAGCATTGGCACCTAGTGCGGGCCGCACTCTTCTAGATACAATACAGGTTTTGGGTGGTTTATATATATATATATATATATATATATATATGTATATATATATCTGTATATGTATGTGTATATATAATATATATATGTGTGTGTATATATATATATATATATATATATATATATATATATATATATATATATATATATATATATCATTTTTTTTTTTGTGCAGGGATCAGTGTGTAATGCAGTGCAGAGAGTGTAGGGTTCAGGAATGCAGAACACAGAGAGTGTAGAATACATCCATAAATGACCTCCTCTTCCCAGTATGAATCTCCCCCAAGCCCATATCCCCCATAGTACAGACCTCCCCCCCCCCCTTTCCTTGTATAGATCTCCTTTCTTCAGCAGAGGCCAACCGCCTCAGTACAGAAATCCCAGTACTGACCCCCCTACCTATCAGAAATCCCCTATCTGTACAGGTTTTACCCCTCCCTCACCAGATGCAGCATCAGTTCAGGGTGAGGGAAGTCCTCCACTTCCTCTGTTCAGAAATACCACGGCCAGAGGCAGCACTGCAGTGCAAATTCAATAGACACTACGGCGGTGTGCAATACATACAGAAAGAAAATGTCAGTTGGTGAGAAATCAGTGGCAGCCCATCATTTTTTTGCTCTTGGCCCTGCAGCACCCCCCAGTGTTGGACTGCAGCTCCCTAGGTAAGCTACTGGTTTTGAGTAGTTTCTCAGATTCTTGAAAAAAGGAGAAAAAACATATCGGATGAATCCTGCAATTTATTTGATCTTTAGTCTAATTTGGACAGAATGTTAGTTGTACAATTCTGGGTACCATGTAAAATCTTTTCAGCCAACCTTTCTCAATCAGGGTTTAATGGAACCCTAGGTGTCCTCTGGAGGTTGCTAGGGGTTTCCTGACCAATGAGCAACTTCTACTTCTCAGATAAGTAGCCACTGACAACAGTGATCTTTTAGGGGTTTTTAAGGGGGATTGCTCCAATGACCACAAGTGTAAGGAGCATTCTTCCCAATTACCATCACACCAATGTACTGCGAGCTGTAGATGTAGTAATTAGCAGGGATTCACTGGAACTGGAGAGTTATTTTAAGGATTCTCCCATGTTAAGAAAAGCAGTTTTGAACCATAATGTTAAACTGCACTGCTATATCCTTCAAGATCTGCATAAAACTAATTTTTCCCTGTCTTTGCATTACGAAATTCTTGAACATGTGATTTTTTTTTTTCATACTCCACAGTAACTACTGGGATCTGACAACAACTAATGACAATGACAGTATAGTAATATATTCTGATATCTATCTTCCTCTTTTCGTGTTTTTACTGCATTCTAAAAGGGCATGTATTTAGTTTTTAGCACTTTAAGATGCATATGATCATATATCTTCATTCTTAGATCTCTTCTCCTGAAGACTGGTCCTACACCAGCAATTTTACTGAACATCGGCAACATCATTCTGGAGGAAACATGCAGATGGTTGATCAGGCTGCTCTACATTACAACATGCCACTGAGCAGTGATCCCATTAAAAAATTTCAAGACACATTGTACCTAACCCAGGTAAATCTGTGACTGGTTCATCAAGCTTTCTCTGTGTTGATGTTGAATGACAGTATGAATGTTGCATAATAGCGACATTTATTGACTAATGCATAGGGAATGTATAGTAGACGGTTTGAATCTTCGATAGTTCAGCAGGGACCAGCCAAGATTCGAACCATTATGGGCAGGCTGATTACACCCAAGTGATTATTGCTATAGCCGCTAGCAATAATCACTGTGTTCTCCCGGCAACCACTAGCAATAATCACTGTTATCCTGGCAGGGACGGCTCCCCAAGCTCCAGGCCCCCCACCCCCATCCCTTTACTCGGAGAACACAAAATCAACATTGTCTGCATTTATGGGGGAATTTAGCAATTTTTTTTTCTTTCTTGCATTTATGGTTTCAGGAAAATCACATCATCTATGGCCTGCCTTAAACTCCATTTAACTTGATCTCCTTCCCCCTGGTGTAAACAGCCTCCTTATAGTGCTCAATAGATTAAGCTTTAAAGCTTTTCTTTAGAATGCACATGGAGCTGCGTGGCGCCCTCCCACTTTGTAGATATGGCTCTACTCTTCCTTTGGGGAGGAGGCTACATACATAGGAGGAGGAGCTAGCCTGGGTGGAGTGGAGCTGGGGAATTTGTGAGCTAAGGATGTAGTCGCTATACGGACATAGTTATCTCCTCTGCCGCAGAGATTTGTGGGAGGTGGGAACTTTAGTGTTACCTTTTTGAAGCCAATATTTAGAACTGTAATGAAAGGTGTGGGCCAGAGCCAGTTAGGCTGGGGAGGAAACGGCTAGATAATGCTGGTTATCTTTCAGCCAAAAAATTATTTGGGGTGCAATTGACTTACTGCAACTTCTAATGCCAAAATTTTTTTTCTGGGCCATTAAGGCCAGACACTATTAAAAATTCAAAGCGGGCTGTTGTGTTTTTTTTCTTTTTTGTTGATGGAAAACCACCTAATAGGAGTTTTTGTTACAGATGCTCCTGGGTCATTTTGATAGTCCTTGCATTGTGATAGGATCATGTGTTTGAGGTGTTGATCATTTAATGCCTTGAGTACCTTTGAAAGGCTGGATAGTGAGTTTATGGAGTATTTACGGCTTCTCCCCTCCAGGTCATGCAGGCGCAGTGTGTAAAGCTTCAGACTGAGTTCTACAGACGCAGTAGGAGTGAGATTGTGAATGGCCTTGGCTTTACAATGGGGGCACTCTATTGGCAGCTAAATGATATTTGGCAGGCTCCTTCATGGTCATCCATAGGTAAGCAAGATATCTGTACCTGCTAATATAACTCAAGCCATAGCACAATCGTGAAATGGAATATACAGTATCATACAAAAGTGAGTACACCCCTCACATTTTTGTAAATATTTTATTATATCTTTTCATGTGACAACACTGAAGAAATGACACTTTGCTGCGATGTAATGTAGTGAGTGTACAGCTTGTATAACAGTGTAAATTTGCTGTCCCCTCAAAATATCTCAACACACAGCTATTAATGTCTAAATCACTGGCAACAAAAGTGAGTATATGCCTAGGTGAAAATGTCCAAATTGGGCACAATTAGCAATTTTCCCTCCCCCGTGTCATGTGACTTGTTAGTGTTACAAGGTCTCAGGTGTGAATGGGGAGCAGGTGTGTTAAATTTGGTGTTATCGCTCTCACTCTCTCATACTGGTCACTGGAAGTTCAACATGGTACCTTATGGCAAAGAACTCTCTGAGGATCGAAAAAAAAGAATTGTTGCTCTATATAAAGATGGCCTAGGCTATAAGAATATTGCAAAGACCCTGAAGCTGAGCTGCAGCATGGTGGCCAAGACCATACAGCAGTTTAACAGGACAGGTTTCCCTCAGAACAGGCCTCGCCATGGTTGATCAAAGACGTTGAGTGCACATGCTCATCGTCATATCCAGAGGTTGTCTTTGGGAAATAGACGTATGAGTTCTGCCAGCACTGCTGCAGAGATTGAAGGGGTGGGGGGTCAGCCTGTCAGTTCTCAGACCATAGGCCACACACTGCATTAAATTGGTCTGCATGACTGTCATCCCAGAAGGAAGCCTCTTCTAAAGATGATGCATAAGAAAGCCTGCAAACAGTTTGCCGAAGACAAGAAGACTAGGGACATGGACTACTGGAACCATGTCCTGTAGTCTGATGAGACCAAGATAAACTTATTTGGTTCAGATGGTATCATGCGTGTGTGGCGGCAACCAGGTGAGGAGTACAAAGACAAGCGTGTCTTGCCTACAGTCGAGCATGGTGGTGGGAGTGTCATGGTCTGGGGCTGCATGAGTGCTGCCGGCACTGGGCAGCTACAGTTCATTGAGGGAACCATGAATGCCAACATGTACTGTGACATACTGAAGCAGAGCATGATCCCCTCCCTTCGGAGACTGGGCCACAGGGCAGTATTCCAACATAACGACCCCAAACACACCTCCAAGATGACCACTGCCTTGCTAAAGAAACTGAGGGTAAAGGTGATGGACTGGCCAAGCATGTCTCCAGACCTAAACCCTATTGAACATCTGTGGGGCATCCTCAAACGGAAGGTGGAGGAGTGAAAGGTCTCTAACATCCACCATGGATGGAGTTATGTTGGTTATGTTCCTCATGGAGGAGTGGAAGAGGACTTCAATAGCAACCTGTGCTGTTGAAATGCATGCCCAAGAGGGTTAAGGCAGTGCTAGAAAATGATAGTGGCCACACAAAATATTAAAACTTTGTTCCCAATTTGGACATTTTCAGTAAGGGGTGTACTCACTTTTGTTGCCAGCAGTTTAAATCTTAATGGCTGTGTGTTGAGGTATTTTGAGGGGCCAGAAATTTAAATGCCTGGCTAATCTGATACCTACATATTGGCCTTCTTCCTAAAGCCCCATACACATGGGCCCGTGTGTATGCCAGATGGTCCAACAGAAGCCTGTAGTTTGATCAGCTTCTGTCGGACGAGCATACTGGAAAACCAGCAGCCAACTGGCTCCCAATCAGTGCTCTCAGCCAATGGTGGAGAGCACTGATTGGAGTGTTTTGGCCGGGGGGCCGTCCCCCCTGTCAGAACCCAACAGCTCAGCAGGGGAGATCGCTGTACTATTTTTGGATAGTTTAGTACAATGGCCCTGACCGGAGCTTACAAAAAATCCTAATGTACCTAATGTGGTTTAGGGATCTGATTGGAGCTAAAATGGTCCAACCTTCTTACGCTCTCCTTCACCTAATGAATGCTGTTATGGGATCCTCTCAAGATCTTCTCTTGAGAATGTGGGAAATATTGGTGCAGAGCTAGCAGAGGCCAGCTGACATAGTGTTTCTGTGCCCTGCACCATCAATTGGATTTCTTACACAAATATATGGACAAATCTGTGAAGTTTTTTAACTACTTGCCGACCAGCCGCCGTACTTATAAGTCGGCAGGTCAGCTCTGTCTGCGAAACGATGTACCTGTATGTCGCTTCGTGAGACAGCTAGTGGGGGTGCGCGCATGCCGCTTGGCCCCAGGGGGAGCCAATCAGCGGGTCCGGTGGACGTGATGTCCGCCAAGCACCCACGATTGCTCCCTGTGGAGACAGAACAACAGTCTGACGATGTAAACACAGCAGATCGCTGTCCTGTCAGTGATGAACACAGGAATCCTGTGTTCCTCCTATTTAGTTCATCCCCACAACAGTTAGAAAGCACCCCCTAGGCACACATTTAACCCTTTGATTGCCCCTGGTGTTAACTCCTTCCCTGCCAGTGTCATTAGTACAGTAACAGTGCATATTTTTAGCACTGATTACTGTAGTATTGTCACTGGTCCCCCCCCAAAAGTGTTAAAAGATGTCAGGTGTCTGATTTGTTTGTTGCAGTCCCGCTAAAAATCCCTGATCGCCGCCATTACGAGTAAAAGAGAAAAAAAAAATTGACTTAAATCTTTACCCTAAATTGTAGACGTGATAACTTTTGCACAAACCAATCAATATACACTTATTGGGTTTTCTTTTTACCAAAAATATGTAGCAGAATACATATTGGCCTAAAATGATGAAAAAATTTGATTTTTAATTTGATTTTTTTATTGGGAATGTTCTATAGCAGAATGTGAAAAATATATTTCTTTTTTCAGAATTGTCGCTCTTTTTTTATTTATAGCGCAAAAAATG
Source organism: Pelophylax lessonae (assembly GCF_965119305.1). Lineage (NCBI taxonomy): Eukaryota > Metazoa > Chordata > Amphibia > Anura > Ranidae > Pelophylax > Pelophylax lessonae. Next base: position 600,830,064 of record NC_138768.1, on the reverse strand, counting down.
AAAACCACAAAGGTGATCAAATACCACCAAAAGAAAGCTTTATTTGTGGGGAAAAAAAGGACATCAATTTTATTTGGGTACAGTATTGCACGACTGCGCAATTGTCAGTTAAAATAACGCAGTGCAGTAATGTAAAAAATGGCCTGGTCATTAAGGGGGTAAAACCTTCCTTTCCAGAAGTGGTTAATTGCATCAAAATGATGACAAAAACACAGATTTCCGGTGGAGTGAGCTTCATGACAGTAAAAATAAACAAAGATGCAGGCTCCGAACCCACAGACATACAGAACTCTTATCTGTTAATCAAATAGGTGGAAGTGCACCATTACAGCGAGCCCATTCTTATAGGGTATACTATGCATTCATATGGATGTAGATCAAGATAATAGGTGGTTTGATGGCTATACATTATATAAGCCTTTAACTGACCTTGCTGGCTCCTTTTTAGATGACTTTTAACATAAAGTCTGGTAATTCACACTCAGCCCTGTTGTGGTTTTGAAATCACGGTATTTCATCGCAATTTCAAAGCTGCACATCAGTGCGAATTGCGACTTCATTTACCCAAAGTCTATGCAAGTCACAATAAAATCTGTAAAAAGTAGTGCAGGAACCTCACTTCATCATGAGTCATGGCGATATGAACAGTTTGATTGCCAGCAATAAGGTGCGACTTGTCATGTGATTTGGAACTGTCAAATCTCATGACAAGTCGCACCACTGTGAATGGGGGCAAGTAGAACTTTGGCCTCCCATTTATAAAAATATACGTTACAGCATTTATTACATATGCATCTCTTCATCACCCTGCAAAGTCCCACAGATCCTGTTGATCCTGCAAGTGAAGTTTATCTAGTGCATCTTTCTGTGAGTGTGTGACAATGATGCTGCACTGCTCCTGAATTCAGAGCAGAGTTGCCACTCTCATGTAGGCTATGCCTGCATTACAGAGGGGTTAGAAGATATTGCAGGGGGGCATGGCTATCAACATTGTAATTGGCTGCTGATTCAAATTCTGTAGCTTGTCAATCAGCACCTGCCTACAATCTGTCCTGCCCACTGCTTTCTGGATTGACAGCACTGCCTCTGCTACTGAACCCCTCCCACTGTGAGCTGCAGTGCCTGGAAGGGGGGGGGGAGGCTATGAGACACAAACAGAGGAATGAGCTCAGTCAGGAAAGGTAAAGAACATTTTTTTTTGTCTAATTTATTTTAATTCTTTATCAGTTTTACGTCATAGAGAGAATATCGGGGGGGGGGGGGGGATAAGTTCCCACAAACAACAAGCAGCATGGGCAAAGAGCATGGTACACAAATAGAAATAAAGTCAACAGTAGAATCACCGCAAATAGAGCAGCAAATATGAAGTCTATAAGTTGCTTACTTTATTAGGCTTATGCATCACAGTGTAACCGTATTTTTGTACTTGTTTAAACTGTCATACAGGAGCCTTTAGTGCTGGTCATAGATTTTAGATGAAGTGTTCATAAACGCATGCACCATCATCATGTACAAGTATAAATGTACAGTATGTGTTGGCGGGTAAAGAAGTATGGTTGGATGTACCGGTGAGACGCCTCCATCCCCATACAATATACAAAGAAACATAAATTGCCAGTGGGACATTAGATGAGTTGGCTGGCAATGGACATGGACCTCTACTCCATTTAATCTGTGAATATGAGGCTGTGAATTCAAAGTTCCCAACTTACCAAGTATATATTTTTTTCCACAAGGAGGATTCCAGAAAACGAAATTTGGTCAAATCTAGTACAATATTGCTGTTTTTTGATTTTTATTTTAATATATGCTTGCCTTTTTTTATCTTTAAGAGTATGGAGGGAAGTGGAAAATGCTTCATTACTATGCCAAAGATTTCTTTGCCCCTGTTGCTACAAGTGCATTTGAAGACGAAGATATTTTATACATTTATGGAGTGTCGGATCTTTCGAAGGACTGTTCTTTCAAGCTTGCAGTAAGTTTTTTTTTCTTTTTTGTACAGATACATATGTTAAGACCTTGCTCTGACTTTTAAGAAGTTTGCCGCCATTCAGATATAGCAGAGGTCAGGGCAGTAATAAATAAATTACACAAACTTGCAAAAAAGTCTATATTCGAAAATATGGTTTATATTCAGAAAACGAGTGTTCTACTATTCAAATACAGACAGACACTGCAGTTGTTGGGGCTTTCAAATGGTGGCACACTGCAATCTTTTGGTATACTAGATCGTAGAACTGATTTTTGCCCCCAGTATTAAAAACTACAAACCAAAAAAAGCTGACCACACGGTACATTCTTGCATACTTTACATTCTTCTTGTAAGGATTTAAAAACAGACTTGGTAATAGGGCTTTGCAGTAGGGATCGACCGATTATTGGCAAAGCCGATTATCGAAGGGCCGGTATTCACTTTTTTTTTTGCCAATATATCGGTATCGGCCCTGGAACTTGCCAATACTACGGATATTCCAAATATAGTGAAAAAAAAACTGTAGAATGTTCCACACAAGTGCTCCTTCCACCACACTACGTGAGAATCTCTCCCCTTTGTAATTCCACTCTCCAAAAGGTGAATGTTAATGAGCCTTGTATTAACAATCCTATGTCCAGGTCTGATCGAGACTTAACAACCATTAGGTGGTGATGCTCATGTAAGGGTAAAATGATGTCACATAGCATAATTCCATTTACAATTGTTATTGAATAAACATACACACTTGAAATGCCACTCACATATGTACAAAAGATATAAGCAATTCCACATTAGCAGATCTGCATCTCTCAACCACTTGCCGTAAGTGATACCCGGGTGATACCGCTCTGTCCCGCATACGATCTCGGAGGTCACGTTGGCATAAGATCTTGGAGGTCACATGGTCACTGGGGTGACCACGTGACCTCCGAGATCGTATGCCGGAAGGGGCGGTATCACCTGGGTATATCTTACGGCAAGTGGGTGAGAGATACCGATCTGCCAGGAGATCCGCTAATATGGAATTGCTTATATCTTTTGTACATGGCATTTCAAGTATGTACATTATGTATGTATGTATGTATGTATGTATGTATGTATGTATGTATGTTCAATAACATTTGTAAACGGAATTATGCTATGTGACATCATTTTACCCTTACATGAGCATCACCACCTAATGGTTGTTAAGTCTCGGTCAGACCCTGACAAAGGATTGTTAATACAAGGCTCATTAACATTCACCATTTGGTGAGTGGAATATTGTGAAACTGATGTACCTGCAAGTGAAAGCTGTGCGGTTTTCATGCAAGTAAGGTGTGAAGAACGAGGCTTTCATGTTAAAAATGTTAATGAACAAACATTAACATGTTCAGTACCAGATTTGTGTCAAAAATTGTATTTATTTTTCAAAACTTTAACTGATTGCTGACCGCCGCACGACTATTTACTGCGGCAGTCAGCCCCGTACAGGCAAACCGACGTAGGGCTACGTCGCTTGCCTACGAGCCTCTAGGGGGCGAGCGCGCGCTCCTTCACTTACATCCCTGCGTGAGTGACCGGCGGCTCCGATATCCACCGGCCACTCACGATCGCCCGCTGGAGAGGGAGAAAGGCAGGCGGCTAATGTAAACAAAGCGCCTGTCATTCTCCCCTGTGTAACTGCAGAGATCATACGATCCTGCTATGTAGGATCGTATGTCTCTGTGGTTACATCACAAGCCACGCCCCCCCACAGTTAGAAACATGCCCCTAGGGATACATTTAACCCACTGATCACTAATAAAGTTAACCCCTTCCCTGCCAGTGACATTTTTACAGTAACAGTGCATATGTATAGCACTGATTACTGTAGTAATGTCACTGGTACCCCCAAAGGTGTCAAAAATGTCAGTCAAGGGTCCGATATGTCTGCCCCAATGTCGCAGTCCCGCAAAAAAATCGCAGATCGCCGCTATTACTAGTAAAAAAAAAAAAACAATAAAAATGACATAAATCTTTCCCGTAGTTAGTAAACGCAATAACTTTTGCACAAACCAATCAAAATACGATTATTGCAATTTTTTTTTTTACCAAACATATGTAGCAGAAAACAAATTGGCCTAAAATGTTAAATTTTGATTTTTACATTTTTTTTTTTTGGGAATTTCATATAAAAAAAATGTGAAAAATATTGTTGTTTTTTCAAAATTGTTGCTCTTTTTTTGTTTATAGCGCAAAAAGTAAAAATCGCACAGGTGATCAAATACCGCCAAAAGAAAGCTCTGTTTGTGAGAAAAAAAGGATGTCAATTTCTGTTAAAATCACACAGTGCCGAATTGCAAAATAGGCCCTGGTCTTTGAGCAGGAAAATCCTCCGGGGCTTAAGTGGTTAAATGTACAAAATATCGGCAGATACCGATACGTTGTGACCAAAATATCTGTATTGGCCCTGAAAAAAAAAACCTTATCGGTCTATCCCTACTTTGCAGACAGTAAAAGCAATTAAGAGCATGCTGAATGGAGGAGAGAACAGAGTGATGAAAGGATGAGCTCATCGGTTGTGCTTCAATGGTACTGCTTCTTCTTCTCTGTCCAGTGGCAGGCTGGGGGAGGGACATGAGTTGTAAATGTTGTGAAATGCAGCAAAAGAAAATGAGGTCTCCTGCCCTGCCAGACAGGGTTGTAGTGTGTGGCACAGCAGTGTATGTTTTTGAACTGGATGAACAGAAAGTCAAATCCTTTGGCAGGTAAACCAGCTCCCATATATGAATTTCTCCTGGTATTTCGCTTTTTCCTGGAACCCTTGCCCTTTAGCTGTGGGAAAGTTACTTTCAGCCCAGATAACAGGATGTAATGTCAGGTGACTGGTGATTTTGTTTATGTTGCATGGAGCTTCCCTTTAAACCAAAGGCTTCTTATATATTGTGCAACACATCTTTGGTGTTTAAGTGTTCTTTTTATCTTTTTCAGCTTAAAGTCTACAATTGGGACTCTCTAATAGCAGCATGTGAAACCGTTACAGAAGGCTTTGTTCTAAAATCTCAGAGTTCTGGACAAGTTTACCAGGAAGCGGTTTCAGGATTACTAAAGAGATGTAACAACTCCACCAGGCTGAATGCTGTGCTTGTTTACTATTTGTTACATGAGGGAGAAATATATGGCACTAAAAACTGGCATTTCCTAAGTTCACCAAAAGAAGCTGAAGGGCTCCTGAAATCCAATATTACAGTAAGAAGAAATTATTGACAAAACACATAGATTTGTTGTTATATTCAAAATAATAAATGCTGCCTGTTTTACCCATGCCCCAGTTTACATACATGTTCTACTATGCATGCCATTAGTTCCCACTGCTGGCAATTGCGGGCAGTGAGCCAATAAGGGGGAGAGGGGCATGGCCAAGCGGTGGGACTGTGTGTGAATGGCACACGCAGAGCAGCGGCTCAAGAGCGAGCCTGCCTGGACGCCCCCATAGCAAGCTGCTTGCTCTGGGGGCACTCGCCAGGAGAGAATGGCCAGGAGCACCAGTGGGGGACCAGAGAGATGGAGGATCAGGGCGGCTCTGTGCAAAACCACTTCACAGAGCAGGTAAGTATGACGTTTGTTATTTTAATGTAAAAAAAATTCTAAAGCTAGAATATCCCTTTAAAGGACCAATAGTGTAAAAAATATTGTATTCTTATGGGGCTCATGTAGTGATAATTGAGTTCCTTTTTATAGTCCACCTGCATGTATTTATACTTTTCTCCACATTTA